>NW_008236442.1:4895071-4920033 GCF_000691975.1 Corvus brachyrhynchos | reverse complement strand
ATCCACCATCGCCTCCAGCCCCGGCCCTGCCTTCCCAAACAGCAGCTGCCAGCACAAATGCAGCCTTAATAATGACAAATTACACATCCGCCGCTCAATTAGCCATCATTCATGTCGGGAGCCGTCCCCCGTCAGGTGGCTGCAGCCAAAATCCTTCCCACTGAAATAGCTGCTTTGTTAGAAACACCTCAGTCACTGAGGCAGTGCTGGGGACACACGGCCTTGTGCCAAAGCACATGCCCTGGGCAAAGTGCTGGGCACTGGGTGCTCTGCTGCTCTGCGTGGAGGTGTTCCAGCGTAAAGCTGATGAATTAGAGGACAACAACCCCAGCCCGTGTCCAGTGGCACATTTTGAGCCCTTGGACACGCCATGGGAAATGGGAGATGCCGTGTTGGACAGGCACTGACCCCGTGAGTGCCGAGCACCAGCCGGAGAAGGGCTGATGTGCTCAGAGTTACGGAGAATTTCAGTCACAGCAGAAGTGCTGCAGCCTCCCAAGGGCTCAGCCCCAGCTCAGATAAGTTTTGACTGCACTGCAGGGTGCAGACAGATGTGGGTGTGCTCTGCCCATGCTCCAGCTCGAGCCTGGGAAGTTTGTGACTGCACTGAAAAGTGCCTGACCTTGGGGAATTAGCGCTGCAGAGGGGGAAATGCATTACTGTGGCCACAACCTAAAATCTACCTGCCCCAGCCTCTTCAGATACCTTTGCAGGAGATGAAGGGTGCAATGCCTAAGGCAGCAGATTCAGGAGCACCTGCAGAAAATGAGATACATGTTCCTGAGTGAATTAAAGCCTTGTAACTGCAAACGGAGCCGTGTTTAGGTATTCCCAAACCCCTGAGCCCAGAGATCTCACCACCCGGCACAGTCAGTCCCAAAATCCACACGGGATCCAGGGTTTCCCCAGAACCCTGAGAATTCTCCCTTGCACCCCAGGACACCACATCCAGGTGGGGAACTTCTGCCTCCCAGCACATGGGACAGACCAAAGCGCCGAGGAGCAGCTTGCGAGCGCTCGCTCACCCACTGCTCTCCAGCCCCGTGGAAATCCTGCAGGAAATGTCTGCTCCTGGGTGACAGGCGAACAATCTGCCTCAGAGAGGAAACACAACACCAGCTGATTCAGGGCTTTTTAGCATATGAATGTGTAAATTTGCTGTGACAGGTGGGGCGTTTCAATGACTTTCAATAGAGAGCCAACTGCTCCTCGGTTATCATTAGAAATTTCTCACTGAAATGCCAATGACTGGTGCCCCATGCTGGGTAATGGGGCTCTGAATTAGTTTTTTTAAAAGAGAGAGTGAGAGCAACTAAAGGCAACATCCCTGCTGGGGGATTGCCTGATCTGAGCACAATTAGCAAAATATTTGTTCATGCAAATGTTTCCTGCCATGAGCAGCTTAACAATTTCATGCAGGAAAATAAACAACAAATAATGGAAAGCACATGAGGGAAACAGAAATATTTGGAATCATCCTAATTACAGAAATCTTCACTGTATGGGAAGAGCCAGAGAGTCCAGCAGCCCAGCAATGACCTCAGTCTGTACCAGAGCCAGGACAGGAAGTCTTAGGAGGAGATTTCCAAAGCAGCTTAGCTCTTACACGGCTCTGCCAGAGATTCGGGGTGTTCGAAATGAGCAGCTCTTTCAGCAGCAGCTGCTGGGGGCTGAGCCTCGGTAGCAGAGCCTGGGGCACTCTTCCCATGCACTCTGATCCATGCTGCCTCCCCACCTGGACAGCACCACAGCAGCTCCTGTTTGGCCTCAGTGGGGATCAGGCACCCAGCTCTGAGGGCAGGGGGGCTCGGGATGCCGCCCACCACCCCATAGGGACATTCCTGGCTTTAGCAAGCCTCCAAGCCACTGCCCAGCTCCCAAAGCCCACGTGCAGATGGACTTCTGCATCATCAGACTGACTTCAGCACCATCAGACTGATTTCAGCATCATCAGACTGATTGCAGCATCACCCACTGCGTGGTTTGACAGGATGAGAGGAAATGGTTGCAACAGGGCAGGTTTAGATCGAATGTTAGGAAAAAAATCTCAAATAGGGTTGTAAAGGAATGGAACAGGCTGCCCAGGGAAGTGAGGGAATCACCAACTCAGGAAGTGGTCAGAAAACGTGTGGATGTGGCACCTGGGGACATGGTTTAGTGGTGGTGCTGGATTAGGGTTGGACTTGATGATCTTTGAGGTCTTCTCCAGCCTTAAGGGTTCTGTGATTTGCAAAGATGAGTGCCAAAGGTTGATTTCACTAGATGGGCATCCTGGGAAAATGGGGCCACATTTTAAGGACTTTTTTGGTGGCTCCTGTCCAACAGAAAGCACACAGAACCTGTATATTTTTACTCTCCTGGAATAATACCGAGGAATGTTCCCGTCTGTCTCCTCCAGCTATGTTCCCCTTCCAAGATGAGTAACAACCTATCAACACCTGATTCTGCCCAGCCACAAGAGACAGAACGGTCTCTTGTACAGTCTGAGCAGCAGTTCAGGCTGATTTACATCCTCAGTGGGTCACATACATCTCCTGCAACATCTCCCTCCACCTCAGTCCCCCTCCATTGCCTGCTTCAATCAGTGTTTTGATTTATTAAAATAAACACAGAGGTGCTCAGAAACTGCAATAAAAAATGACTCAACTGCAGACACACGTACTGATGTAGGAGACTTGCAACACAAGCTGGAAGAAAAGCGATTTTTTCCTTCCCCACCAGGCAGAACCTGTATTCCACAGACAGATGGGAATGTTCTTAAAACTAGAAAAACACTGTTTGCTCTGACCCACCAGTCATGCTCACTGAACCACTGTCATGCTCTACATACACTAAGTGCTCCACCAAGGGAAACCAAACAAATGAATTCAGAAAGATTAACAACTCCAAAGCTAAAAGACATGGAGCCTTTCATGTTTTTCTCTCCAGGATATCTGGGACATTTGTTGTGAACAAGAGTACACTGCACATGATTACAATTTATTGAATTAAACCCAGAGTAGTTTCTGTTGTATAAAGTAGCACTTTCCTCCCTTATCTAATGCAGATGAAATTTTGAACTTCAATGTCAATCTGCAATACCGTGTTCCATTACAAATATATTGAGCAAATTAAACTAAGTTCATCTGGATATTTTTTTGAGTTTGGTTTCTGAGGTTATGAGCAGGGCTTCAGGCAGCTGCTGCAATCAGTCTGTGACTGAAATGTTGGTTTCATGGTGGCTGATGACCTAAGAGAAACAGCAAATGCTGAACATGGGGGAACAGAGAGGAATCCTGTTTAATCATCTTACATTTCCTCTTTCTTTGTTTGTTTATTTGGTCTGAAAAAGTTACTTTTCTAAGAAGGGATTAAAACCTGCAGCCATTTTGCTGCAAGAGCCTTTGGTTTCACTCACAAAAAGACATAGTGGGGGGATTAATTTTGCTTAACAATCAGCTTGAAAGGTTTCCTTTAGACAAGACCCAGTGCATTTAGCTTTGAAGTCAGATGTTTGCTCCAGCTGGAATCTAAGGAGAGTTTTGGGGAGCACATCCCCATCTCAGCTTCGCCTTTGGAGGAGGATTTACAGCAGAGACCCTTCAGCCACAAATCCGTGTGTGCCCCATGGCCCATAAGGAAAATCCCAGTGAATGAGCACAACTTACTGAGACACCCCAAAGCTGCTCTGGGGGTTTGCAGACTGCCAGCATGGCATTTGCTGCTCATGGCTCAGCACGAACAGCACGTTAATTTGGAGTGGAGAGCTCATTAACATGGGCAGGGCTGTGGAGCATTCAACACCCAGCACAGAGGATGCTGCTGCCTGTCTGCCCCAGAGATGCTCATCCAAACCCATCAGGGCTCACAGCACTCACTGGAGAGTCTATTTTATATCCAGTGCTTTACAGAGGCCTTGCAAGGTCTGTCCTTCTTGCTTGGTCCTGCTCACCCAAAGAGCCCCAAAATGTACCAGCTATCAAAACTGTGACTTCAAAGCTGCAGAAAAAAGAGTAAGCAAACATCTAAAAGCCCAAATGGAGGCAGACAACTTCCCCCAGTGCTGCAGGAAGTGTCACTTTACAATACTGAAGTCTGTGGAGGTGATGACATTAACACTCACAGCGGAATTTCACTTCCAGCCCAGCTAAGAAGCAGCTGAGAAGCTCACAGCTCTGCTCCGAGGTGTCTCTTGAAGTCTCCTGCATTTCTTTGCACTTCCCTGACAACAGCTCTCTGTGCCTCTCTCACAACCCCATGCATTGTGAAATCAGAGTTATTAGCTATGTTACCCGAGGCATGGTGCAAAATAACCCTGAGCCCTCTGTCTTAGATCTTGCAAAACTATTTGGTTCAGCTTTATTTCCTTACCAAAAGTATATATATATACATAAAAAAACCCAACATAGCCACTGAAAGAGTTTACAAACCCTTTTCATGCTGCGAGGAGGAACCCTTTAATCTCTCACTGCCTCTGTGTGTTAGCAGCAAGCTTGAAGCGTGCCAGCTGATTTGATTTTTGCAAGGGACAGGCAGGGAGCACCAAAATCAAAGACGACCTGTCCTTGTGAGGAGAGAGTGGCCACAGGAGCCAGGACAGAGGTGAGCAGGGGGATGTAGATGGTCCTGACAGCATCACCTGAGTGGGAGGATCTCTTCTGCAGCCTGAGTCCACATGGACAGGCTGGGTTTACCCCAGAGCAGGGAGAGGCTTCCCTGTTCACCTCTGCTGATTCCACATCTCCAGCTTGCCAGGAATGGGGAGAGAGGATTCCTGGATAAAGCATGGGTGTCTTTGCAGAGAAAGGTCTCCCCTGCAGGGATGGGGATCAGCCTCAGCCTGTGCTGGCGCCTGACTGGGAAGGCAGAAGGGGAATTGCTCTGTGACAGAAGGGAAATGGGAGAAACCTCCAGGTGAAGGGAAAAACCAACACTCTGAAAAAACAACACTCTGCTGTTGCAGAGTGACCAGACCCACATTTTAGCCCCTGCTTTACCCCACTCCCTGATTTGAAGTATCCATATTAATAAAACATTTTCTAAGTGCTTTCCAGAGTTTAATGCCGTTCTAAATGTCCTGTAAAAGTCCTTGCACGTGCCAATTGGAAAGAACGAGTTGCCCAATGAGCAGTCCCCCAAATAAAGTGGGGCACACACTGCTGTGCCAGGAACACACACTTTGGGTGGATGCAAAGAGCTTTCTGCCTTCAGCTCCCTCCACATAGGGCTCCAGTCTTTCAGCTGTGCCTTGCCACAGGCAAGCTAACTGCAGTCAGGAGGGTTTTATTGATGCGAATTTCCTCACATATTAAGGTTCCCCACATTTGGGTTGAAAAATTGGCAGTACTTCCAAGAAAAGTATTAAATAAGGCTAAGGAAACAAGCAATGCCTAATGTGAAATCTGCCAAGTAATATGAGATGGAGACGGTGAGAAGTTTTCCAGCAGGACATTCTTCCAGGAGGAAATTTGGTTTCCTTGAATCCAAAATGTTTGCAGAAATGTGTCAGTTTCAGTGACACCGTGTTTTGAAAAATGCTGGAATGGGGCTTAGGTTGAGATTGAACACTCGGACTTCCTTCGAGTGGAACCTTTCTGTTTTGAAATGCGCTTTTTCAATCCTTTTAATCTCATGTTACACAATATAAAACAGAAAAATCCATTTCAGACCAAAATTATATTAAACTGAAAAGTTGCTGTTGTATTAAAATAATACTTACCCCCAAAAGCTCATGCCACAAGAATCCAAAACTGTGTTACATTCTCATTTTGGAATAGAAAGTGATCTGAAAGCACAGTGAACTCCTGTGAAATGGAACCCTCTGTTCCCACACGGCTTCGTGGCTTTGCTTAAATTCACAACTGGAGCAAAAAGTACAGTGAGGAAGAGTCCAGCTGGTCTGAAATCCTTCTAAAACTGTAGGTTTATGGATATGATATCTAGATGGCAATGCTAGAGGGTTAATTATAGGAGATATTCTAAAGCTGCACTAAGATCATGGAGGTCTGGAAGGACCTTTAGATGTTTCCACCCCATTTCTGCTCCTCGTGCTCTGCTAGCTCTGACCTGAGAGAACTGGTGAGCACCAGCAAACAAATGGCTGTGTCCTTGAACTTACCCAGATATTCCATGGGAATATGGGGAACTGAGGGAGCGGAGAAAACAGAGAGAACACAACTGATTTTAACAAGGAGCACTCAAACAGAACAACCTGGGTTAAAGGTACCGACCTAAACAGACCAAATAACTTTTCTCGATACGTCTGAGAGATACTCACACTGCAAAGGGAAGGAACACAGGGAGGAAGACTTTTAAAAGTTATCCAGAAAACAGACCCCTGAACTTTACCTTTAAACTTGCATAATTGAAGGTGGAAGAGGGAAGTGTAAAATCTCTCCCATTTTCAAGCTGGTCAGGTTAAAACTGTCGCCAAACCTACCTCAAAAGTGGTTTGCACAGGAGGAATCAGAGACAGCAGCGTGGCTGGTTATCCACACACTCCCTCCCTGGAATGAGATGGGCAGACAAGAGAAATACAGGAAATACCCCCCAGTCTGCAGCTCCTGTTGAGCAGCTCTGCCTGAAAAGCTGAGCCTGAGCAAAGCCCCAGGCTGGAACAAAATTGCTTTAATGACCTAATGCCAAGGCAGTGAGCTTTCCCTGCATTCAGCCTCAGCTTCCATTCCTGACAAGAACCTGGGAGCCTACAGACTAAACAACTGAATGCAAGCTGCAAGACCTTTTCTAAGGTGTTTCAGGGCTGATGAAACTTTCTGCAGGTACCAGGAAAAGAAATGTGGTTTCCTAATGTGAGCAACCAGCAGTAAAAGAGATGGATGAAAAATCACAAGGGCAAGCTGCAAAGCTGGCAGGCTGTTGAAGGGCCTGTAGATTTTGGAGGGTGAGCAAGACTTCTATGAAATACCAGCAGCAACTGAGCTGAAATGGCTATCAGAGCTAATCACATCCGTTCTTCTTCCCTAATAATTCACAGCTGAATAGAGGGCTCTGTGGAAGTATTGGATAAGCAACTATTTCGTGCAGTGCCACTTTTAACAACTGCCTGGGAGTGATTATGTATGTGCGAGTGCCAAAGGATTTGACATGACAGATTAGAAAGTAAAAACTGCTCTCAAGGAAATCACCCAAAATGTGAAGGAATGTATTGGATTTCAATGGAGCAACTGTGCACTGACATTATTGTTTCACAGGCACCAACCTTTCATGTTTGTTTCTTTTGAAAGAGCCCAAGGTAAGAAAATGAGGTGGGGGAATCGACTGAAATCATAAATGATCAACAAAAGAAGGAGCAGAAATGTCCATGCTCTGCTGTCCAAGCTCTTTTATGTTTGTTGGAAGATTCTTCCCCCACCAAACCAAACTTCTACTAATTTGGAGATCCTGATGTTCATCCAGGCCCAGTTTAGCTATCAAGAAATGAGCTTCAAAGAAAATCAGCCCTTTTTAAGTGGTTTGGGGCTTTTTTTCTCCCAGCATCTTTTATGACATTTTCACTTCCTTCAGCTTTTCAGCTTTTGAATTTAAACAAGCATGAAATCTTTGCTCTGTTGGAGCCAATGGCAACATTCCCACTTATTTGGATCATCCCATAATTTCATGCTATATATTTTGCTCAGGCTCTGCTGCAATCAAAGCTCCTTTGTTGCTCCAGTTAGCAGTAGACTGTTTCCAGATTTTGGCACTCCTAAAATGACAATAAAGAGCAACAAAACTGGAGTAATCCTGGGAAGGAAGGTACTGCTTGAGCAGAGGGAATCTCTTTGGAGGATTTGGAGAAGGAAAAGTGATACAGGTGTGCGAACGCTGCGTGGAGGGAGCAGTGGAACTGAGGAGCAGAGGATGTGTAGAGCTGAAAAGCAGCAGGTTTTGAGGAGGAATGTCCTGGTATTTAAGAAGCAAAATGCACCAAGGGATGGGAAAGGGAAGAGTGTGTGCTACCCACTCCCAGAACTGCAGATGCACCCTTGAACAAGGGAAAACTGGACACCACTTGTGATTGAGAGCTACAGCCCATCCCCAGTTTGCTTATGGGGAAGCAGAGTCCCCCTGCAATGAGCTCCTAGCAAAGCACTGAGTGAGTCCTGTGAGAACATCACATCACCTGGATTGTGTGGGCCACGTCTAGACACACCTGCTTATATTCCACATAATCAACTAATTGCTAATAAGAAGTTGTCTAAATAACAGACCCAGCTCTGGCACTTCAATTCAGGTCAAATAATCCTGGATTCTCCCAGCAGTCACCTCTTGGTTTCAGCTGGAATAAGACAGAGCCCAACAGCACAAGCTGAGAGGGTCCAGTCTGAAATGGTTTCAGTTACATGTTTAAAGTCAAGCACATTCTCATGACCAAAGTACAGTTTAATAAATATATTCCCTTAAATGTCCAGTAAGGCTCATGGTAATCCACTTAAGCATTATTTCTGGAAGGTTTAAGATTCCTATAAGCTGAATTACATGTGGAAAGTTACATTAATGTGTCTTCATATAAACTCAAAGTTTATTGTTTTATTATTATAGAAAAACCATAAAAAGATTTGTCTGAAGCCATTGGCTGTTGTGCTACACATCTGGAGGAATGTTAGTTATTACAATAACTCCTTCAGCACCCTCAAATGAAGCCCTGGGCTAAAAATGAAAATAAGTAATACGATAATACTGTAAAAAGATGTTATGGAATCATACAGAAACACTGAGCCAAATCCAGCTGTCAAGGGGGAAAAGAAGTCCTGGCTGAATTTTAAAAATAGCATTAAGTCATGCAGGAAGAAAGGTCAAAAGCCTCATGACCAAGCCACAGCCTCAGCCAAATCCAGGGTGCTGCTGTAGCACCCTGGCAAGAGGAGCACAAGGATCCTTGGCTGCTCCCAGACTGACACCAGAGCTTCTATTCCCAGAGCTAATGAAAGGCTGCCCAGAAACACTGGCTGAGTTTAATTTAGTGCTGGTCCCAGATCAGGTGTGGGGACAGTAAAGAGGCAGCAGGAGCTGGGAGAGGTGAGGATGGGCAGGAGCAGCTGAGCACTGGGAGGTTCCAGGAGGTTGGGAGAGGAGCAGTGCTGAGGCTGCTCAGCAACACAGGCAGAATTCAGCCCGAGTTCTGGGGTGGGAGATGGGTAGAGAGGCCTTGAGGGGCCAGTCTGGCTGGACTGTGGTTTTCCTGGCGAAGCTAAAGGGGCTAAGAAGGACTGGGAGAGGCCAGTGAGATCTGAAGTAGGTGGAGGCACTGGGGATGTAATGAGGAATTGAGGAGGAAGGGCTGGGAAGGCCATGGGGAGACTGAGGTGCTCCAGGAAGGTTGGGGTGTGAGCACAGGGGACTGTCTGTCCTGTTTGCTCTTTCTTTCCACGCTCCACTTCAGCCCCCACACCATCCCTTGATAGCAGCAGCCCTTCCCACTGCCCAGGAGCCATCCCAGGGCACCCCCTGGCACAGGGAAAGGCTGGAAAGCAGGAAAGCACAGGCAGGGCCACAGATTTGAGTCTGTAACACCTGATCCTCACCTCCTCAAGCAAAGGCAAAGTCTGCAGCCTGTCATCCCTCCGTCTGCTGCCTTAATCCCCTGTAACCTCTGTCAGAAGCAACATCCATTTTCTGGTGGAAAAGGAACGTAGACAGGACCATACCAGCTGCCTAAAATGTGGTGGCATAACTGGAAGCAGCCTTGAGTGCTTTTGCTTCTGCAAATGGGCCAGACTGGTTCCAGCAACCCATCTCTATATTTATATTTATTGCTATCCTGATCCGGAGCACATTTACCGTGAGAGCTAATGGAGCAATAATTCTTTGCTGATCAGCACGGCGTGCTGTGGATCTGGGTGCTGCTGCACAGCTTTCCTCACCCTCATCTGAAGCAACTTCCAACCCCGAGTTTGCCTCCTCGGAGAAACTAATCTGGGTACAATATATTTGAGGTTATGGCAGGGAATGAACTGAAAATAATTCACTGAGACAACATTCTTCATATATATTAATCTTGTTGCTTTATCTAAATCTTAAAGCTCTTTTATACCGCTCACCTAAACATCCATCTTCCCCAGATGTTTGATTTTTCAGACCAGTGGCACATTTCATCTGTCTCTAATAACACTGCTGAGACTATTTTTTTCCCTGGATAAAGCTCAGTAATATTGTTGGCTTATCAAAATGTCACCCACTAATTAATAATGAAACCAGGCAGAGGAAATAAAATTGATAGTCTTATTCTAAAAATCACTAATCAGTTAAAAAGTGCACTTTAGAAATGTGCTTTGTCTAGTCTAGACTTATCTCTCAAAAAACAAAAATCAGGAGAAGTGGTTAGGGATAAATAAGCTAACCAGGAACATCTGCCTTTAATATTCCATTTTGACGTCAGTGAATCTTTATTGGCCTCTCAAAATAGTCTAAAGTTTTGTGAAACAAGCAGCAAACAAAACATACTGTTTTCCAGCTTTTAAAAGATTTTTCCACTGATGATAAAAGTAGAAATCCTCACTAATTCAGTTTTAAAAATGTCTTTTTACTGCATTCATAGCAAAACTCAGGCCAGGGTTATCCTGGTTCATGTAACCTGAATGCTGCTTGTAGCTGTCATTGAAGCTGCTCACAGCCTTCCAGGGAAATAAAAATCAGTTTTGCTTTGGCTGCTTGGGTGCATCCAATGGAGCACCAGCTCCTACCCACACCTGCCAGCTCACCCACAAGCCAGAATCCCTTCTAAATGGAGAAACAGCCTTGTAAAGTGGTTTTTTGGGAAGAAACAAGCAGAATGTGAACGAGCAATGCTGCTGCTGTGAATTTTGGACCGAACAAGCACCAGGCAGTCCCACTCCAACCTGGCCTTCGGAACACATTGCCCAGGGCACAGCCTGATCCAAAGCCTTCCTGCCCCTGGAGCCCAGCAGAGCAGGGGAAGAGGAGTCCCACATCCCACAGCTGGGACTCCAGGCTGGCTCCAGAACAGGCTGGCACAACCTGATGGAGAGGGAAAAGCCACAGGCAGGCCAGAGGCTGTGGCTGTGCAGCTCCAGCCCCTCCAAGCCCCTGGAAGCTGCATTCCAGGGCTGTGAGTAATGGGCTGGAGCGCTGGGGCAGAGGAGGAGGAGGGACACAGGGTGGGATGAATCCCACCCTGCGGCAACGCTGGCCCTGTCTCAGGGGGACGGGAGGCTCCTGACACCTCCGACGCAGAGAAGCCACTCACCCTGCTTTTCACCTCTGCACGAACATTCCAGCTTGAAAACCTCTTGACATCATTTCGGGCATCCTGTTAATGGGTTCAGGAAAATGCCCCCTCCCCTATGCACTGAGCAGAAAGCAAAATGTATTTTTGCAAGCCACCACAGAAAGTTTAATGGCATTCCAAGGCTGATGCACTTCTAGGAGCGATGATGATGTGGCAACAACTGGAAGTGATGTGAAGACATGTACCTGCTCTCTAAACAAACCCCTTTTGATCCATTTCCCCCTGGACAGAAGCGTTATGTTGTTGTTCTCCTTGGGAATTATGAAATCACTTTCTAAAACTTCAGTTTTCTGTAAACATGGAAAGTGTATTTTCAAGCTAAGGAAACCTCACTTGAAAATACTGGGATTTTCATAACTCTCTCACTCTGCAAATATTAATAACTGTGGCAGTCAGACAAGTCAGTTTTTTTGAGGACAGTTTGACCACCTCAATCTTCTGTTATAAATATTTTGCATAAATCAATTCCATAAATATAAATAATAAATACACAGGTTAAGATCATGGAATCTGAATGAATCCTTTCCAGCAGCCAGCATGGGTTAGTTACAGCAGACTTACCTGGGGTTCACTCTGCTGGAACAAGGAGAACTCCACTGCTGGCAGTCCCCTGCACGGAGCTGACCATCAGTTTTGAACTCACACACCACCACCAAACCGAGAGTGGGCACTATTATCAGTATTTAATATAATGCCAATGTTTAAATAGACACTCCTACATCACCTCACAGTTTCTCTCTTCCTTTACCCACATGCTACCCCTTCTCTGTGAAATCTCTTTAAGTCACATTTATTTTTGGGCTTTCTACCAATGATGCTGTTGAGCATTCAGGGCTCAGAGCTCTCTGCCCTCACCGTGGAGTTTTGATTTGGTTGCTCAGCTTGAGAAATGACAGCCACTCACATCTGCCACAGCCTCAGCTCTGAGAAAAGGATGAAAACCAGTAACACAAGTTTTTGGGAAGGGCCTGGGGTTTCTGCCAAGCAGACCTTGTGTGTGGGTGCAGGACACACCTTGAGCTGTGCCAGTCCCAAACCGCCCATCCTCAGCACACAGAGTGAGAACAAACTACACGAACAAGTGCTGGGGTACCTAGAGCTGCTTTGTGTGTCCCACTGGTTATCCCACCCTCCTGGAGCAGCCTGGAGCCTCCTGCAGCTCCCACCCAGCTGTGTGAGCCCTGCCCGTCCATTCAGACAAAGTCCTTGGGCCACAATACAGGAATGACCTTCCTTGCTTTGCAATCTAATTTATGTGTTATTTACTGCACCTTATCCAGGGCCTTCTCCCTGAGAGCCACCCCATAAATACAGCCCAGAGCTGCCAGCCAGCTCCTGCTCTGTTAATAACCCATCAGTGCCCATTATATATGGCATAGCACATCACGAAACCCCACAGCACATTAAAATTACATGTACACCCTAATCTTTCACCTTCTAATAGTGCAAACTTTCCCATTTCACACATCCCACATGTCCAGGGCCCAGCACTTCCTCTCCCCTAACTGCAGGTTTATTGCTTTGTCCAGAAAGCAAAAAGATATTCCCTTAACAAATCAGTTCTGTATTTGTTTAAAGCCTACAAGGCCCGTGAATCTCCTTTATCTCACTGAGTCTTTATCTCCCTCAGTCCTCCCTAATGAAAACCATAATAGTCACTGCCTTCCACATGACCTAGCATGGAAAGTCTTGGAATACATCACTTATTTTGCAAACCTGAAGATTAAAAGGCCACTGTATCTTAGGTTGCATTCTCCAGCTGGGAGTGCATACCCATCTCCAATTCATCAGGAGTTAATTCCATATTTCAACTCTTCCCTTTGGTGAAAAACATTTATAATAATTCCACCCACAAACAGTGGAGTCAGACAATATATATCCTCTGCTTTGGAGTTTCTCCTTTCCTGTGGAATATTCTAAATTTTTTATGTCATCCTGGGTCTTCCTGATGTTTTTTTAACTTAAATTCTTCCCAAGGAAATGCTGATCCTTTTGAAGTGACAGAATGTTTAGGTTTGGTAATTGCTGAGGATCCTGTGCAAGAGTTCCAATAGCTCAATTCTCACCAAGAGCACAAGGCAGGGTGCAGATTGCTCTGCAAAGAGCAGAATTTATCCCTAAAAATCTCTGTAGATTTTTCACACAAGCAGAGGCTGTAAGACAGGAAGAGGGGATGATGAAAGAAAGCTTAAAATGTGTATGAAAAAGCAGTAGAATAAGTGCCCAAGAATAATTTCTGAGAGCTGTCTGTGACATTACAAGGATCAAAGCACAGATGGCCAAAGTGGTGAGAAGTGAAATTTTGGTTACACCACACTCCTGTGCCTTTATATTCTGGGGAAAAAGAGCATGTGCAATTATCAACACTGTGGGAGAGGTACACAGGAATTCACATTCAGAGTATAACTATTCCTGATAGCAAGTCATTTTATGGACATTGGGTTTTATTAGCTGATTTTGTAATAGACCCAAATTTCACCACTTCAAAGAAGCTTCTCCTGTTTAAAAAAGACACTGATCAGCTACCCTAATTATCAAACAGTCTTTAAATCATAAGTGCATATATATATTTATATATATACACCTACAAACAGACACTGTAATTAAAAGTTGCCAGGGTTTTTTTCCTCTGAGGTTTTCTTCCCTCATTCCTTTCATGGATATGATTATGTCTTAATCTTAAAAATGTCTAAAGAACACAGACCAATTCAGTTGGTGTGCCTGCCTGTAGCTAGAGGAGAAAGGGACACTTTTAGACAGGTGTAACACACTTATACAGATCCAAAGGTGATGCAGTAACAGCTGCTTCATTATAATCTGGCTAAACTTTCATCTGAAGAGATGAGGAAAAGGCCATGAGGGGTAGATAGTCAGGGAAGAGAAGAGGAGAAGAAAGAAAAAAGGAAGAAATTTGTATTTCCACATCTCAGCAGGTGGGTTTTTTTACAGGTTGCATTCCCTGGATTTGCAGCATTCCCTGGATTTGCAGCATTCCCTTTACAGCAGCATTTCTGCAGTCTATAAACTCAGAGCAGGAAATTTATCAGCGAAGTTGTTGGTGTTCAAATGAAGTTCTTGGTGTTTTAACTTCGAGCTAAGCTCTGCCTGCCTCCACCCTGCGCACCTGAGAGCAGCTCCTGGCATTTTCTGCTCTGGCACAGCCAAACTTGATTTAGAGATCCCAGTTATGGCCCCAATCTTCCTGGATTTCCTGCCTTGTAGCCCCAGTCGTGGAAGTTCTGTGATGGTGCCAGGACTCATCATTTTTAGGAAAATCTACTCCTGGCCCTCCTGGTGGTGGGAAAAAGTTTGAAAACATTAAAAAAAAAAAAAAGGACTGAAAAGAAGAAGGTGAAGAAAAGCAAAAGGGCAAGAGGAAAGAAAAAAAATTCAGATTAGGAAATAACTCAAATAAATCTTTTCTCCCTGCCTTTGTTATTTTAATTTTTTTTAGACTGGGATAATTTTTAGACTATGCACTGCTTGTCTTACATAAATGGAGGCATCTATGGTCTCTTTGCACTCAGGACATCCAGAAGCTCCTCTAACAAAAGCATTCAATACATATTAATATTATTGGAGAAAATACTAGAGAAAATGTTTGTGCTTCACAGGCACTGGAAATAAAAATATGCTGCTTCTGCATGAGTGGCCAAGCACATCATTCCAGTGCAATGCTGCCAAGAGCTTGCAAAGTGGTGTGGGTTTTGTGTTAGCAGTGAACTGTAATTAAACAAAGTTCATTTTTTACCATCATTTAGTCTCAAAAGAATGAATAAATAGCAATAAGAACTTCAAACCAAAAGATTTGAGGTTAGGCAGGACACTCATGGTTAGAATTTTGATATGTGCTATTCCAGAAATAAATAAGCAATTTCTTTAGTGACGTTAAATCCTTAATTATAACATCTAGTGATTTTAAATCATGAAGCTTAAAAGCTGGGCTTTGAAAATGAAGAGAAACTGAATCTTCTGAAACATTGTCTGGCACCACAGGTAACCCTTTCATTCTCCCCTTTTTTTTCCTTTTTTTCCTTGAAGTAGGTTGTACCTTCCATCATTAAACTAAAGAATTTCTCGCTGGAACATCTAAAGCATGACATTGATGGGGCACAGTTAACCTGCACTCCTGTCTGCTGCAGAGCAGGGGAATAAAAGCTTTCTGGTATGTAAGTTCAAAGAAATGGACCTTTTACCAGATTTGAACAGTTGTCTTGGGAATGCAGATTTATGAAAATTGATCCCCTGTCTTTGTCCACGGGAACAATGTGCCTTTCTTCCCCACATTTGCCCCCTGTCTATTCCACTGAGTCAGAACTTCTTCAGAAAACTTCTTTTAATTAATAGAGGATACCCTTGCAGCCACAAGGTTATAAGATGTCTCTAACAAACCTCTCTTTGGCTACAGTCAAAGAGGGAGATATTTAGACTTCACATTCAATTTAAAGCAGAGGTCAGAGTTCAAAAGTGTAGTTTGCCCTTGTCATGTTCCATTTGGAATTCAAATAGTCAGAAAAACAAAAGGCAAAATGACACATTGCCATCACTGGGATTCTCCAGCCTGCTCCAAAACAGACACAAGGGGAAAAGGAAGGACATTTCTCATGGTATTTATTGGGACGTATTCCATATAATCTCTGCATTCTAAAACACCCAAAATAATCACACCAAAAAAGTAGGTGTACACCAACTGTGACTTCAAAACTACATGCACTGGACATAACCTTAAATACGTTTATTTCTATTCTTCCTTAGACAACCTTAATAGAAACAAATAACTCCAAATCAGAATTTAGGGAAGGCAGATTTTTTTAAGCGCCCTTACACTGACTGCTGCTGAGTATGAAATTTCCTTGCCATTGTCATTTAGTCTGATTATTCTGTGGGAGCAAATAGTAACCACTGATTTCTGCCATTTTCCTGAAATTAAACAATGAAAATGAGAAAAGAGTAGATTATGTACATTACCAAAATGCGAAATATTTTAGGATACTTTCCAAATATTTGATCATACAATTTTTGCTCAAAATAATTGCACTCTTGGGAAGCACTCCAGACTTTCCTCCTCATGATGCCCCAGTTGTCTCTAAACACAGTCAGAAAAGAAGACAAGCTACAGAATGCATTAGCAGCAGCTACAGAAACCAAAGAAAGCAGCTGTGATAATAAAAAATAGACAAACCTCACTCCTTTTCCAGCATTCTTACCATGTGGAAACTTCTATTTACACAAGTGCACAACTCCTTTGACCATAAATACTTCTCTATAAAAATACAAGTGCTATACAGAACCTGTAGGACTCATCATCCATCCATTTATTGTTCTTCACAGAGTCCTGCACCTTCAGACCTATTTCTGATTACACTCTTACCCAGAGCTCCTGCAGGTAACATTTATTTTTTCTCTAACCATGCCAACTTCTGCTGAGCATTCTCCTGAAGTCCACAATTCTGGGCACAGCAGCTCCTTGTAAGCTCTCCTGTTGCACAGTTTGAAGTCTAAACCATGTTGGGTTCTGAGTGTTTATCATTCCCACATCTGCCTCAAGCCCCCACTTTGGCTGCCCTGCAAAGCCCCACCTGTGTGTGCAGATCTCACCCAGCTCCAGCTCCATGCCTGTGCACAGAGCCCTGCTCCCAAATTATTGTTGATTGATGACTGATCAGGTTTGTTTGGGTAAATCCATGCAGCTCTAAGGGCGTTCCATGTAAATATTGAGAAGGATGGCATGGAGAGCACACTTTTCACTAAGCTGGGATGTTTGGGATGAAGCAAGGAGACAAAGCCAGGTTACTTCTTTCTGTTTCTTCTGAGTTTTGTCTGGGCTTGAGCCTGGAAAGGAGCTTGAGGAATACATAGACCCAGCCTAGTTAGTCTCAATGGTTCAATCAGCATCTAAAGTGGCAAATATTTCTGAGGCCTGGGACCAAGGCTTATTTTTCTAGGGCCACTAGTCCCTACTCTAAGCAGAGTATTTGCCTGGTCAGCACACTTTGAGCAGGAAAAGATGATTTTCATTTTACAGATTTCTGCACAACACATGGGCTGTGGATGGACATGGCCATGCACCAAGTATCCTACAGCACGAAAAGAACCAGAAAAATCACCTTTTTTTTTCCTCCATTTATCTTCATTAGATGTTTAATTATAACTGGCCTCTGGGGGATCTCAGTTTGCTTCCACCACAGGACAGCTCCACTCCAGCTGAAGGTTTGAGAGCAGGCAAGGGCAGGCAAACTCATGTTGGTGCTAATACACAGCTGGGCCACATGATAGGAATTCATGAGAGAATGGCCTTTGATGGATATCAGCTCTCTGAGCCTGCCCCCACACCCTCAGCACGTGTGCACTGGAATTCTCTCCATCCTGCCTTCGATGCTGCTGCCACCCACAGAAATTATACTGACTTTTACCTATGAAATCCTAACTTTGGTACCTTAAAGACAGACCCCAAGGTATGAATTACATAGCAGACATGCTAGAAATCCTGTCAGATTATTGCACATATTCCTTCAGACCTAACAATTTCTCTCTCTTTCCTAGATTCATTTAAAACAACTTTAAAATGCAAATATTATTCTCAATAATAGCCTCTCTTTTATTTCCAGGAGTATTTTGTGTTTCAGTGCTTAGAAAATGACAAAATGTAAAAGCTTTTGGCTCTGCAAAATTAATTGTATGTCTGCCTGATAACTTATTCTTAAATTTATTCTCAAACTGCATTTAATTTCAGACATTTATATGCCTTGTCATCTTCACTGCCCAGTGCTGCATTATTGAGCAGCTCCTCAAAAACCCCAGGAATTGTATTTTTTTATAGTATGACATGCTACTGGCTTACACTGAAAAAGCTCTACTGACAAAAAACCAGCCTCTCTCTAGGCCAGTCTGTGAGATGACTAATGATTTATTGGACAAATACAAGGTTTTTAACATAAAGAAGCCTGAGAAGAGCGTGCTGCCTGGCTGTTGGAATCAGATTCCAGGCAGGGATCCCGCTCGGAGCTGTGTTGTACCCTTGGTGTCAGGAACCTGGCTTACACTGAAAAAGCTCTACTGACAAAAAACCAGCCTCTCTCTAGGCCAGTCTGTGAGATGACTAATGATTTATTGGACAAATACAAGGTTTTTAACATAAAGAAGCCTGAGAAGAGCGTGCTGCCTGGCTGTTGGAATCAGATTCCAGGGAGGGATCCCGCTCAGAGCTGTGTTGTACCCTTGGTGTCAGGAAGACGGATGAAAACCTGAAGTTCATCACAACAGTCAGACAGAACTGGGGAAAAATGTCACTTCCCTGACATCAAAGGATCCATAAGCAGCACTTACATTTTAAGTTCAGAGCGATCAAAGCAGACAGCATTTTAATGTTGGTTTCCATTTTTAGAGCACATTTCTAATGGGTTGATGGGGTTCTTGGTTTTTTTTTTTTTTTGTGCCAGACAAAGTAAGTTGCAGATATTTTCTCACAGCACAAGTTAATGTGCTCAATCTGTTTTTCCTTTCTGGGGTCTGCACAGACAAATTCCACAGCAACATGATGATAAGATCAGACAGTAGTAGCAGAGACATTTTTAAATCATATTTACAGTATGTCCCCTTTGGGCCCACCAAAGAGCAATCTTTCTCAGAACAATATATATTGGCAATTTTTTTTTGCTCCATTTAGAGATAATTTTAGCTCTTCAGTGTCATGCAAATACACAGGGCTTTACTCAGATAAAACTGCTATCAAGGCATTGGGAGCTCTGCCTTTTTAAAGAGCAAACAAAGTTCCTAAGAGGAATTCAGCTGGAGAAAGGCTTCAGGATTTGCTCTACTGGGCACAAACTGGTGCATTTTTAAATGCATATTTAAAAGCCAATGAATAGATAAAAGGAATAAACAAAAGGCACCAAAATCATTAGTTTCTGAAGTCTAAATTTTCTTTAGACCCACCAAAATTTACATATATTTACATGTAAAATGAGGCTTTATTCAGCTCCTCTGCCTGGCAGCCCAGCAGGGAGTGGGGACCCTCAGCAGCTCCCTCCCCACGTTCCAGGGACCTTCCCCCTCTTCCTTCCCAGTGGGGTGGGGAAGCCACAGGTTGATCCAGCTGGAATTGGTTCTCCTGGGTGGTGTGGTCAGGGAACAGCCCAAATCTCTGCCCTCTTCTTAAAAAGGGTTTGTTTCATAAGAGAAGGAATCTACATAGGCTTGTTACCCCTTGGCCAAGAAAATGAGGTGCTGCTGGACACCAAACAGCAGATATACACAAGAGACAGCAGAATTAGAGATATTAATGTGATTCCAAATCCACAGCTGGATATGGGTGTGGAGAGTGAGAACATCTGCTGCTGCTTGGACAGGTTTAATGCAATCATGTCATACATGCTCCTGCCTTCTGCTGGGTTCTGCAGGACCCAAATGAGGGAGAAGAACATGTCTGGAAGTACATGATCGGATTGCCACTGCTGGATTCCCATCCCTAAAAAGGAAGTAACATTTTGAACTGCCAGAGGAAGGATATTGGACAAAATGGTCCATAAAGCAAAGAAAGAAATCGATGCAGTGAAGAATTCGCAAGGACGGAGTGGGAAACCTTTCCTAGGGAAGGAAGGAGAAGAATTGGCAACCTGGGCTCAAAAGACCTCATACTGAAAATGCACCAAACTGGAGAAGGATCTTCACTGACCCCCTTAAACCTTTCCTAAACATCCCTTTGAGACGGGACAACAGCCCAGCTCTGCCTAGGACCCACCAGACACCAAACACCCACCACAAGTCCCTGAACATGCCACCACTTGTGGGGATCTTGTGGATGAAAGTGAGTAAATATGAGATTATATTATCTGGTATTGTTATTGCAATTTTATGGCCCTGTCTGTATACAGTGACTTAAAACTTTGTAAGCCCTTTAATTGTTTGGCTTTCGCTGCCTTTAAGCATCTTAGTAAATTTATAATCCCTTTTCTTTAGCTTCTTTTTCTATCTCTTTGCTTGAAGACCTGGCATGCAATGAATCAAAAAAGGGATATTTATACCCATACTGTGAGAATGTTTACAATGTAGAGAAAATTCTGTCTGTGGTTTGGTCTTTGTGTATCTTCAGAATAAATGACAGTTTTCCAAACGAACTATATTACTGTTGAGTCCACAGAGTCTGTATTTATGTAACGAAAATGCTTTTATTTAGACCTTTGCAACATGCCAAAATCAAAACTATTTTAATGAATGAATCAAAGTAGTGCAGCAAGGAAATCTGTAATGTATTACTGTTTCAAAATACAGATTTCTGTGAAAAGCCTCTCAGATACAAAGAATATGTTTGTTTTATGAAAAGCAATTTTGTTATTTTCATGCCCATTGTTTTAATAACAGAACTTTGATCTTGGAAATATTTTTGCATGAAACATGAATATGGTAATAGCCAAAGTTTCCATTTAGCTGCTGCTTCATGTTCCAAGAATATTGGGTTCCATTACATGTAGTATTTAATAATTTACATATGGGCGCCAGGCAATCTTCTTGACATCTTGACACAGACACTGTTTAAGTTTTCCAAATTTTTATTCAGGTACATGGATTTTCAAACTCAGGAATATCAATGGCATCACTAAGGGCCTGAGTTAATTTTCCCCCTGCCATGACCTGCTTTGAAGAACATCAGGGTTACAGGAGAATGTTCCAATCAGTCATGCAGATATGAAATGCTCCATGAGTTCCCCACACTTTATTTGCAGAGCTCCTTAACAGAGGAACTCAATATCTTGTATTAATTTCAGTCCTCTATAAAGTTTTGGAAACAAAAGAAGTGGGTACTAATATTCCATTCCCTTAATTCCCTTCAAAGGAATTTCCAGAAATTACAGCTAAAATCTGTGTTACTCTCATGCATTTCCCTCCTTGGGTTTACTCACAAGTGCAGGATTGTATGAATGAATGAATGAATGAATGAGGCAAATCCCTCCTTCCCACTCACAAATGTTGCTGAGGGAAAAAAGAGGAGGATTTTGTAAGTTTGTCTGGCACTTCCAGATGTTGAGCAGCCCCGCCTGACCACATATGGATCAACTCTGCCATGCACCTGTAAGGAGAGCAGTGCCCCTGGGACTGCCAGGCCATGATGGATGCACGAGGAAACGGATCCTGATGGATTTATGGATCACGTGCAAATCATCTCTGCAGCACACTGTATATCACAGCCCTAACATTTACAGGAGTATCAGTTCTGGGCTGTGTTCACTCCTGAAATGAACCAGAGAAGTTTCTGGGATACTGCATCCGCTCCCAGGGTGTGAATTAGTCAGGTCAGGGAGGTGGTGGATCACATTTTGGGAAGAGATCCGTCACGGAGAAGTTAAAGATGTGCCACAGGCAGCACTGGGGCTATCCTGAGCCTCCTGGCGGCAACCAAACTTGATTTAAAAGCAGTTGTATAAACACAGCTACATCAGGACCAGAGAGTCTCTGCCTTAGAGGGAGACTGATGTTGGGTAGAATGGTGCCCTGGGCTGATATTTATTCCTCATTAAGGAACAATTCCAATAAGATGAAGCCTTCCCCCCATCCCAAATCAAGTTATGTGTGTGTTCCTCAAGCTTGCACACCTTTCCAGCATCCTTGGAGTGAATAAATAAATCTTACAAACGGTTATGTGCCTCTAATGACACCTCTTGAAAGGAAGCTGAACATAATAAATTCCTGTTAATCTTGATGGATGTGTGGGAAGGAAGGCAGGCAAGAGATAGCCAGGCAAAGCAGGAGCATTAGACACTCCATTAGCACTAAACATGCCAGCCTGCCCTTGAGAGCTGATTAACACCAACTCCTCAGAAGCAGGAACAGAGAACCTCCAGCATCAGGCGCGACCTTGCAGCACTGTGGCAACTGCAGAAGGCAGCGAGGCCTCTAAGAGCACTCCTTAATCTCCAGTCACAACATGAGCACCATTCACATCTTAGAGGGCTCCAAAACTAGGACACTTCTCTCCCACCATTCCCCATCAGCAGAGAGGACCCACACTTGGATTTGACTCGTGCCTGAAAACAATGACATATTTACTTCCCATGTGCAGTCTGCCCTAAGGATCAGAGATCCCTGTCCACACTCCAGGCAGGACCTGCCCCTCTGTCCTTCCATGACTCTCACAAGGACATTTGGCACTTGGAGCAATGCTGGCTGAGGGTGGCCCAAAGCAAACAAGGTGGTTATCATCCAGTTCCTAATCCTGGAGGAGTTTGAATCATCTCCTTTTGGCTGTGAATTCCACATAAGCTTCATCATCCTGGCAAACCTGGAAAAATTATGTTGCCTCTGAATAGAAACAGTCTTCTGCAGAACACAGGGCATTTTCATTCAGTAAATATCTGGAATATTTCATCACAGCTCCCTTTACATTTAAACTACCCCTGGCTGGGGCACACACTGCATCATGCTGTCCCTGCCACATTCCTCCTGCTCCTCCCTGTCCGGAGAGCTGGGGTACCTCTGCCTCCCCAGAACCCTCAGGTCCCCACAGCCTGGAGCCATCCAGGAGCAGGGATTTGGGGCAAACCCTCAGGTCCCCACAGCCTGGAGCCATCCAGGAGCAGGGATTTGGGGCAAACCCTCGGGTCCCCACAGCCTGGAGCCATCCAGGAGCAGGGATCTGGGGCAAACCCTCGGGTCCCCACAGCCTGGATCCACCCAGGAGCAGGGATTTGGGGCAAACGCTCCCTGCACAGGTAGAACCAGCCCTGAGAGCCGTGTCCTGGCTGCACTGCACTCTCTGTTCCAGGAGGAAAACCATCTGGATTGCGCAGTTCACAACTGGGGCAGGCATTCCAGGGCAGCCAGGCCCCCACTGACTTTCACTTTGTTTTCTTTCAAACAGGCCCAGTTGCTGTCAGCTTCCCTATGACTTTCTCCTGCTTTAATTTACGTCCCATGCAAACTCCACAAACATTTTCCACTGGAAGGAGCCAAGGACTGACTTTCTCCCCGAAGCATTTGGGGAAAACTGATTCTGAAAACAGTTCTGCAAAGAGGTTTGGATGATTTCTAGTCTGACCATTTTTATTTTCTAATTTTCAATAAAAAGCACACTTCTTTCAGTTTTCAAGTTTTATTTGGGCTGAAACTATTGCTACCAAGCAACAAAGAAGGATAAAATGGGAAGCTTTTTGAAATTACTGCCACGTTTTTCAGATCTCAGTTAGGCTTCTGGTATTAGACATAGCTTAAGAGGAAATCAGCAGAATATATATAATGTAATATAGATAACATATATAGCCATATTTAATATAGTGATGAGGACACAAACCATCCTGACTAAAGAGTTTAGCACACATCTGTGTCCACACACATTTAATTTTCTGCTCTGAGGAAAGTTCACTCACAATTTAGTACGTTGCTTCTGCAGATCAATTCCATTCAGCATCTTACTATTTTTAAAAATTATGTCCTTAAATATCCCTGTAATTCCAGCTTTTCTCTAACATTACTGGCTTTGGAAATGCTGGCAGCTTTCTGTGACTGGAGTGGTCACAGCAGTATGGCAGATATTTGTCTCAGATTAAAAAAGAAAAGAAAAGCCACAAGAACATTTTCATCGATGTTCACATTAGGGTTTAACCATTAGAATGAACCTGTGTTATCCCAGACACCTTCAGAGTAACTGTCAGTCAAAAAAAGTTCCAAATTTCTGAAAAGTGCTTGAAAGGATAAAAAAAAAGAGAGAGAGAGATTATTTTTAAGCATCAGACAGGGAATTTTAAAAATTACTGGAAAAAATCAAATTGATCTTTTATGCTACCTCTAACCATCACTAAACACCAGCTCTGGAGCTTGTCACCAGACTCAGCTGAGAGGCACCATATTTGAAAGATCAGGCTTATGGCCAACCACAATTTTCTGTCTTTCTTTTAAGCAGATTAAGTAACTCCCATGATATATATAAAGATAAATCCCTGGATCTTCCCTCCATCCAATTTAAAACTATTCCAATGAAGCTTTGGAGAATTTTACAACAAATCAGATTTAAGTATTATGAAAATGTGGCAAGTAGGACTCCAGGGATTCCTTTAAAATTCCTCAATGGATAAGACACGTAATGTGAGGTTTTGCAATTCCCAAGTGAACGTTTATGAGTTCAAATTGCAATGTTTCCAAGAGGAGAAGGGAGGCAAGGCCTGTAAGATGCAATAATGTTTAGTAGATTGAATGATACAGTGAAAAAAATACTCAGATTTGGAACAGAGAATTCATTCTTCATGTCACTGAAAAACCCTAAAGAATCCCTTAAGATCTTTTAAAAAATGGCTTGAGTGCCAGAAAACTTTGTGTTCTTTCTAACGAAATCAATTGATCTAATAATAGATGGAAAACTGCTCTGCCTTAAAAGATTTTCCACTCCAAACAAATGGCTTATTTGGACAGTGATACAACACTCAATCCAATTACAACTCCCCCACAGCAAAGAGCTCAGGAAGGAGCATGTGTGTATTTACACAATCCTACATGGCCACTGATAACCAGATATAACCACAGATAACCACAATCCACGTGGTTTCTGCCTCTTGCTTTTCAACCCATCTAAAATACCCCAGCTGAGGGCAACCCCCATCCAACTGCTGCTATTGTTCCCTGGCAACTGTGCTTTTCTCCATTAAAAAAATCACTCAGAGGAGTTTTTTCTCCTTAGGGCAAGACTAGCCAGTTAATAATTAAGTAACTAAATTGCTTAACTAGTTAGGGGAAGGCTGAGCCATCCCCA
>NW_008236442.1:4889631-4894941 GCF_000691975.1 Corvus brachyrhynchos | reverse complement strand
TTCCTGCCTGACAAGCAGCAAGGAGATACAGCCACAGCACCTTCCCAGAGGGATGGCACAGGAGGGAATGCCAAGCCCTGGTCCTGACGCCTGCTGCTGAGGAGACAGCAGGATCTGAAATGTACTTCCAGGTGGCATTCTGCCTGGGAGCAGCGGGGACCCCTGGAGAACTCCTGGAGGAGTCCTGGTACCGAAGCTGTTCAGGTGTCCTTCAGGCAAGGCAGGCAGAGCTACCTGGGGCTGAAGGTCCTGCACACCGAGGGTTCTGACTCCTGTGGATTTTGTTGGGATGCCTGCTGAGATTGGAATAGGAGCCTATTCTGGGCAAGGAAGACCTCGCTGTTTACACAAGGATGCCAAACAGCTCCCTAAGGAAGGGCCTGAATGTAAACTCCTTTCTGTGAAATGTGAAAACTAACTGTGAACTCACACAGCTGCCATCTCTCTGCGGCAGCTCAGAACACTTTGTCTTCTTATTTAGGCATCCCAATGTCATCTGCAACCTGGATCTCTCTCTCAGCTCTCTGTTCACAAGGACTAAATTAAAAGTCAAGCCATGCAAACAGCCAACTAAACCAGACTAAATCAACCTTGAAGCAGAAACGCACAGCGACTGCTGCAGAAAGCATCCGGCTTCCTAAAGCCCAGGGACATTCACACTGTCAGCAGCACACAAAGGTGCTTCTTGCCTTGGCTGGTGCTCAGCAGGACACAAATGAGTTTGGATGGGTCACTTCAGCTCATCACAGAGCAAAGACACAAAGGTTCCCTGTGTGCCACCGCGGGTTGTTCATGCACCGGCTCCTGAGCCCAGAGGACCCAGCCCCCTCGCTCTGAACCCCAAGTCTGGTTTATACAAACTCTGAGGGTTTCTTTCCTAAGACTGCTGGTTCCAGAGACCAGTTTGTTCTTGCTAGGGTTAAGCAGATAGCAAAAATAACAAGCTGCACTGCGTGCTGCCAGTCAATTAAAGTGGATCATGGCCTGAATGATAATGGAGATTCTACAGAATATTCTTCAGATTCCCAGACAATAAATCTTAGAAGTGATGTCTGGGATATTTTTCCAGTCCAATAGCATCTCTCAAACATTTATACAGTGGTGTGTTTATACAGACAGCTTTATTTGGAGCAGTGGTCTCTCTAGATTGATTTAAGGAGCTCAGAAAGCCTTGGAGCATGTCTTAGTTTGGTTCCTCGCTAATTAATCACTGTTGAGAACAAAAAAGCGAATCACCAGGAAAAAAATTGCTAACAGTCATTTTTAAAGTCAACAGAATTTCTCCTTCATACAGATTTTGTATGAGTCTGCAGACAGCACTTACAGCCAGGGATTCCACCCCAACCTCTCACTTGGTGTAAGTGCTGCACTACAGCAACAGCAGTGGGTAATTTTTCAGTCCCTACTAATCAAGTCTATTTTCTCTGCCTTTCTCTTGGTGTTCTTGTTTTACAAGTACATACTTTCTACAGTATGGACTTTTCTTCTAACACCTATACACATATTCTTACTAATACTTCTGTGTGTTACTGTTACCCACAATGACCATCCAGGTCCTGTTCCAGAGGTACAGGATGCACGAGAGGTCTAAGGGAGTAACTCAACCTCTGTGTTCACTCGTGTGCTACTGGTGTTGAAAACATTAATTACAGTTTTTAGGGCTAGTTCTTGAAACGGGATGTTTTTTGGGGTTGGCTGCAGGAGATACCCAGAAAAGTGCTGTCTACACTACAATTTTAACAACTTCTTTAACAACTTCTGGGTCACCATTTTCTCAATGAAATTAGGGATAAATTAATAAATGGCTAAAGTAAAAAAACTAGACAAGTAATTCGGGCTTCACCAATGTGTTCTACTAAACAGCCAATTTGTTGCATTAAGACCATATTGAGATCTATCTGGAACATTTTCAAGACACCCATTAGTGCCATAAAAATGGCACAAGTTGATTTATGCCAATTATAATCATGGAAAGTGGATCCCAATACTTTTCAATAGTGTATAAAAATGTTGTTCCTCAGAAGACAACAAGCTTTGCAAACTGCCACATGGGTTTCACCTGCCCTGCTGAAGCATTACTGAGATTTTATCAGTCTAATTAGAGGCTTGATTCTGCATAATGATTATTGTGCTTCCCAAAGCCACATGTTTCACATGAACAGGTCCAGAGCTCCAGAACTGCAGTGCTGTAATTCAGGATTTGACCTCTAATGAACCAATGACCTAAACAAACAATACAAAATTTGTGCTTGTTTGGTTTTGTCAGTCTTTCTTTGGGTCATGTTGTTTAGAAACAACTTAATGGGAAGAAAAGAGAAAAGAGCTGTTGGTGAAATGAGTGCAAAGTGTTTCATGAGATGGGTAGGATTTGTATGACTTCTATTTACATCCATAAAACCTAAATTCCTCCTGCTGCAGACAGCTGGCATAGCCACCTCCTCTTTAGGTATATTGAAAAATACTTCAGGTAATCTGCTGAGGTATTACAGAGACTATTAAGAGCCTGATCCAATGCCAGTAGAAAACCAAAGTGTCACACGCTATGTATTTGGAGTAGTTTGAATTGTAACACCAAAAGTACCTTATTTCCTTTGGAGAAGCCACAGACAACCCCAAAAGAGCAGAAGAAACCAAACCCTTAGGCAGCAATCTGGAGCAGCAATTTTTGGTGAGGAGGAACACTGAACACTTATTTTCTTCTGAAAAATCAGAGCAGTCACTTTATTCACACATGGAAACACAACCTCCCCACTATGTTTAATGTCACAAAAATGCTAACTGCTCACGGGGGAAATATTAGATCAATGCTCCAAAACAGCTGGGAAGGACCAGGGGAAACATTGCACAAGCTCTGCAAGCACTTTGTGGAATATTTAGTTGGCACTTTTCTGGAGCATTTGTGAGCATTTTCTGATATTTCTGAAGGCATGCTGGGAAAATGCTACGGGAAAATAGCAGTCAAGCAGGAGTGCCATATGAAAAAGATCAACAACAATAATGGAAGAAGCTGATTTATCCCTCAGATAAATCAATGCTAGAGCAGAAATACACTGTGTGCAGCAGTATTTCTTGCTAGGGAAGCACCAGGCTGAGTTGTGCTGTTTCTATATTCAGTTCTCTTCATTGCTACTCCCACCAAGTTGAGAGACACACCATTGTCTCCACACATTTCAAGAAATCTGCCAGTCTCACACCTTCCTCCCTCTTGGCTTGTCATTAATTTTATCCAGCTTTTGTGAATTTTCAAGAAGGCAGGCACTGTTCTAACAGAAACTGCCTGCTTTGGCTTGTGCAGAACTAAGTGTCACTTCAGCTACTTACATACACTGGAGTTGTAGTTCCCTCCTTAAATATATTTCTTCTTCACCTTCATCTTTTAAGGATTATACCCCTCTTCCTTTGTCCTGCCCCACGTGGAAACCTTTCCAACCAAAGAGAAGCAGCTTCCCCAGCACAGCACCTGCCTCCACCCCTCTCTGCTGTTCTATTCCAAAGCTTTCTCTGTAGTTTCATGCCTTTGAAAGGTATGCACACCATACCTTGCAGCCTGTTCTGCTCGACTTTTTTTAGGTCACTTTGCTGGTGCCCTGCTGTGCAGAAACCTCAGTGTTTGGGAGCAGACAGTGTCCCTGCCCTTGTGACAGAATCACCTCCAAGAGCCAGAACAACTGCAGAATGCCACCAGCAATGTACAGACACAGACTGAGCACTAACATTCACCAGCCAAGGCCCCAGAAGGGTGGATATTCCAGGAAGGAGCCAACCCCTTGAGCAATATAACAGGCCTGCCAAGGACAGCCAAGTAAAACCAGATGCGGCAGCTTGGAAAGATACAGGGTGGGAATTGCACTGGTTGGCAGAGTGAGACGAGAAAACAGAGAGGTGGCAGGGAAATGAGAGGAGAAATGAAAGAAGAAACAAAAGAAGAGCAACAGGAAGAGCTGACATGGGCAGCATGTTTGGCAAAATAAGAAATTATGAATCACAGTATTTTTTTATGTATACAAAACCACCTATGACCTTACCATTGCTATTTGCAGTGTTACCACTCCTATTTGCAGCTTTACCATTACTTTTGCCATTGCCCTCCTTTTTCAAACTATTTGTCTTCAATAAACTCCTGGTACTTGCACGTGTGCAAACTTCACACAGCAGAGGTCAATGCAGTGCTTTTATGAAATAGCTGGGTCTAACACTAAAGGAATGGCAAATGTACAACAAAAACAAATCTCAGCAACTTGAAAGAGCTTTGCATGCCTCCTGACATAATTCCCAACACCAGTTCAGTACACTAACCTTTGCCTTTAGAATAGCTGCAGTCAGATAAATCATTTAACTCTACCGTCAAGGTTGTTACCTTTGGCTTTTTCCATTGCTTTCTATCTTGTTATTCAATGACTTAAATCAGTCACTAGAGCCTACTCCATCAAGCTTCAATAATCTATAAAACAACTATTTTTGCCACCTTTTTTGGATGATTTTTCACTAGTCAGCCCAGTTTTCTTTACAAACATTATTGAATTTGTCTTTGCATTAAGGGGGGAAAAAAGTCCACCACAACTAGCAAAAAAATTAAAAAAAAAAAAAGATAGTGTTGGAAGGCATGAAGTTATTGCAGAATAAAAAAAATATATCTTCAGGTAATACCTGCCTTCAGAACCAAATCATTTAGTCTTCAGAGGCCGTGTTAAAGGGACAGGCTTTGGAGTTTGAGTTCCTGGGGGCTGCAGCAGCACATCTCCACTCTGACTGCAAATACCAGAGACACAGCAAGCAGAGCCTTCTATAAACACGTCAGGGGGAGACACAAGCAGCCCTCTCTTCCCCCACGCCTCGTAGCTACAGCCCCGCTGATCAAACACCCGACTGGGCAGGAAAAGCACCTCCCACCCCCAACATACAGCTGTTTAAATAGCAAACGTCAGGAAGGTCCCGCAGCAAGTCTCTGTCTGTGTGTGTGTGCAGGATGCTGGGCGCAGCCACCGCTGGCTCTGTTGGCTCCAGTGCCAGCAGCGAGGTCTCCCTGACTCCGTGGCACAAAGTCCCTTTAAAAAGAGCATTTCTTTTAACTGGAGGATGGAAAAATCTTGCTGCAGCCTTTATATTGATGCTGGCTAATGGGAAATGAATGAGCAGGACAGGAGGGGTAGGTGTGGGGGCAATCTCCTCATTGTTATAAAGCAGTACACAAACAGACAGCCCGAGCCGTTATCCTGAGCCCATCCTAAGATAGCCTGCAGCAGCAAGAGCTAGGAAAGGGATCTGCTCCCAAACACTAACACCCCGGACTGCTTACTGCTCTGATCTCCT
>NW_008236442.1:4888742-4889596 GCF_000691975.1 Corvus brachyrhynchos | reverse complement strand
TCCTAATTTCATGGCTAAACTTTCAGCCCTCTGGTTTAACAGCAAAAAACACGACCTGCAGTGAAAGAGAAGTAATACCCATGGAATTGCTATTCAGGCCATTTTCAAAGTTTTATTCCCATTGCAATGGAAATTTTCACAGGGAGGTGTCAAACTAGAGCAGTTCTGATTCATTCTAGATCCAGTCATATCAATACAGTTTTTAGGAAAAAAAAAGATCCCTGCCCCCCTCCCGACACTTTCCCACTTGAAATATAGCATTAACTGCATTATTATCATTACTTTGCTAATTTTCCAGATATTTTTCTTGCATTTTTATGTGGCATCCTGGTTAACAAACTGATTTCTTTTTCATAACTGGTTATTTCAGAAAAAAAAAGTCAATATCTATTTCAATAAAACTTTAAGGAAAAAAATGTACAGAAAATTTACATTTTGCACTTAGAAATTCTAAAAAAACCCATGGAGAATATTTCCTCATAATGATCTGTTTCTAATTTGTTACAGTGACAACGAACTTGACATTTCAGGGAGTTCTCAGAAAATTCAGCTTTTATTTTTTCAGTCAGATCTAGTATTTATATTAAAAACTGTTTTCCCAAGAGGCTCACATTCTGTCACTGACAAATGGAGCAGGGCCTGCCAAAATAGAAAGATACAATTTTCCCTCCTTTTGGAACTTTTGTCAAAGTGAAGAAGAGATCTTAGAAACACCAAGCAGACTTTTAAAGTAAACGTCTAAGATGTTAGTGAAATTTCAGGGCATACTTAATATTGCAAAACCACAAAGGGGGAAAAAAATCAGAAAGAAAAAAAAAGAAGAAGAAAGGAGCTAGAAGCTGCCTAGATCAAGA
>NW_008236442.1:4884644-4888682 GCF_000691975.1 Corvus brachyrhynchos | reverse complement strand
CATTAGAGGGAGATAGCTCTGGAGATGAATATTTAAGGATGTGATGGGGATGGATGTGGGGCAGTGTCCTGTGCACTTCTGTGCCCTCAGCTCTGTGCTGCTCACAGCACACACTCAGATTTAAAAGCCCCTGACACTCCACACTATCACACAAACAGGACGTTACATAAAACAGCCCTTGTAGGAAGGCCTTGGGGGTCTCTGAACCCACTCAGCCACGACCCCTAAAGAAATTCAGAGCTTCCCGAGGACTCTGCTCATGCAAAGAGTCTTTGTACCTTCAGGTGTGGTCGGGAGTGTTCTTAAAGAGAAGAAACCACGAAACTTCCTCATGTTTTAAAAAAAAGCACCTTTTGTCTCTGAACAGGAACCCCGAGGATGTTTAACATCTGGGATGTACCTTCTTTCCTGCTCTGAACTGAGTGTCTGGGGTTCCGAATACACACAACTCCCACCACCGCCGCCGTGCTGAATTCAGAGTAAATATTGATGCATCTTAATGAGGAAAACAATGGCCTGACCTTGTGTAACCTCACAGCTTCACAAAGCCCCGTCACACCTCTCTATCCACGGCTTCAGTTTATCCCAACCCCCTTAACTACAACAAATAAAGAAACAACTCTGAAATCTGTGCTTACCAAGTCCTGGAACTTCCTTTTTTAAAGACTTTTAAGCAATATAAACTGCACAGAAGATCCGAGAATTGAAAGGCTGCCTTAAGCCACCACCACTTTCCAAAACAACTTGACTATCAGAAAAATAAAAGGAGCCAAAAGTTCCATTAGGACCAAATTAGAGGTGCTCGAGCCCAGAATCCTGCCTAAGAGCAATCAGCTGGGGATACTCAACTTGCACAGATAATGGCAGGGTCGGTTTGCAGGGATTCTCTTCCAGCTCCTGGCAAGAAGTGATTTAGATTTCTGGAGACAGAGGTGAATACCAACAGCTGGATTTATTGCCCCAAGATGCTCCATGCCCTCCCTGAACCCACAGGTAGCTCTGGGCTCTGCATCATCCTGCTGTAACACTCATCAGGAAAAACCAGCACCCCCCTAATCTTTTATTCTTTTCTATCTTTGGGCTCACCTGACCCAAAAATTCAGAATTTGTACTAAACAGCCTGGACTCTCCATAAGGTTTCTGGTTTTGAACTGACATGTTTTAAAAAGGGATTTTTTCCTTAGTTTACACAAATGTAAACAGAGCTGTAAATACATAAGCAGGGCGACTGCTTACCTAAGGAATGGTGGATGATCCCAAAAGCCTGCTTGTCAAATACACCTCGTGCAAGTATTAAGAGCTGTTTATTTTGGAAATGGAACAAAAGCATCCTGAGATAAAGCAGCGTTGCCGATGTGGAAAAACCGGAACATTCCACATTATTCACAATCATCCTGCCAGTATGAAAAGTGAATCAGTTTCCATGCCTGCTCTTGAAAACAGGAATATTTTTTCATGTTTCAACAGAGGAAGGTTGGACTTAAAAAGACTTGAGGAAGTGCTTATGTGTGAGCAGACAGGCAGGGATAAACACAGCTTCACCTCTTTTTGGTGGGGCCAGACTGTCAGTTAAGGGCAATCAGATTTGTCAGCTCAATACGATCCCAAGCACACCCACTCCTATGGAACACTGCCTGTGCAAGTGCCACCTGACAGCTCTGCAGCACCCATGTGCATGGAAAACGGGGCAGGATGCTCAGCAATTTGTGTTCACTCAGCACTCTCTGTTCTCTGAGACGTGGGCTGGCCCCCACCGTGGCTGAACTCATCCTCCAAACCCCTACAGAATGTGCCTCTAAATTATGGCTTGTGTTTTACGTCCCACCCATCACCAGTGAGTTAATTACAGTCTGGATTTAAACATTATCATTACGTACAACGTGCAAGATGTGTTAAAGGGAAGGAGGCAGATATGATGTCAGCTCTCTCGCTCTAAATTGTTTAAATAAGGGGGGGAAAGACAAAGAAATTATATGGTGCAAAATGTGGTGTCTACATCAGAATTTGATACCTACTGCATGGGTTTGTAGTGCTGGGGAAATTCACAGATGCAGCACTTCAGGCCCTATAAACTGGGTACCAAAACCTTTCTGGGATGCAGCCTCCGCTGAAATCTGGAATCCCTGAGTAGTTTCCAGCAGTGGTCAGGTCTGGGCCTCAGCCTTGTTCTCAAACCCCAGACTTAAGAGAACGCAACTGCTCACCAAAACTGGTGCCAGTATCCAGAGAAGAGCAGCTCAGGAAAAGCAGAATTCAATTTCTAGCACTTCAGATAAAGATTTGCTGAATTACAACCAGCACTTCTATTACATTAAGCCCAGTCTTCAAACGTGGCTAATTCTCCCTTCTCACAAAGTGGATTGTTGATAATAAAATGTACAGTAAATAACTTCAAGACTCTGAGAAGTTGTAGTGGTGAATAAAGTAACTATTCAGACAAAGAGCAGTAAAAGTCAACATGGCTGACTGATCAAATTCCCTAAAAAGCCCCAGAAAGAAGAGCATTATTTTATATTTTTCTCTACCCATATTAATATAGGAATGTGTACTTAGAGCCAAAATTCTTGTGGCTCTTTCCTCTCAACTAGCCTAAATAAAATATAAACTCTTCTATTTCATTAGCTGTGTGCAGAGACGAGGAGAAGGAAGCCAGTTATGAAACAGGCTCAGATGTTGCCAGTCCTTCAAGTTTGTCTGAAGACAGCAACATTTCTGAGGCAGTGAAGTGGCTCTTCAGCAACTACACAAAAATACGTGTGGAATGTCGGGAAAGGATGCTCAAGTGCTGTCTTTCACTTCTTGCTTAGATATTTTCTTCTGAAACAGAGGGATTTGATGTGGATTTTTCACGCAGCTTGGTCTGCTAAGGTACCATTTCATTCTAAGCACCCTTTTTACTTCATATCCACCTTCCACTTGCACATGTAAAACCCTGAAATCTCACTCGGCTGCCAAGTCAGAGCCTGACCTTTCACAAAATACTGCCAATAAATGTCATATAAACCATTATCATTATGAACCATCTCTTCTGGGCTTGATAGCTCTACCATCGCACGGCTGACATTTTATCTGGCCCATGCTCCCCATCTCTTCTGTGCACCTTCTATTAATGCAAACTTACATTTCTGCCAGCAGTAAAAATAAAAGCTCGAGGCAAGTTCACTTGAAATTTAATGATAGGAGCTACACAGATAAAGAAACCCATGTAAGACAAACATAGTACAAGAAAGGTCGTAAAATGTCAAAGAAGATGGAAGCTTTCAACTTTATAACTCTGTACAGTGCACCAGTGCTTGGCAATGAAGAGAATGCTGAGAAGAACTTAACATTTTAGGTACATTTTAATATACTGCACATATTCTAGACACATTAAACATATTTTAAATGTGCCCAGGACCACTGGGAGTGGTCCAGCTCGTGAATTAAGTGCACAAGGAAGACCATTGTTACATTGGACGTGTTCTATTAACCACAGGGGATTTGTCAGAATGACCCAGATGATTGACATGGAGAGAGACTCAACTCTTTCTCTGCATTACCTCATCATTTCTCCCTTTTTAAAGGCAAACTCATGAGAAAAAAAAAAAAATCAGGTTTTTTGCAAAGACTTCATAATCCAATGTAAAATGATGCCAACTGTTATGGACAAAAGGCAGGTGAAGATGAATTGCATTTGATTTTCTGTGGGACTGGAAACTTCACAGCAGCAGGAAAAAAATCCACAATCTGAGTGAAACCTGCAGCAAACCCCTCATTTCTGCAGCCCTTTGAGAGCTGGCATTTTGCCTGTGCTACATCCCAAACTGACATGCCCTCACCCTTCCTTTGACAGGGGAGCAAAGTTAAATGGGAGAGCCTTAATGGCTCAGCAGTGGTCCTACCCCAGCACTACCTCCGAGGATGAGAGAACTTACTAAAATAAAAACGACCTTCCTTAGCTGGGGCAGTGTAATTTCAGCCCTGGAAACCAAACCTCTCCTCAGTTACAAACCTCAGGCTTTGAAAAGAACATTAAAGGCTCATGTTGAGAGGCTGCTT
>NW_008236442.1:4881578-4884626 GCF_000691975.1 Corvus brachyrhynchos | reverse complement strand
TTTCTCCCATGGACAGAGGCAGCAGGGAGAGGGGAACTTCAATTCCCTGTCAGCACTCCAAGCTGTAGTCTCAGTGCAAGGCTGCAGTGGCCTTCAAAAGCTTTAATTTATAAATAAAGTATCTATTCCTACATAAATGTCACATTAAAGTGTATCACAGAATTCAGCACAGCATCTGCCCAGCAATGGCTCCAAATGAAAATGTTATTCCAGTTCTTGCCTTTATTTTCCATCCAAATATTTGTGTAGTTTCAAATAGCCCAAGGAACCTGGTCCTGACATCACCCTCATGGAAATCAATAAAAGCTCTCTCTCTGGCTTCAGGCAGCGGCCTCAAGCATCCTGTAGTGACAACTTTGAAACCCTAAACCCAAACCTCCACAGCCATCACTGAAGGAATTAATTTCTTTCTATTTACAACCATCCTGAGCACATGGGGCAGTTTATAAACTCGGGTAAAGAAGGCTGTAAGGCAGTGGCCACTGATTTGGAGCAGCTATCTCAAAACAGCCTGCTCAGAACCAGGTGCACTGATGGATTTCTCCATCAGAGGATTCAGCAGCTACAGCAATGAACGCTCACCTCCCTTAGCTGGACTGTGTGCATCCCCAGACAGGGAGTGTGAAGTTTTATTTCATGTAAAATGCCCTTGGAAAAACCAGATCCTGTGATTAGTAACAGCAACCCCAGTTTTTGTGGCAAAATGCAAAACAAGAGTATCCTGCTAGGGAAGTGTGAACTGGCACTACAGATGAAGTGTGGGGACTCAGCAGTGCAGGGCTGCTGGCTCCAGTGGTTGGAGGGAGAAGTGGCATTGCAGGAAGGGGAATGGCAGGAGGGACATGTGAGCAGAGATATCCTGAGGAGAAACAGATGGCAAAGAGAAGGAAGAGGCAAAAAGCAGTGAAGCACAAGAAGAAATATGACAATCACTACAACAGTTTAAACAGAATAATCCAGAAGTCAGCAATATACATGTATTAATTAGACTTATCACCCTGGACTGCACACAACCTTCAGATGGAGTTAACAGAAACCTACACACACAGTTCTATATTACATCATCTGCTTTTTTTTTTTAAAAAAAGGAAAAAATCTGTTAAAAATTCCTTAGCTAGGTATATCACCCTAAACATTGATGCACGCTCTCTTCAGCAGGGCAATGTATGCAGCCAAAAGCAACCTCAGGCTTTATGGAACATTAATAATTAGAATGAGCACTACAGATGGAATTCAGATTTGAAAAGGGAAAAGCCTCAGCACTAAAAAATACTTGCCCGAGACTGAAATGGGAACACAGTTGTGTAACCATGAGTCTTCTTACCTTCTAGAGGTCACCAACACATGAAAAATCATCCGAGGAATTCAGAAAGTCATTTTATTGGGACATAATAGACATACACTAAAGGTCACTTGAAGCTGAAGTTTCTCGCTGGCTTCTGCTTTGCCATAAAGCAAAACACATTAAAAGGACAATTGAGCTGCTCTGTGGCTCTGGTGCACATGAGAATTCTGCACTGCCATCCACAATGAACAAAGCCGGTCTCTTTCAGTGCTTTTTTTCAGTACTTGAATATCTGCCTTGTAGGAGAAATTGTTTTTGCCTAATACTGTGTCTGGTGCTTCAGGTGTGGTCTGGCTGGCTTTTTATAGCATATTCAGGAGTGCTTTTAAATCATCCCTGGGCAGAAATGGCTATCAAAAGTGGTGACTTTTAATGAGCTACATCACCTACATCCAAGTGGCAGCAACGGTGCATTAGCAGCCTGTGCAAACACAGAAAAAACTTACCCCTTTTCAATGAGGATATGGACACAGCACTGTGCTCTGACCTGCCCCTGAAGGCAGGGTAACTGAGGTTCTTGTTCATAGATCCCTTGGAGGCATCAGAGTGAAATGACACCGAGTGAACAGTGTTTTTATTGATATAAAATATATGGCAGGTCTAATTTGGAACAATTTGGTTGCAATGGAAAGGGTGTACGTAGCTGTTCTGGTTATTATCTATAGTGATAGAGCAGTAAAAAAGTATAAAGAGATCACTTAAGAAAATAATAAAGAAAGAAAGGATAGGAGTAGACAGTGGAAAGATATCACCACCCGTGGATCCAGAAACAAGACTTGACTGCTGCAATTTTGATGCCCATTTGTCAAAGTGAGTCTCAGTCTTCATCCATCGGGGATGGAGGAAACCCATGGAACATAAAGTTCAGTGGGATAACACACACTCAGGTTCAGGTGGGAGTGCCCAGGTACCCCCCCTGAAGGGGGAGTTTTCCACTCTCTCTGGCAACACCGTGGATCCTGGGCTGCACCGTGGATCATGAGTCTGGGGGCACTTCGGGAATCTTTGATGGTTTATGGCCCCTTTCTCAGACATGACTGCACAGCTGAGCCAGTTGTGCCTTCTCAGAGGGGATGAAAACGCCCAGGTCTGCGTGTGAATGTCCCGATACCTACCCCAGGAGGGCGTTTACCGCTGAGCCAGGTGTGTACGGGAGGACATCGACATGACAAAAAGCATTACTCCACCTCTGCAGGATCTGTTTCTTACCGGCCTTCTCCCTCGCCTGGCCCAAAACCCAGCTTGTTGCCAAACAAAGGTTGGTTTGTCATCGTGACTCTGGTGGTTTGTGCTCACCCACTCTGTACCTGGGCTATTCTTACGCAGATCAGAGGTTTTGCCACCACACCCCCAAAACCCCTCCTCGTCCCCTTCGGCCGGGGGGTGCAAACCTGGCCTCAGCAAAGCACCCTGTTGCTTTTGCAAATCATTAACCCTTAACATTTCAGTCCCTCACACACTGGCAGATTGTTCTGTTTGCACTTTTTCCCAGAACTCTCACCTGAGGACCGAGTAGTCTGCCCAATTTCTAAGCAGCTCGTCCAGGACTTGACCCCAGGGGCAACTCCATGAGTGCCCTTTCCAAAAGTCATCACAGAACCATAGCATGGTTTCGGTTGGTAGGAACCTTAAAGACCATCTGTTTCCAAACCCTTTGCCACGGACAGGGACACCTTCCACTACACCAGGTAGCTCCAGGCTGG
>NW_008236442.1:4879826-4880256 GCF_000691975.1 Corvus brachyrhynchos | reverse complement strand
TCTCCCCCGGCCCATCTCCGCAGTCCGGGTACTTTTTCTGGGCTTTTTTTTTCTTGCTTTTTTTTTTTTTTTCTTTTTTCTGTTGTTCGCGGCGGAGCGGAAGGAGGATGGGGTTCGAGCTGGATCGCTTCAGCGGGGACGTGGATCCCGACTTCAAGTGTAACCTGTGCAACAAGGTGCTGGAGGACCCGCTGACCACCCCGTGCGGGCACGTCTTCTGCGCGGGCTGCGTGCTGCCCTGGGTGGTGCAGCAGGGCAGCTGCCCCGTCAACTGCCCGCGCATCTCCACCAAGGAGCTCAACCACGTCCTGCCCCTCAAGAGCCTCATCCTCAAGCTGGACATCAAGTGCGACAACCACGCGCGGGGCTGCGAGGCGGTGGTGCCGCTGCAGCACCTGGGCGAGCACGCCGAGACCTGCGACTTCTCTCC
>NW_008236442.1:4867699-4879446 GCF_000691975.1 Corvus brachyrhynchos | reverse complement strand
CCCGCCGTGTGCGGGGCTTGTCGTGGAGAGCCCCTCCAGCCCCAAATCCTTTCAAATACCTGAGCTTTGGGGGTTAATAGCCGTAATATGCCGCTTTCTGTAGGTACATGTTTTCGACTGTGACTGTCATTGCTAGCTGGACCCCATAAGGTAACTCGCACGGAAAAGTAACAAGGTCACGGTATTACTGTTTTCTCTTGGTTTTCTTCCCCGAAGAAAACTCTAAAAGTGGAATTTCCAGGGCTGGAAATGGTGTTAAACCAGCAGAAATTGACTCCCAGGAGTCACACAAAGCGGGTGAATTGGAAGAAGCTGCTGTGACCCAATCCTTTCCAGACCCTGAGCTCACCTAGCATCCCACAATAGGGCTTCCTACAAAATGCAGTCTTTAAGATTAAATATTACGCAACTCAGACACCTCACCAGCTATTTCAGAATCTGCAGCCATCATCTTTGTAACATCCACATCCAAATACAGGACGTATGCTGTGTACTTGTGATTTCTTTGCCAGAGTCACACAGGGTTCTTTAAAAGCTCAATTTAGAAAGGGAAAAATTAACTTGATTTCAGCCCCTCAAAATTAGATCATTCATAAAATGACCAGAATCAAAAGCCGGAGCTACAACAAGTTTTAATTGGAATGAGGCTCCCCAGCGAGGGAAGCCCTGGAAGCCAATTATCTTTTAAATGAAGACATTCGGAGTCCTCCCAGTGACCTGGAATGTGCTACCACAGACACAGCAGTATTAAACTGTTCAAAACTGTCAGACATCTGTATTCACACCTTTGGTAATGTTGAGGCTCTAAAAGCTGTGTAAAGGAAATAAAACTTCATGTTAGAGGATTTTTTTTTTTTTTTAACCTTCTTAGCAATCCAGGGCAGAACCCACCATGTTTTTCCTAACTCAAACCAGAAAATATTTCAATACTAAGTGTGCTGTTCTAACTGCAGGCAATACTGGTTAAAGTCTTAGTAATACCATTAAAATAAATTGGGGGTTCACAGTCATATCAAGATTCAGGACAGTTCTGTCTCCCCACTTTCCTGCAGCACTTCGCCATGGCACTCTGGAGGCTTTCTGCTCCCACAGCCTGGCACACAGCTCCATCTCCATTGCTGATGACAGGAGAGCCCTGCACACAGTCCTGCTGTCAGAAATCACCTCGCCCAATCCCTGCCTCCTCATCTCTGATCTCTTTTATTTTCACACCACCCCTTCTTCGTGGCTAGTGCTGGTAATGTTGGGTTTGCATCACTTAGCTCTGTACGGTGTAGGGAGCTGCTGCAGTCCTGAGAGCTGCTCTTTCATCGCTGCAAATGTTCACGGCACACATTTCCAGCTAGGCTTTTTATCAGATTTATGGGTACAGCTGGCCCAGACCGCTGTGCTGGGTCTCAGCCCCGTTACAAAAGGCTGTTATGCAGTTCTCTGGAGCAGCCACCACTCTGAAGAAAGCTGGAAGGTGTCATGTCACCACAGCCCTGGGCCAGCGGTCAGTCAATTACGTGTCTTTCACAGCATTTTGGGCAGCTGGCCAACACTAACAGCTCTCCACTGCCCAGCTCCCAGACAAGCACAATCAGCAAACTTGCATCTTTGTGACCCAGAGAGTTTTGTAGAAGACCCGTGGTAATCACCTGGTGCAGGGGATGCTTTCCCAGTCTGGGGCTGTGGCAGACTTCCAAGTCTGGGGTTATTTTCTGAGAGACAGTAGCACAGACTGTGCACGAACACTCAGCAGGACATACAAATTTGCCTAAGGATTAGATCCCTGAACACAGGGATTAGAGGTATGATAGTGTGAAATAACCAATTTGCTGTCATTATTTAAATTACGACCATTATTCATATTTCATACATTCCTAGATGTAATAGTTTGCTCTATGTAAACACAAGTAGGCTGAGCACCAACAATCTGGGTTCATAGCTTACAAGTGGTGATTGCAGAACTTACTGTGGGATGTTCTGGCTCCTCAGTAGATGAAGAAAAAGGGTTTTCTGACTTTCCTGCCTGATGACTGCGTGTTGCTGCAGATGTAGAACCAATCCAGAATAAATCAGATGATGTATCCTGTAGTCAAAACAGAAGAAATGCCCACGTACAGCTGTGTTCAAATGCTTAGTCAAAGGGGAAATACGATACTGGGTGACATTCGACCATTCATTAAAGACCCAAATTTGTGGTCTTTTGGCAGCTTTGGAGATCCAGGTCAGAATTCACCCTAGCACAGATTTTGTGATGCAGGATGAATCACAGCTTTGCTGTGCTTTCATCTACCATTTCTGAGGTGAGTTCTATAACACCTCCATTACTATATTGAAAGGAGACATAAATAAAATACCTATTTTATACACACATTTATTTGTAAGCATCTCACAATTTTGTAAGGCCCTTAAGCAGGTAGGCATGCCTTAAGTGGCCCCAGTTGTGCTATCCATGTGCATTCTTTGTCACTGAGGGAACACTTTAATTTTACTGTGTACAGTTCAAAGGTTTATTCGGAGAATGACTGTTTATTCCTTGCTGGGAAGAGGAGAGGCTTATTGAGGATGAGCTTGAGGAGGGAGTGGTGGGGAAGGTGGTGTGTCTCACTCAAAATTTGTATTTCCTTCAATCAGACATGTCAATCCTGAAATATCAAAGTCTAAACAATCAAGAAAAAAACTTGTACAATTCAAACAAGGCTTAATCCTTGGTGAAACACAGCACTGTGCACACCTCTTGATAAGCTGATCTGGTCAATCCCTTATTTACACAGCCGACAAAGTCCTTTGGGAAGGAACAAGGGGAGAGGGAATCGGAAGCTTTTGACAGTGCTGGCTGCAGCCCAGGGTGAAAACCCTTCTGCTCTCCTGGCAACCAGAGACAGGGACTGACTTTAAATGTGTCAGCCTGGCAGGAACCAGTTATGATCTGACATTCAGGACCTCTGTGGTGGTGGTGGTAACACAGGTTTGAATTCTGTAAGAGCCAGATGAAGTCCTTTAAAACAAGAAGATGTGTTTTTCTCAGCCTGTCCCCCAAACAGGATGTGCCAGGCTGGTCCTGGCAGCCCTTTCACCAGGGAACAAGGAGCTGAGGTGCCTCCTCTGGTGAAGACAGACCTTCTCAGCCACAGCACTACCAAAGAAATTAGTCTTCCACTATCTAAAGGGAAAGGCAGTCTATTAGCTGCACATTACTCAGCTGGGAAGTGCAGTAATTTCAAGAATTATGTTTAAGAGTTCTGTTCAGCTGTGGGAATACAACATGCCAGGAACCATCAGGTCTGCTGCCGGAGCAGCTGCCGGGGCAGGGCTGGCCCCTGGCCACCGCATTTCCACAGTTACCTCACTGTTCAGTGACTGCTCCGCTGGAACGCGAGACGCTGGAGGGGGAGAGAAGGGCAGAGCCCTGGAAAAATCATTTGCATTGTGGCTTCCTTATGAAGAGAAGGTTGTTGAAGGAATTGTTGAGACCGGAGATGTGGATGTGCAGCAGTGGCCAAGTGTCACAGCGAGGTGCTGCTGCCTCCCCGGGGCCGGGCAGTTCCGCACGGATGGTGGGATGGGACTGCTGCCATGGGGAACATGGAGACACCACACAAAGCCCCCAGAAACGGCTGGGAATGTCTTTAAAACCCCTGTAGACAGAAGTACTTTTTCAGAAGTACCTCCAGAGAGCTGCATTAGTTGTTTCTTTTCCCTCACAACCCGACTGATTCAATCCCACCTGCTTTAACACTTGTTCAGCCAGGTAGAAAAGTGTCAAATCAAAGCCACATAAGGAGGCTTTAATGAAAACCGGCAACTCTAATTACTGCAAGTGTCTTGAGAGCAATGTTGTAATTGTTTTTTGATTGTTCTAATTGATTTACCTTCTTAAATAGGGATAATAGAAGGAAACAGTAGTGCTAGCATGTGCTTGTCTTTCAAATCCAGAATCATCAGTCCTTGAAAGTGGTCTCACAGGACTGGAAATTTGTTCCTTGAAATCCTATCTGAGGTCTGGGTCTGTAGACTTGCAGGGAAATAGATTTTACTTCATTTTTCAGTCCTCCTCTGAGTACCTGGTTCTCACAGCTGCCAAGTGCAGGCAGATTCAAATAAAATCGGTCAGAGTTTGTTCATATTCCTCTGTATCAGGTCCAAGTCTATTTATTATTCGATCATTAGGGAAGATAATGATCAGAAGCTGACATAGAAGTTGTAAAGCACATTTTCAGGTGGAGTTGTTGGTGCAGCTCCCCTGTGAAGGAGCTCAGAGCGTGCAGTCAGGGGAGCTCTGCCAGCTCACACGCAGGGAATTGGGCTTCCTTATCATCCCCAAATCTGTGGGAGTAATTCAGTAATCCAGGATTACTTTGACATTTTTTATGACTTTAATAGACATTAATATTTGATTGACAACTTCAAATTGACATGTTAGAAGAAAAATGCACAAACTAAAACCATCTGCACTGAATTACAATGTAACTGTTGCAATTTTTGTCATTAATTGGTTATGAAAACCAGACTTGTAAGATAGCTTCCTCAAACTTTTTTGTGTTCGTAACTTTTTCACCCTTTGGATAAAACAAAGAAAATGGTTTTGGCGGTAGAAAAGTTCGTCTGTATCTCTAGAAGAACATACTGATCCTATTCTGATCTCTACAAACAATATTGTTATTCAGAGGGCTTTTTGTAGTGCTCTGCTGTTGTTTGTTGTGCTGTAAATAACAACCACTAGATTGAGACTGAAGAGAGAACATTGTGAACATTTAGTGGTCTTTAACAGTTCCTGCACTTACTTTTGTCTTTATGAAAGTTAACAGGCCTAAGTAGCATCCCTGTGTCATAAAGGACATTTTGTAGGAGTTTGTAGTTAGGAACAAGCTGGGATAAGAGACCAGGATAACAGAGCCTGTTCACACAGCCCCCCAAATAGTACACGTCCTTCCACTGTATCTTTGTTGTACATTGTTTGTCCAGACAACCATTCACTGCAGAATTTCATATTTTAGGGATTAACATAATGATTTTCAGTGATGGAAGATTTCTGTTTTGCTAGTCTTAAAATGCCAGAGAAAAAAAATTATGCACAGCAGGTGCTATGAATAGCAATTGCTGTTCTGGGCCTGTGGCAAAATTTGTAGCAATTTTGTTTAATGCTGTTTTCTAAAACTCTGCAGAGAATTTCTGTTGTACAACGCTGTGTTTGATACTGTTTAAAACAATGTCACGTAGCCAGCAGGAGAGAGAGGCAATGCAAGGACCCAGTCCTAAGATTCAGTCACCCCCAAGCACTGGAAAAGTCAAAGAGTTTGACTGCTGGGAGCGTGGAGTATTTTACCTAACACATCACATATGACTGGGTCAAGTAGTTGCAGGAACCAGCATTACATATAGACCTCTTCTGTTGCTGTTAATTGTCTCACTGTAGATCTCAATAAAAAAGACACATAAATCTTAGGGGTGGTTCTGCTGCTGGAGCTCAGTGGGGTGGCTGGAGCAGCCACTGGGAGCTGCTGACTCTGCTCCTGCAAAGTTATTCCAAACATTTGTCTCTAAACTACAAGGGGATAAAAAAAAAAAGAGAAACCAACCCAACAAAAAAGCTGGGTAGAACTATTACCTGTTCTGTTTTACCCCCCCACACACAATGTTTTGAAAGTGTTTATCTGTTCTTTGTAGGGTGAAGAAACAAAAGCCCTGACTCTGGTCCTGCATCGGGACTCTGGATCGCTTGGATTTAATATTATTGGTGGCCGGCCGTGCGTGGTATGTTAATTGTTAAAATACGTTTGCCCTTTGCAGTTGGGAACAGTATGTAGGTCAACACCTCGAGGAAAAATGTTGCTGACAAGCATTTGGTCCTCTTGGGATTCTTTCAGAGCAGTTCTTCCACTGAGATTGGTATGGATGTCTATTGACTGCGCTGCCTTTTCCCTCACTGCCTGTTTATTCTTGCATATCATCACAGCCAGCACCACTGATCCTGGTGCAATGCCACTCCCAAAAGGATCAAACCCATGGTGTCTCTTTCTCAGACCATAATCCTGTGATGTTCATGGATTGAGAGCCACAACTTTAGCCCCTTCCATTAAAAAAAAAAGTAATTTACTCTCCTTGCCACCAGAGATGCAGCAGCCCTCTGTGCAGGTGAAGGGATGGAACTTAAACAGCCTACTTTTGAATTCTGTGATTTCAGCAGATGTTTCCTGCACCACACACTCACTAATGTATTTTTTCTGGATGCTTGTTGGCTGGCGCTGCTGCATATGACTTTAATTAGATCAAGGACTGGATTATACCTTGTCCTAGTAATTTAGAAAGTATTCAGAACTACTTCTTGGCTGCTCAGAAATCTGACATTGATCACGATTTATTCCTAGTGAATTCACTTGAAAGTTATACTTTCTTTAGAGTTTTTCAACTTTCTGAGACATTGTTCTGCGTTGGTAGAAGCACAATACACAGGAATATGAAAATACCTTGTTAGGTGTAAGTTGTTTTCATGGGTTTGTTTTTAAGTCTCCAGAGGAAAAGCTGTGCAACTAAAAATAAAAATTGCACCGTTGTCCTATGTTTGATGTGCAAACAGGCTGTGTCTCACTGGATTTTGCATTGAGAATAATTGTAGTGACAATTACTCCTGAGCTGGCCTAAGTCAGAGGAAAATGATTATCAAGCAACTAATTTACCTAATGGAAGTTCGTCCCTGGTTGCTTAGTCTTTCAAAACAGGAGTATCAGGTGTTCTCATTAGCACAAAGTAATTCCATATTAAGACATCAATAAGAATATTTCTCTCAAATTACATGCATTGTTGTGACATGGACAAGCTTCAGCTGAAGGCAGACGAGAGGGGCAATAATGTGTTTTCCTTTTCATCTTTGAAGGACAATCAGGATGGGTCATCGAGCGAAGGAATTTTTGTATCGAAAATAGTTGACACTGGGCCTGCTGCTAAGGAAGGAGGGCTGCAAATCCACGACAGGATTATTGAGGTATGTGAACAAACTGCCTTTTAATAGTGCAAGCTGCAGCTCAGGTCTTCACATGGCATGTTTGCTGCGGGTTTGGGAGAAGTGGACCGTGGTAAACACTGTCTAGAAGATACGTCTGTGAAAATATGCTGGCCTTGATTCAGTGCTGACCTCCAGGGCTTTAGGTATAGTCCTTCCCTAAATATAGAAACCAGATTATGGATGGTATGTGCATGTCCTGTCTTTCTGAGCAGCTCGCATCTCTCTGGTATGCCATAGATAGTTCTTTTTTAAGCTGTTGGAAACTTGGAAGTTATTTAGTTAAAACCATATGTGAAATATCTGTGCTGTAAAGCACGACGTTATTTTTCTTGGTATTGAAGTTTTGAACAGTCAGGGAAAATTCCACTCTGTGATTTCTCCATGGTTTATCATAAACCTAAGTCACTCCATGAATGTTTTTTGTGAGTTCTTACATTACTTAGATTGCAGTCTGAATTTCTACTCATTTGGCCAAAGTCTTGACCTCAATAAAAAGCTCTTCCTGTGAAAGAGATGGTTGCATGAAACTTTGCTCTCAATTTGCAGCGAGCAAATTTCTTTTTGAGGGGAGGGGAGAGAGCAAGAAAAAGGTTCATTTCCATGAAACAAAATGCAGCTGACGGTGAGTCAGTTCCCATTGTTTGGCATTTTGCAGTTCAGAAAAAGTCTTCCTCACTGTCTTATTTTTGTAGGCTGGAGACACTTTGAGAGTCTATTGTTCAAAAAGATAAGTGCGGTGTTTGTTGCCAAGGGTATCATGGAACGGCCAGTTTCTCTAAGTAATGGAATTCCATTGCTCTTATGTTTTGCAAATGAGCAATAAACAGCTGTTAGGGATTTTCTGTTGGCAGGGGACAAAGTGTATTTGCCTTTTTCTGTACTGTTATGGTAAATTGTATTCACAATTTAGTAAGGGCATAAAATATTAATTAAATTTCTTCATATGGGAAAGAATGGAGCCACAGTAGCAGAACTATAAAAAGATAAGAAGCTGAGCTGTGAAATGATCCAGAGTTGCTCAAACTCTGTGTGTGATGTAACATAATTGCGAAAAGGTCTGGACAGTTTTGTGAGAACTCTGCGATTTTGTTTGAACTGAAAGGTTTCCCATAAGCCTGAATTCCCCCGCAGCCTCCTTGGAAAGCTGACATCCGTTTCTGAAGTAGTGCACAGTCACATAAACCAAACAACCGTATGAAAACCAAAATCTCTGGGAGATCAAATACCCCAAGGTTAGGAAATGTCCTGGTCTGGTTCGGGCTCCGTGAGCACAAGCGCTGTCACAGTTGTGGAAGTGACCCTGGCTCACAGCACAGGGGACAAGGGCAGCCAACCTCCATGGGCTCTGCACCATCTGCTCTCTTGCAAGGCACCTCCTTCCTTCTGATCTTATTTTTGCTCCTTCCTTACTGCTCCCCAAGCTTAGTGTTTGTCCAGGCTGAGGAACGAAGTCCCACTCTGCATCCAGAGGAGCTGAGAGGGACACGAGAGGACAGGCTGGGTGAGCTTTCCTGCTGTGTCCCCTCACGGAGCAAAGCCATGCCTGTGCCAGCAGTGTTAGTGCAGAGCCTTTTGCACAGTTCAAGCTGCATTTTCAGAGAAGAGAAAAGCCCAGAATAAAGGCATTAGAGCGATTTGTTGGATTAATAACACGCCAAGGGTAGCGGGAGCCCATGTGTTGACATGGGGCTGACGTGTTGACAGCTCTTGTTGTGCTGACCACAAACTCATTCTCATCTTCACTCTTCTCACCTCTAAATATACACAAAATGCTGATGAAAATGGAGCACATTGTTTCCCAAGTGTTGGCTTTGGGTGCCTCCAGATCAGCAACTCACTCTGGATCAGGAATGTTCTGTGGAAGCAAGCCTTGAGTGATGCCCAGCTAATGTGGTTTGATTCCCATTGTGGAGCAGTCTCCAAGAGTGCTAATTGAATTCTTTTTTAGATAAATTAATTCATTTCATGCAGCCCAGCCACTACAGGCATCCAGTTCACAGCACTAGACTCGAGTGCTCTAGACGAGAGCCCTCAAAATACAGATGTTGTGGACACCAGCTCCTGAGAGCAGCTGTTTCATCCTGTGTTCTCTGCAATTTATATTTAGCACACTGTATCTAACCTTACTCTGGATAAGGAAAAAGGGGACACCTCCTGCATCGAGGCGTCTAAGTGAGCTTTATCACCCTAATGTCTAATTTTCTTAGCTAACTGAAATACCTGTAATTATTAGAATTAGGTAATGGCCAGTGGTGGCGTCCTTCTAGAGGCAAGTTTTTTTATAACCTTCACACTGTCAAAGTTTTGATTTGGGAGTCTGACTCAAAAATGATTTACAGATGTAGCTGTAACTAGCAGGACACAGCTGGAGGACTTGGCACAGAGCAGAGCATCCTAGCAGGTCACATTTGCTTTCAAATGCACAAAAAATGGTAAGGAAAGATGGCAACTTACTTCTCTAGGACTGAATTTAGCTATCTAAAACTTCTTTAACTTGTTCCTTCAATATTAAGGTTTTTATGTATCATCAGCATGATTTTGAATAGACTCTTTCACAAAGAATTCTTATTCCACTGTAAGCTGCTGAGCATAACATCTCCCTAATTAATTCCAGCATCCATCACAGAGAATTCACAATGAAGTAAAACATGAATCATTCGATTTCCTTTTGGAAAATGTTTCTTTGCTGCAGATCTTCTGGTGGATGTGTTTTGGAGCACATATAAAATAAGAGCATCGCTTCTCGTTTTCAGAACTGCCACAACATTTCTAATTACTGAGCAGGGATTAGGTAGAGTGAAATCCAGACACATCCAGGGTACTGCTCAGGGCTGATAGCAGAAGGTTTGCTTTACTGCTGTTTGCTTGCAAATTCTATCCCCTGACAGTATGATACAGAGATAACCTCGGAATTGTGTCAGCGATAATTTTTAAACGTATTTTCCTTATGTAATTTGGATTTCCTGTTCTACATTTTTCAGGAGGTTAAATGAAAAGTTAATCAGGTTTAAGAATTGACTTGAATTTTCTTTAAAAGCAAATTTTTGTCCCTTTTTATATCATTGAAATAAGTAATGGCACTGTGAGGTCTGTGTTGCTACTGCTAAATGACAAAAATCAAGATGAATGTTGCATGGTCTGTGCTACTCAGTCATCAGAACAGCGTGTAACAAATACAGAGAAATAGCCTTTTTCTTGTATTTTGTTTTACAGAATCTGTTGAATAGTGATATTTACATAGGACTATGAACATCATGTTATGGCTATTAACAGCTTAATAACTTCCCCTCACTGTTTAATAATATCCTTACTCTGTAAATGGGTAATCTGAGGCATAGAGGGAAAGAAGTTCTAGAAGTTCTTGCCGGATTAGGGTTAAAGATTTGGATTTTGGTGTTTTTTAACTTCTCTATGTAAACCAAAGCTTCTTACCTGTATCTGTTTTCAGATCTTTCACAGTGACTTTAGGAGTGAGGAAGTCATGATTCTGGGAGATTTCCTCTGCTTTGACTACGTACAGTTCTGTACTTGTACATTTAAAGCCAGCAGCTGATTTCAGCTGGTGATTTACTGAGGTATTGTTAAGATGTTCCGTAGCAAATTGCCACGTTAAAAACATGCTGAAACTATTGATTTTTTCTGCAAAGGAATTACTGTTCTCATAGATTTCATTTTTCTCAGGGCAACAAAATGGTCCTAATTTCCTCTCTCAACAGAAGTTGGTTCAGGTCCCAGCCCTGAATGCCTCTACGCAGCTGCTTGGCGTTTCTTAAGACAAAATTAGATTTTCAGAGTTTTTATTTTTAAGCACATCAGCCCTGAAAGATTATTAATTAAATCTGGCATTCTCCTCTCACTAACTGGTAAATTTGTTTGTTTAGCTCTGGGACTGCTTGGGAAGAAGGAGGCTTTTGAGAGGCTGACTGCTCGCCACCTTAAAAAGTTTGCAGCACAATTAGGGTACTGTTGGGGTAGTATAAACTGTCACAGCTTTGCTGAAACCTGGAGGATTTATGCCATCTGGGACTCGCCCGGTGTTTCATGCTGCTCACAGGAAGGATCATTAGTTTAGGAGTTGAGAACACGTCTTAGTTCATGTGATTGATTTTCCCCAAAGCACACTCATGTGCTACAAATTACAGGCTGCTTTTCCAGGACGTGCATTTCTTCACAGATTACACACGAGAACAATGAAACTTTTTAGCAAATCTTGTTGATGTACAAACAAAATTTGCCGTTTGCTGCGGGCTCCCTGTTCACCCTGGAGTAAGTGTGGTGTTTTGGCTGAGGCACTTTCTGCTCACAGGAGGGGGTTAGGTGGATTTCAGGGAGATTAATTTGGTAGCTGTGTTAACAGCACAGCCTCTGAAAAGTCACATCAGCACAGAGAAAGTCCATCAGGCACAGAGGAATGGCAGGAAAGGACACTCTGGCAGGAGCAGGGGGGGCTCTCCCTGCCAGTGACACAAACTGAGGCGAGGATGGCTTGAAAACTGAGTGAATGAATAAAAGAAGAAACATTCCTTGTGGTCTGGTGGTGCGTGATGGGTCTCGTTTTTCCAGCAGACTGAGCCTGTGGGCTGAAAGGCCTCGGTGTGTTCCCTGTCTGGCTGCACTGTCAGTGCACGCTCGTGCTGCCCTGGGTGCCCTGCTCTCTTATCACCACTCACAGGCAGCTTCCACAAATAATCAGTCAATAAAATTACTATCTGAACACCGCCTTAAATTTCTGATTTGCTGGTGAGCACTTCTTAAA
>NW_008236442.1:4807865-4867151 GCF_000691975.1 Corvus brachyrhynchos | reverse complement strand
ATCCTAAGCCTGCAGCTCCTTGCGGGACACTCGGTGCCAGCTGAACTCTGACAAGGATACAGATTAAACAGAATTCTTCCATTGTTGTGAATGGAAAAGTTCAGCTCTGCAAACAAGATTTACTGTGCAGCTCTGTATGCTCAGGAATTAATTTTCTAGAAGAAAACATTTTCAGACAGTGACTTAAAATTGGCTGTTGCAGTTCCTGCCAGGACACGCAAGCACATGAGAGCATTTGTGGGGAGCGAGCGCAGCGGGGCAGCGAGTGCAGCTACAGCAGAGTCAGCTCTTTCTGGAGTTTATGCTCCCAGAAAACTTTCCAAGGCCTTTGTCCATATCTGTTAATGGTGTCTCACAAAGCAGCATCGTGCCTGTGCTAAAACATAGATCCCACAGCTCGGTCGAAAGGGAGTAATAATAACAACCTAAAGAGGAAAATGTAAATGAAAACAGGCGGCCTTGGTTATCGCTGCATTTTTTCCTCTCATAAATTTATTTCCCAGATTTCATACCAATTTCATACTACAGGCTGAGCTGTGGCAGGGAGCTGGGGAAAGCAAGGGGATGAGCCAGAGAATGAACCAAAGAGGTGCAACAGGATTTTTACACTCAATACTGTAATATTGTTCTTTGCACAGACAAAACCAGAAAAATAAATTGGATGGAACAAAAATCAAAGTGTTGAAAACGGAGAAGGCAGTGTTGTTTCAAGTATTATGGAGCAATGATCTCTGACCTGGAGGCTGCAGAGCTCAGGTTATAAGCACATTTCATACTGCAGCTTTTGAGAAAAGGTCCTGTGTGAGTTCCCCTCAAATTTCCACACCATCTTATTCTTTCTTCTTTTTAATAGAAGTCCACAGCATGCAGATCCTAAGTGTAATGTGGGCATTTTGAATGTGTGGAAGCTTAGAATATTATTCTCAAGGGCATGCTGAATGAATAAGAGGTACTGAAATTATCAAAAAAAAGCTCTCTTAAACTCGGGAATAGATCCCTTATGTGTAACACATCTTTAATTAATGGGATTATGGTGTGGGTCCTTTCTACCCTGCACTTCCCTCCACTCTTGCTTTCCTTGCTCACACAGTCTGCTTGAAAACAACCATTTCAGTCTTTAGCCAGCATGAAATCTGTCCCGTAAAACCTTCAGTGCTCTTGCGATGGGGACCGTGACAACTGCACAAATCAGGAAGAGAATTGCCACTACTGGAATTGGGAGGAATGCCTTTTCTGGGATGGAGCATCCACAGCCCTTGCAGAGAAGTTAAATAATGTTGCGCATGTTTGTGTTGGAATTGCAGTTCAACAGGAAATTACTCTTGACAAAAAGAAGAAGTGATTATGAGGAATTTGCTTTTCAGGTTAGGTTCCCTTGCCTCAAACTTTTCATTACTATGAGGTTGGAAAAATTGGAAGAAAAGTCCTACTGCTAGGATGCTTTAAAACACAGTGAAAGTCACAGATTATTTAGCAAATGCTCTGCCCCAGGAGTTGTTTCTCTTTGGTGTGGTTAACTTGTCCGGGACCACAAGGAGCAAGATTGGAGAGGAAATGCAAACTGCTTTGATGATTTCCAGTCAAATCTCACATGAAGTCAGGGACACATTCCACTGACTCCTGTTGTGCTGATCCCAGAGCTCATGAATTCCCTCATCCATCCTCCCTCAGCTGTGTTTACCATTTTCTGCTAAACCAATCCTGGCTAATTGCCTGGATAATCCAGCTCTTGGTGGGTGCCTGCCTGCCTTGCGTTCCCTTCTCCCAACCCTGTGGTGAGGAGGTTGTTCCAAGCCTGGTGTGGCAGCTAGTGCTGCAGGAACAGTCCTGGTGCTGCAATGCCCAGGACACTTGTGATGAATTCAAAATACAAACCACCTGAGAAATCCAGAATTTGGGATTAGGAATCACTACTCTGTCAAAGAAGTGAAAAATACCTGGTTCATCCTCTGTAGTTCATCAGAGAGAAACGTGTCAGACTCCCAACAAATTTGGGGGTTTTTTTTAAAGGATGCACATAGAGCATATAACAATGGGACAATTTAATCTTTTCATATGTGGTACAATTCCTTGCATTTTCAATCATCTCTTCAGTTTTCCACATTTCAAGCCAAACCATTATGATTAACTGTTAGCTTTTATTTTTAGATTTTTGAATGTGTGGAGTCTTTTTAGAGAAAACACACAGAATGTGCTATCAACTATTTTGACACATTTGGTATCATAATTGGGCAATCAGGCACAATCATCCTTAATTTAGTACATATGTGGCACATTACCATGCCAGTTGGGTTAAAGATATGCATGAACTAAGTGCAAATTAACTGACAAAAGGAGCAAGCTCAGACCATTGCTATTCAAAAGGCACTCGAGTCACATTTGCATAGCTCGTCATTTGGAATTAAAAATGGAATTCGTTCAGCAAACATGAAAAATGCCAAGTGTGGGAGAATGACCAAATCTGCCAGGGGATCCCAAATCCTGATCCCGCAGCTCAGCCCTGGGTAATTTTGGTGGAGGGAATTGTCTTCAGAACAAGAGCATGGTGCTGTTCTAGTGAGAAGTACAAAACAAAATCTCTTCTGCTTAGTGGTCTTTGTAGTTTTAATGACAAATAAGGTGTTCTATAGTAAACAAAATCAATTCCAGTACTGGGTGTGGGGATTTTTGTTTGTTTTATCAAAGCTGGCAAATGTGAGGGTATGGTAGGACAAGAAATGCTCCAGCCAGGAAAACCTGGAAAAGTGCTCAAAAGACGTTTATCAAATTGTATAGAAATAATGGCTCTCCTTCATATATAAGCCTTTTTCCTTTGCTTAATTAATTAATTCTTTACACTATGAAAAATTATCCACAATTAACTGCAGTTCTGGGCTTTAAACACTGAGAGGGGACAACTTATCAACATCAGGAATTTCATTCCATCATTGTTGACTGCTGCTTTACTTTCTGTATGTTTTGATAAATTTCAAAACAATATAGCCTATTTTATGTTCCACTACGAAGTGCAGCTACAGGACTTGTAAAGTTTCTAGGCTCTCATAAATACAAATGGGACTGGGCTGACAATAATAGTAGTTGAAAAATTTTGCTTCACCACTGGGGCTTTTAAATGAAAACAATATTTTCCTTTTAAGACTTTTATTACGCATTTTTAGTATCCAGAGTAAATTTGTGTTATGTTAGCTTTCATTTAAAGGTGTAACATCTTTAAAGAAGCTTCTCTCTGTAAAGTCTTATATCTCTAAAGTGAATTTACCTCTGAAAGGGGAATTTGGGTTTTAAAGGTTGTGGGGGGGAAATATTACTTCCAGAAAGGAAAGTTGAGACTTTGGGGTGGAGCAGGAGTGGTACAGAAGGGCTGTGTGGGCAGAGCAGTAAATGGTGGAGACACATCCCATCCCTGTGTGCATGAAATCCCTTTTGTGAGGGAGCAGGGGATTCCTAGTCCCAAAGAGTGCAAATGGTGCAAGTGTCTTATCTCCAGTTTAAATTATACATTAAATGTGCTTCAGCTGTGTAAAGCAGGTGGAAAAAAAGAGTCAAAGTATGGAAAACAGTATCTTTTGTTAGTGCAAGCCCCTTTTCCATAGTCTAATTAAGCCTGGTGTTAAAATACTCTTAAAACAAATCACTGATCTGTAGATCCCTTATTGTGGGACTTGACCAGTGTATCTCAGGAACAGCATCCCTGCAGCAGCCTTTCCTCTGTACCCTCTCACACTGGCACAGTTACCATCCACAGCCCCAGAGGAGTATCCACAGCTTAATTATATGCTCCATTTAACAGCAGTACAAAATTAATCCTCTTTGGACAGAGATTAGATGACATATGAAGAGTCATGTCTGGTCTCCTTAGTGTGGTGAATTTTATCTTGTAGCGTTTGCATTTAATCTTTATTATTTTTTGCCATCATCCACATGACTTTGAAGGGCACAAAAGTGTGCAAAGCTGAAAGCAAGGAACAGTTTGGGGACGGAGCCTGGCTCAGGATCCAGTTTTAATTCCTGCACAGATTTTCAAGGACAGGAGCCACAGGTGCTCAGTCCTGGAAAATACCACAAGGCTGTTGGGAATACTGGAATCCCACCTCCAGTTCTGTCAAACAGAGTAAAATCATTGGATGTTGCAGAGGATCACGGCCTGGCTGAGGTTGGAGAGGACCTTCGGAGAGCAGCTAGTCCAGCCCTTTGCTCCCAGCAGAGTCAGCCAGAGCCACGTGTCTGCCTTGGGTGAATAAAAGCTCACACACATCGGGCATGTGAATAGTCCTTTGGGCTGAGCAGGAATTTGAGCTGAAAACTGGTAAATATTATCCATCTGTTTGATTGATTGGATGAATATGAGAAAGAAACCAGCGACAGGAAGGGAGAGTGAAAATGTTTCCTAAATCATTTGAAGGTGGGGGGAGAGGGGAAAAAAAAAAAGAACTTTTTAGTGCTATTTTTTTCTTCTCTCAGTTCTGCAGGCCTCCCAGCTCAGGAAGATTTAGTTTACTTCTTTAAAGGTCTTGCTTATAAAGCAGACCTTTTTCTGGCTCTGGCCAGCTCTAATAAAAATTAGCCGTAACTTTAGCAGCTGCCATACCACATGACTGCTTAGAATTGCATAACTTCTTTTTCCTCCTAAAGGAACACACAAAGCTCATCTGATCTCCACCCTTGCAGCCTTCTCTGAAGTGTTTTTCTCTAACTTGATTTCTAAACAGAAATCTTTTTCTCCTTTCTTTTAACAAGCCTCTCTTCTTAAGCCCAAAATCTGACAGCAAATGGTGAGGGGCTCTGGGGAGGGCTTTCATGACTGCAGTGAATAAGGTGATTATTTGTATTTTTGCTACTTAAAGCTCTATTACTGTTTATAAATAAGAAGCAGTATCACGGACAAAAAAAAAAAATTTATTTAGTGGCTGAAATTGTGGGGATTTTAGGGCCTGTATTTCTGGGATCATGGTTTTGGATGGAGAAACATTGTGGTTTGCCAAGGAGAAGGTCATGGTGGGAAAGACAAGGCTTCCATGGCCACTCCAGCTGTAAACTGGACACAGACTGTTGGCTCAGACCAGGTCCTCTTTGGAAATCCCCAAGTACCTATCCTGATCTACAGACAGAGGGGATGGAAACAGAAAATTATCATCCTCTTCTAGCTGTGTGACATGTGGAGATGAACCATTGCTTTCTGGCTAATTGTGATTCCCTCTAGTGAAAAAAAAAAGAAAAAGTCATCATCTTCATCAAAACCCTGAGAACAAATAAGCCCTTTTCTGTACAGCACTTTTTTTTTCCCCAAGCAAATTTCTTGCAGAGAAAAAAAAAATACTTGTTTTGTCAGGATACTCCAGTGACTGCACATTTATTTATGTCTCCCTTGTAGTTCAGTCAGAATTCATTCCTGTTTTGTAAGTCTTGAAGAAATCTCTTGTCTGTAGTTACAAAGAATTTTTAAATCATTGAATGAAAGAAAACCCACGTGTGTCAGGCTCTTTAAAGCTTGGTTCATCCTAAATCCAAACAAACAAAAGCTAGGTAATGATAGAATCACAGAATATGAAATGTTGCTGAAAAACCAAGCCTGTTAGCACACAGGGAAGCTCTGGAAGCTGCACCTCTTGGAGCCACTGTCACTGCCTTGCACCCAGTCATATTCCCATATTTGAGTTGAGGCAGTTCCCTTAACCACAATAAAACAGGAATAAATATGAATTTATGTAATTCTCACTTTTGTGTTTTCTCTGCTAGTGGTATTTCCCTTCTCCTGCTCGCTTGTCAAGAATCCCTAACTCTCATTTTGGAGTGAAAGTCTGGCCCCCTGGATGCTGGGGACAGGACAGATGCACTGAGCTCTCTTCAGCTGCACTCACAGCTCAGAAGTGTCCTGCTAGCAACTCTTGTTTTAATTTCAGTGTTCCCACAGCCAGCCCTGTGATTCCTTCCTGTGTTTGAAGGAGCCAGGACATGCTGAGCCACTTCTTTTTAATACAGCCTTTCATTGTTTTCCCTTCATTTTGGCCTCCCTCTTTCCCCTTAAAACCTTTGTAGGCAAAGTTTCCTCTGCAGCAGGGGAATTATTCACTGTTTTATTACAAACCTTTCTCTAGCAACGTGAACCTTCTCCTTCAGTTTTAGCCAGTTTTACCTCCTGCTGCTAATTAAAATGTTCTCCCTCTTTCTCTGCTTCTAAGTTGACTCAAAAGCAAGTTTTTTGCCCAGTTTTTGGCTGTCTCACTGCAAGGAGACCTGCTGAGCAGCCGATGTTAAAGGGAGTTACAAACCCAGGATGGAGCCAAGGGTGGCAGAGAGAGCTGTAGGTGATATTTCAGCCTCTAGCACATTTCCAGGCTTTACAGCCCATTGAAGGCTGCTGTCCCTGCTCTGACACTGCAGTTCAGTTCCTTTTGCCAGCTTGCCTTCCCCAGACCCTGCTGTGGTTCTTTGTTAGACACCCAAACTCATTAGACTAATGAGAAACACTTTAGTGATGTATCTCAGGCAGAAACAGGGAGGAGGTGGGAGGCCTAGAAGGTGCCATGGAGTTTCTTCTGGGATGAAATGAATTTTGTGCATAATCTAAATGAAAAGCCCTCCAGACTAAAGCGATAGCCTCTTAGTCCCTCATTTAGACTTTCTGCTTGGTCTGAATGCTGTGTTACAATTTTAATAGATTTACAGAACAAAGGAACCAGAGCCCCACAGCCAGAACTAAGATGATACACTTGTCACTGACTCTGTCCCTTTTATCTCGAATAACTAAAAATAATTTGCTTTCCATTTGTTTATCCCATTGCCTGAGGTGCTATTCAGTATGAACAAGATGCAGAGACTGGTGCTGAGCTCTTGTTTGTGTCTGATTGCAAGGACTTAATTCCCATCCTTTAGAAAACCTTTGGAGAAAAACTAAGCCCAAAAGCTTTTAACTGCTTAGGAAGTGTTTTCCTGCCGTTTCAGGAACAAGTGCAATTATCATGGCTGCTTCAAGGGAGCTGTCACTGAAGCGATAAACCGTGGTAGAATTTACTTATCCTTGTAGGAAAATGCAAATTAAGGCTATAAATGGAGGTCTTGGGAAAGGTCCTGACTGCTTTTTGCCACCAGCCTCATAATCACCCCCAGCCATTCCTATTCGAAGGCAATCAGGTGATGTACATCATCTTCTGCAGGGGGAAAAAGGGCTGGGAAATTAAGTGTGTAAGTGAAACATGCTGAAAGCATAAATGCCTTTGTTTGTATCTATCCTTCACGTGTTAATCAACTGTTAACTGCAAACCACAACATTTCAAGCCCTGCAAGCCCCTTCTCCAGGGATAGCGGGACAGTATTTTAAAAGTGGTTAAGAAGTTGACAGACAAACCCTGACCTGAAGTAATGAGCATAATGTTTGGTTAATTTGATATCTGTCTAGCTGAAGTCAGCAGTGAAGATTTCACTGAGGGAGTTCATGGGAGCTGATGGCCACGTTCATAAAGTCTGTTCTAACCAAGGGATAAAAAGTAAATTTATGACTATTTATTGGAACTATTACTGGAAGTTCTGTGCAAACCTGTAGTAGAATCTGTAATGAGCAGGAATCCCTGGAAAAAAAGCTGCCCCATAAGTTGTCTATCACAGTGGAAAAACTTAAGCATGTTTTATACGTTCAGGCTAAGTGTGGGATTTGTTTTTCTACAGCCAAAGTTCTGCTTATTTGCCTAAAGTTAAGGATATGCATTAGATAAACAACAACTGGGGTCTTGGGCACTGCTCAGTGTCAGAGTCCATAAACATGGGAAAATAATCTACAAACGACAAATTTTCTGATCTATGGCAGGCACAAATGTATTTTCCATTTCTTTTGAATACTTAAAACCGTAACTCGTCATCGGAGAATCCAAATTGTGGTATTTGACACTTGAGAAGAATTTTATGGAAAACAATGACAGATTTTTAGTTCAGTCTCCCACTTTGTAACAACACAGTTGTTGTAAACAGCTCAGCTTCTGCTTCCTTCAATTCCTACCATCCACATTACCAACTGCTTTTATTCTTCCAATAAACCAAATTTTGACAGGAGAAAGTGAACCACAGTGTATTATGTTGCTGCCTAAATACTACATATTTCCTTTTTAAGCAAATGAAATGCAACATCATCTTAATGTTTGAAAATGGAAAAACATTGGGGTTTTTTTCCCTTTACAGAATATTCCTGTTACTTTGTTACAGTGCAGTCACTTTCTAGTTCTGATTTTAAATTTCATTTTCTACCATTAACTGCAGAGTAGATACAGGCTTGGAACCTGGAGTAATGACTTTGCAACTGAGACACACTGACTTCTACCACTCTTTGTGATTTAGAGAGGCATCAGACTTGTGTTATTGTCAGGCATCCAAGTTATTTAAAATTACTTTTCTCTGAATGTAAATTCTTGTGTGTGTCATGATCTAACTAGATTTATTCTGTCCGAGTTTACAGTTCAGCTCCACAGTTAAAAGTTTTCTTTTGCTTGGATGTACAAATTCAACAAATTCTAGATCAAGGTCAGTTCTAAAGCTCCAGTTTATTGTTGCTGTTCTCTCCCAACCATTACTTTGTCCATCATTTAAATTGCCTTTGGATTAAAGTATTTTGTTCTATCAAAACACGGGGCATTTTAGGCATTAAGAGCACTGAACATATCTCTGAATCACAAATGGGCCTGATTTTTGTTTTTCTTTACCCTTTACTATGTCAGACAGAGGATTTCCTACTGTTGTTTGGGAAAAGAAAACCGGAGCTGGAAAGGAAAGCATAAAACTGATTGCCTGATGGTTTAATGTTACAGACCACCTACCCTGAGAGTGGAGTCTAATTGAAATTCTAAAGAAGAAAAAAGCCATAGCCCAGCAACAAACAAATAGGGAAAGCTTAGTGGAAAATTAGTGGAACAATAAAATATGATTCCATTTTGTTAACACTTTGGTACTTGGAATAATTTTACATGGGAGAAAATGTAAAGCAGAAGCAGCCACGTAGGGGAAAGCCCTTAGACAGACATTTAGAGACTTTCTAGGCAGACCTAATATAATTTTATACACTTAACTTGTTATAAAATCCATGTATATTCAGATGTTGTCTTACATAATTCCATGACTTTACAGTTAAAAGAAGGGAAAAGAAATAAGTAGATACAGAAGGGAAAGAAAATAAAGCATGCACCTCTCCAGAAGAGGCTTTTTTAGGGAAGAAAGCACAGGGCAAGATGTTTTAAATTCTTTTGGGACCTCAACAAGTAACTTATCTAGAGACTATTTATAAACTATTTTTATAAATCCTCAGTTAGTGACAAAGAATAGATGTGTCTTAACTTAAAATTCACTTCTGGATGAAATACTTACCTAACTTTATTCACATTCACTTAAATAAACTGGCTTACTTTGGTGCATTGTGTACAGTACATTCTACACACTTCTGATTAAGGGGCAGCTCTGTCTTTGGCGATTCCTCTCACCTACAGATGGTAGATTTTCCCAAAATAGGAGAATCTGACTGCAAAACTACAGATTGTTGTGGACCACTGAACTCAAGGCAGAGCATTACCACAATCAGTTTAGGGCATGTAGTTTAGTGTATGAAAAACTTCAAATAACAGAAATAAAAAAGCTGTCAACTGAAGTTTTAAGTTCACTCAGAATATTTTCCAGAGACAACAGCTACACTTCACTGCTGTTTGTCTGGCTGCTCAGCTTCCATGATAACATTGTGGAGGAATTTAGAGGGGGCTAAAACCTTTTATTCCCAAACACATTTATCTCCATCTCGATCACTCGGGAATCCAAGAGCACAAGTGCAGAGGCCAAGTGGACACATCCTGGCTGGTGGAACAGGCAGCTCCCTGTGCTGCAAGTCAGCAAGAAGTGAGAGTGTTCTTGCCTTGGTAACCCTCAGGGGGATGTAATTTGGGTTGTGATCCCTTCTTTGGGGGTGAGTGTGAATCCATCTATTGTTTCATGGGAGAACAGCTGCAAGGGACACCAGGGAAGTTTGCAGGAGGAAGGAAAAGCTGATTTTTCTTCAAGATGGAACTGAAGGTTTTCTGGTTAAACAGATGTTCGTGCAGTGGCTGTTTTGTACTGGTATCATCCGTTATCAGCCTATAAAAGCCAATAGTTCAATGAAGCAGAGTGATGCCCGATCCATTTTAAGAGGCACCAGGGCAAATATCTCACTTCACACACTTAAACCAAGGTAAGATTTCAGTTATAAATCAGAATGGCCTTTTCTCCCCTGTCAGTGCAGGAGGAATTCCACAGGAGCAGCTGCCAGGCCACTGTGAAGGCTCACACTCACTTTGCTTTCCAGGTGGGGACTGGGATTGTTTCAAACACCCCTTTTAAGAGAGTCCTTTCACTGAGCCCTGGGATGTGGAAAGACAGTGGAAACTATTTTGAGCCCTTGCAACAGGTGGTTAGAGTCAAACTGCAGTACAAAAAAGCTGTAGTCTTTCCAAGGTTTTCATTTTAGCCACATGAATTATTTCTCCTTTAGTGAGAAGGAGTTTCAGCAAGTTGTGCATATAATTTCTATATGCTTTTCATAAAAAGCAGTCAGGGCAAGGGTGATTTCTGTACTTCCTGCCTCAAGATGTGTGTGAGCAAACAAACATCTCATCTGCAATAGCAGCACAATGACCAGATGTCTTGTTTATGCTTTAAAATATTTTTGTTCCAGCCCATAGATGAAATTCTTTCCACTTTAAAAATGTTCAGCTTGAACTCAGGCAGTTAAAGGATTCCTGATGACAGAGCTGGATGAGCCAGCAAGATACACACTCTTCTCAAGGTCTCTCTTACATGAACTTTTATACCTACCTTGAGTTAATATCAATTCCTTTCATGGCCTGAAGTAACACTCTATCATTTTCTAAGGTTTGCTCTGTTGTTTTTATTGCTGCTCTGGATGGGACCAGATTTGGGCCCCAAGGCCCAGCAAGAGCAGAACTACTGCCTAAAAACTGAGCTAAGGCTGCCCTCAGCTCTGCAGTGTCAGAGGGGTCTGGAGCATCTCCATTCCTATTTCTTACAGGAATATAAGAATATACTTTAACAAATACACATCAGAAATGGTCACATGGGAAGGTTTCTTGGCTCTCTCTTGTGGTGCCTGCTGTCAGTTCTAAAACCCACATAGTCTAAGTCTGAAATCTTTATCAAAAAAGAGCTGTGCTTATTTATGTCATAGTTCACACAGCAGTCCCCTCCTGAAATATTTTCAGCTCTTACAGATCTCCCCTGCTGCAGTCAGCACAGTGACACTGACACTGCTTTTTCCAGTGGGAGGAGGTAGGAAAGGAAAACGATCAAATACTGGTAATAACAAGAGCCTGCTAAAATTAATTGTGTTACTACTGCTAATGCTAAATGGAGAAATGAACTGAGTGGGGTGAGTGGAGCAGAACAGACTTGAGCAGCAGAAGGTAAATACCAGTATTTTACATAAGCATCAGATATTTGACAGTTTTACAACTGGCTTGTTATTCCTGACAACTGTTGCCTTGGGATAAAGAGCATTTGCTCTTTCCATTTCTGGCTTTCTCACATCCTCAGAGCAGCTCATGCCTGGAGGAGGTGCTAAGAAACAGCTCTGTATCAGTGCCACGGGGCGTCTGAGGGGTTATTTCCTTACTCAGCTCTCCCAGTAGAACATTAAGGTTTATTTAAGCAGCTCACCAGATAAAAAACAGGGTTGCCCATTAAGGTGGGGGCTTGTATTGGCTTCAGGGGGGTTGTTCCACATGTCATACACAGACTGCACTGGAGAGAGTGGGTGCCTTCTGTTCTACTCAACCTCTAACCCACCACAGAAACTTCACACAAGCTCCAAGGCTGTGGCTCATCACCTATTATTGTGACTCTAGTAGTGCCTGGGGACCTTCACAGAAATCAAATTCCCACTGACACCAGAGCTTATCTCTAGTAAAGTGAAATATAAATATTCAAAAATACACAGCAGAGCAAAGCCAAGAGGGGTTATGTCACAGTTGTCAGAACTGACTCACAGCAGCTCTATTTACCCACCTTCATGGCTAAGGCAGGGCTGGAACCCCGAGCTTTTAGTCCATGGAGTGACTTAACCACAAAGGCAGCAGCTTCCCTAGGAGGGGGGAATAAATCCACAATTGTAATCCTCTCCAGGTTGTTTTAGTGCTTCTCCTGGCTCCTAGGTACAGATGGAAGCTTGTGGTTGTTTCACAGTGCCTTTGTCTAGACTAAGATTTAGATAGATAATTCTAAAAATTCAATATATGACACATGTAACATAAATTATGCTGAGCTAGTCAGGGGAAGGATTTGGGAGACATCACTTTCAGTGTGACCAGCTGAGCTTATATTAAAGTACAGATCACACCTACACTGGTTTTGGGTTGGGTTTTTTTTTTTGGTTATGCTAGACCAGACTAGCTGACCAGTTCTATCAGAATTGGAATCAGTGGAATTAGGGCAGAGCATTAAGTGACAGAAAAATGGAGAGAGAAAAGTAGGGAAAACATCCCTTCATAAATAACTGAATGCTTTTTAGCATTTTACTCCTCCTTAAAATATAAATCAGTTTACCTGGAGGCTAAGAAAGCAGTAAGAAGTCTGAGACAAAATAGGAATCTTTTCAGAAAAGTCCTGAAAACAAATACTTAGCTTGTTAAAATACCTTTTGAGCCATATCTAAAGCACCCTATAAACAAGCTATACCTGCATTTCTGTGATGAATGGGAAGCATCCATAATATGGATAACAGCTGCTCAAAACTCCAATTGTAATAAAAATTGGTTTATCCATGAATTATGTATTCAACTATAGCTTGCTATATTTAATTGTTTCTCACAATTAATAATACTCCTTTAAATAAAAAGTAAGATGTGCATCAGTTGCAGATGGAGAAAGCTTTTATTCTGTGTGTACCTAAGAGCCCCAGAGGGAGATTTGGGTGTCCAAGGAATGCAGGGTGGGATGGGCTGTGCCTTCCCTTCAGCCCTGGCTGTCAGATCAGCCCCGAATTGCTGTTTCTGCTGCCATTTTTAGTGATTTGGTATCAGCAGCTCCAGCCCCTGGGGAGATAAGAGGGGGGCACGTGAGCTCTGCAGGGCTCTGGGGCAGGGGCTATATCAGTCTGGCAGCTGTTCTGTGATGGGGAAGGTATGTGACAGCTCAGGGCAGGCTCCAACAACTGGCACCCACTCCCAAAAAACGGGCTCCCACCAGACCTGCCCCCCAAAGGCTGTTTGGGGAAGAATTTCAGTGTCACGCCTGACATTTGTGCTGAAAGCTGAGTTTCTGCAGTGGGAAATGACACAACATGGAGGTGTTTTCAGGGAAAATGTTTGGGGGTCTACTGAACACTGAACCATTACCCAGCAGGGATCTATTGATGGACATAATCTATAGCACTGACACGTCACTGCTGCTTTAACCAGAGCTAGTTCAGCCCCAGAGCTGCTGGTATTTATAAGGGAGAAGATGGCTTTGCAGAGGAGTGATGGAATGCTGGCTGAAATGCCGAGGAGGCTGAGACCTGCAGCTCATAACTACTCCCCACATTCTGGGACATTAATGCTGGGGAGCAGAAGAATTAAGATCCAGACCAGACACTCCCCACAAGTCACTGAATCAAAGTAGAACTCTCAATCTCAGTAGGATTTTCACACTCAGAAGAAATTATTATTTCAGATATGTTTTCCCATGGCCCATACTCTCCATTTTCTTGTCCCTTGGGTGGTTGTTTTATTTCATGTGAAGAAGGTGTAAAGCACAGTTATTCTCAGTGATGGTGTTTCACACTCACTGTAACTTAAAAGGGTACAGAGGAGAAGGGTATAAGGGAGAAGATGGCTTTGCAGAGGAGTGATGGAATGCTGGCTGAAATGCCGAGGAGGCTGAGACCTGCAGCTCATAACTACTCCCCACATTCTGGGACATTAATGCTGGGGAGCAGAAGAATTAAGATCCAGACCAGACACTCCCCACAAGTCACTGAATCAAAGTAGAACTCTCAATCTCAGTAGGATTTTCACACTCAGAAGAAATTATTATTTCAGATATGTTTTCCCATGGCCCATACTCTCCATTTTCTTGTCCCTTGGGTGGTTGTTTTATTTCATGTGAAGAAGGTGTAAAGCACAGTTATTCTCAGTGATGGTGTTTCACACTCACTGTAACTTAAAAGGGTACAGAGTAGAAGGTAAAGAGACCCAGTGCAGGTAGAATTCTGTGCAGAGGAAGCTGCTCATTGATTTTCTGCTCTCTGTCCCTGGCTGCTCTGCTCACTCCACCATCTTGCCTCCCCATGATTACTATCCATGATGTTTTGCAGCCCAGGAAAAGCTGATAAACAATTTTGGCTTGTACCACTAGCTAGAAAAGGATGCACCTTTCCAGTTCATTTCACCCAGAACTTTCAGGTAGTCACTGAGTAGGCAGCTGAGGTACCAAACTTCTGATTAAAGCTTTGTTTCTTACTTCCCCAGAGTGCTGAAACCTGTGACTTCTGGGATGATTTTGGCTCAGTATATTGAAATACCACATTTCAACTTAGGGACGTGATTTATGCCAGATATAACTTTGTAGGTTAGAAGCTATTCATAATTCGGAAAAGGTAAATGGAAAAGGAATGTTTGTGCTTTATGTTAGAAAGTGTTGATTTGTGTAGACACAGGCACAGATTTACTCTAAAGCTGTGGCTGAGATAACCTGTTAGTAATTAGCATTTTGAGTAGGGTAAGTGTAGAAGAACACAAAACCAGGACTTCATTAAGAAAATTCCCAGAGCGTGCCACAGGTCCTTATATCCAGTGATCCACCCTGGAATCCACAGAGCCTACAGGGAGCCCCTGTAGGTCCTGCCACTGCAAGGGACACACAGAGACCATCCTGGCTGCTCATCATGGGTCATTCCTCTACACACACTGAATATTTACAGGAATACAAATGACAATTCCAGAGGAAGAGGAGGAATGAGCAATTCTGCTGCCTGACCATGAGGTGTGTAGTGCATGAAAGAGGAGAGTTTTCCCTCCTGTTTCTATTCCCCCGTTCCCTGAGCTAAGCAATGTCAGGCAAATCCCATTTTACCTGTGATACTTTCATGTCTCTGGGGATTAGTTATGTAAATCCACATTTGCAGCTTTTACCCGTGACATTTATCATGTTGGGATATTAAGCTCAGATGTTTTAATAAATAAATCTAAACTCTTCCTGAGCCATCACTGCTTTGCTGCTGAGTGTCAGTATGAACTGCTAAGCATAAAATATTGTCCACAGCTACAGGATATTCTCATGAAGCTATCATTTTCAGAGATACAGGGGATAAAAGCTATAGTGTTGATTTTTTAACAAGAATACAATCAACTTTCAGTGCAAACATTCAAAGATGAAATGAAAAGCTGCTGTAACAACAATTCTCCCTGCATAGCTGCTGTTGGGGGGTGGAATATGCCATTTGTAAGGTTTAAATTGCTTTTGCAGTCAAGTGTTGTAATCCATTAGTGATAAGAAAAGGTATTTGTCTATCGGTTGTGGTTAACTACATTCCTTGTATTAGAAACAATTTAGTCTCCTATGTGAGCCCAGCACAGGAAATTGTTTAGAGAGTCTGGCTGCAGAGCTGGAAAAGGAGCAGTTGGTGCTCCCTTCCCCCAGTAGAAATGTGATGGATAACTGAACTCTGACAGCCAGCAACTTAACCTTTAGCAGTGCTGCACAGAGCAGCACCACGGGCTTTTACTCCAAGGATTTTGTCTCCTGAGCAAAGTTGTGTAGAAAAAGCTGTGCAACTCTCCCGGGGATTTTTCTCTTAAAACAGCAATGCTCCTTCCTTTGGCTGTTAAACCATGTTAATTCATTCTTTTTAGATAATACCATCACTCTTCAAAAAAAAAAAATTCTAAATCTGTGGGTAAATGGATGAAGACTAAGATTTGGGGCTTGTAAATGGGAATTGCAGTTCTCTGGAAGAGCAAGTTCTCAGATTTGCTACCAGCTCCATTGGGGTTTTGGAGCAGCATTTGCTGAATATTATCAGCTTTGCACGTTTGGCTGAACATCAGCAGTGCACCAGGACATTTCCTTGGGCTTCTTTTTGCTCTGTAAAGAAGCTGACAAATGTTGCACCAGATCTTTAAGATGTGACCTAACACAGCAAAGCATGATGCATATTACATATCACAGAGTCATGGAAATCAGATAGGAAACATGTGAGATGTGACATCAGCCCCCAGACTGGCGCTGAACTGGCACACAGATCATCTTGTTCACTACCTAAATTCAGGATTATAAATTATTTTAGGATCCATATATGCTGCATATGTACAAAGCAAATAATTTAAATAATTTAAAGCATTAATTCAAGCACTGTCCCCTTTATGATTGTAGTGCAGTCATCTCCTTATGTGGTTTTATTACAAAAAGCGTAATTTTGTGAGGGGCTGTACTCAGAGGGTCAGCAGCCAGTTGGAGGCTGGTCTCACCCTATCCTGAAACCCAAATCAGCTTCCTGTGGGATTTAAGAGCTGCAGCTGCTCCAGAGAATTCAAGATGTGCTTTACAAAGCTTTGCACCCTAAGTAAAAGCTGCAGCCATTGGGCTGCACAACACCTGATGTTATACATAGGATCCCTCTATTCTGCTGCTTAAAATGATCCATGCTGAGGGGGAATTTTGTAGGTTTCCAGGGGCTCACTCTCTGCTGGCAGCCTTTACTGTGTCCTGTAAAACAGAGGAATTGGCAGAAGCGCTGGAATATGAATATTGCTGAAGAGTCAGCTTTCCCACCTAATGTATTTGGCAGGAGGAGCTCTGAACTGCAGGGAAGGCAGGCTGAACCCCTGGAGAAGGAGGGATAACAGTCCTGGGAAAACAAGCAGTGAAAGAGGAGACAAACTGCATTACATCAGGGTTACTTGTTTATCAGAGGAGCTGCACAACTTCAGCTCCTGCTTTCTGAGGAGGAGAACAGAGGCTGTGCCAGGACCGTGTCTCCCTTACAAAGGCTGGGCACGAGGCCACGCAGTGATAACGTGTTCTTCACAGCAAATAATCACATCGATACCAACTCCTTCCTTGTGCAGAGTGTTTGGAGATCGTACATCATTGTTAACAGGAACATTTCCTGCTAGCCTGCTGCCAGGGTGCTCCCAGCAAAGCTTGGGAGGAAGGAGGCACTGAGTGCTGGTGCTCTCAGCTGAGTGGGAGGGCAGCAGTGCCACAGCACCCGAGTGGGTCACATTTCTCCTCTGGTTTTAATCTGGGTTCATCTGACAGTGATTCCGACTTGTTTTCATTGAGCAGAACCATATGCTTGGTTTTCAGCAGTACATGAAAAAGTCAGGGCACTGTTCACAGGCTGAAATGCCTCCACAGAGAGGGAAAGGATGGGGCTGCATCTGCCCCACCACTCGTTATTTCTCTTCAAAGACTGGGTTAGATTTACTGCAGCTGTCAATCAGCTCCAAGCACTTACTCCATTTTTGCCCCCTCTCTTTGTAAATCACATCCATCAAATCTACTGCTGTCAAGTGGATAGTAAGAGGTACCTCCCCCCTAAAGGGCCTCTCCAGCCGAAAGCAAAACAAGCACCTGATAATCCACAGGAAACCCTGCGGGATCTAAATATACCTGCAGTGGATCAGGTCAGAATAACCAGAGGGAATCTAAAGGCTGAACACCAGGATGCCCAGTCCAACCAAGTCCAGTTCACAGGAGCATCCCTCTTGTTTTGCCTCAAATGGGAACAGTTTGTCCAGACTCTTAAAACCTAGTGCCACACGACCCCTCCTTGACTTTTCTTTGCCTCCTCACTCCAGGTAATGCAGTAAAATACTGATCCAGCACCTGCTCTGTGTGCAGCTGAGATTTCTCTCTCTGGTTTCAGGCAGTGTTTGCCTCCACAGCCATAAAACAAGGCAACACTAGGATAAACAAAGTTTTGTCCTTGCACAGAAGGTCTAAAGTCTGAGGGACAATCCTCACTGGATGCTGAGCCTCGTGCAAGTTCACAGGTATTTGACAATTTACATTCTACTTTGGATTACATTTGTTCTCACATCCTATTTCCCACAGAAAGGGGGACTGGAACTGGACACCTGACAGATAAACATCCTCCAAGCTGTAAACAGGAAGCCTGTTCAGTTTTTTGCCATAAATAAAGTTGTATGCAGCAGTAACTCTAGGAGGGCAGACTTTGGGCTCTGTGCTGTAAACACTGTCAGATGCAAAAAATAGTTTCTGGATTTTGTACAAGGTATTAGACTATCAAGATGTGCTTACAAGGCATACGTTTTTCTGGGAGCCTATTTATGTGCAGCTGAACGCTGCTTTTGATTCATGAAGCTCCTTTTTTATATAAAATGCAGTTTGGCAAGTTTTGGCACTTAGTTAACTAATTCCCACCAGAAATACTGAAAGCATGGTTTCCATTTATAGCAAAGGGGATTAGGCTGATTTAGAAATACACTATGTTGACAGTACTATTTAAAAGCATATGGACAATTTGCTCCTCTCTTCTCCATGACAGAAATGAGTGGTAACCATCAAATTCTATGCATCAGAGCACTGGCCTCTCTGTTTTGTCAAGATCAGTGTAGTCTTTTCCAGTTGTAAAATCGAATCCAAAGTAGCCTGATTTATTGTTCTTTGCTCTCCTCAAAAGGCACCGAGGCATCTCCACAGCCCTTTCCAGGCAAAGTGAGTGTAAATCACTGCATGAAAGCTTCCAGAACATGACTTTGATTGGTGCAATAGTTCCCAGCTCTAGATATTATTTAATTGCAAGTATTTGGTGATGATTTTCTATTAATTGCAAAAGTTTATGCTAGTACAGCTCCAGGCTTCAAGAAATCTTTGACAATATAATGCAAGAGGAGAGGAATTATGTTTTGTTTGTTATTCACATATGTCTTGCTGGAGCCTCTATAATTATTCTGCTTGGGCTTTATGCAAAGAGGTGCCTCAGAGAATCCTGCAGTAGAACAGAAACAATCCCAGCACAAAAGATGCATGTCTGTACTTAAATCATAAAACCACAGAACAGGGCAGGATGGAAGGGACCTGCGAAGGCACAGAAATGTGTACGAACACAGCACACCCTCACAGAATGAAATAAAAGTATTCATAATATAGAAAATAGATCCATTGATACCATCAGTGGTCATTTGTTAAGGTTCCTAGGCAGAAGCCTGGCCTTTGAAAGGTCCTGATTGCCCAGCAAGTATATAAAGGTTTCCTAGACACAGGAATACATCTGGCACTGATGTAGTAGCTTTACAGGAAAAGCTGCCACTGTCACAGGGGACAGCAGGCTGTCACACTCATCCTTTGGCTGCCAGCCACCAAGGGATGCAGGCTGCAAGAAAGCTCAGGATTTTCCTACAGGCACCAAAAATAAGGTATCAGAGCCAGAGTTGATGCTGTGAATCTTCCCCCTGAGACACTGAGGTCTGACTCAAATATCTGCACAATTTCATATTGCAAAGCTCAAGACAGATATATACACAGTGGTAACAGAGTCAAAGGAAGAAGTTCGAGGATCCATGAGCAAATCCATGTAGGAAATCCTGCCCTCAAGTATAGGGAGTTCTTTTGAGTCCTGTGTGAACAGTAACATTTCTTACAGAAAGAGCACTGAAATGGAAAATGCAGACCCCCAACAAGCAGGGACTGAAATGATTCTCGAATGAAATCAGTGAGACTTTGTGTGCCAGCCCAATCTGATCTTCACAGTGCTCTGCAGTCACTCTCTCCATCCACCTGCTGACTGCAGTGCATTATAGTGAATGAATAACACCATATTTTCTTGACAATATCTTAGACTAATGCCATGAATACTTTTGTTAATGATCCAGAACATTTACAGTCTGTTTTAATTATTACATCTCCCTTGTACATCTCAATTATTAAAATAAGCAGAAGTTACCAGAAAGTGTTAGGAACAAAGCTGAAGCATGAAAACAGCTCTGGGCTCTCAGCAGCACGATCCAGAAAACATTTGGTTGCCAACAGTTGAGTGATTCATGAAAATCACACTCGCATCTGAAATCTGTGTTTGGCTGAGGCCCCAGGCAGGTGGTACCAACCTGTCAGGCTTAACACACAGAAGGATTTCAGAGCATTTCAGGACAGTGCTGTTTTAAATGAAACAGTCCAATGTGGGCTTTGTTGATCCTCAGGTGTAGAGGATTTTAGAACTGTACTGACCAAAAAAATCCATACTTTTATATTGCTGCACCTCTGATAGGGAGGCCTAGCAAGCACTTCGGGGCAGGAGGAATTTAACACAACAAAACCTTCCCTTTTCCCTCCCTATTGTTACATGCTGCAAATTATGGTAATATTTATGAGTATCAAAACCTAAAAAAATACTCAACGATTAAGACAATATAGTAACTATGTCAGAAAACAAATTTAATCCAGACAGGTGTATGGCAAAATGACTCAAATCTTGCTAACAAATGTCAAATGGAGATAATTTACATTCCCTTTAAGCAGAGCTGATGGATGTTTGACTCTTTAGAAGTGGCCAGGTGGAGAAATATCCCCAAGCCAAAAATACTGTGCATCCAGAATGCTCCATGGAAGTGTGACCTGCAGAGCAATAACCTTTCTCACGTTCACACTCCCTGTCTCTCATGGAAGCAACACAAGGCAAGTTTTAATCTGCATTATTAAATATTAGTCTGGTTACCATCAAGCTCCAGAGTCCCTCAAATACCTGAGTAATTGTCCCCAGATAAACCAGCTCTTGACCACCAGATGTGTCACGTTAACTGTAAAATTGCACACACAAAAACATACACATGTACACACATCTTGAACACAACTTCCAGAGCAAGGTTTTTATGATTTAGTGCTTTCCCAAAATAGATGTGTACATCTGCAGACTTCAAACAGCTCACCCTTAGGAGCTTTAAAACATACATATAATTGTGCCACATTCTTGAGAAAAACTCCTTCCTATCGTGGGCTCTTACTGCACTCCACTCTGTTATGGATACATGAGTGTCTCCAGGGCTAAGTACACCAAAATAATTGTAATCCAATTGTGCTGAAATATTTAAGGGCATTTGTTGCTGTAAGAACATTCCATCTGACTCAATCAAGACACACAGCCAGAATGTTTTCAGAAATAAAAGTTATGGCTTGTGTCCAACTCCCGTGGAAGTAAATGGCCAGGCTGTCATCTGTTTAGCTGGGCTGGGACTGGGCTCTGCATGGTGCTGCCTGGGTCATGGAACAATTGGTGGTGGTGTTAAACAAAAGGAGTTACCAACTTTAAGAGCAATTTTCAACACGTGAACAGCTAAATATCCTGGGAAGTTGGTTTACTCTCCCAAGAGGTATCCCAGAACAGCAAGAAATGACATTTCAGCCTTCCCTGTCATTAACTGCCCAAGGTACTGTGCTTTCAACCTGGCTCTTAGCACCCCTTCCACCCTCCTGGTGGCTAAACAAACTCCCCTATAGCTGTTGTTATTACTGATTTTGAGACATGGTAAACACAATTTGCATCAGCAAAACCTTCAGCTGTCATAAACCATATTTTGGCAGTTTGGTGTTGATGGTGACTAAAACGTGTTTGTCACTGCAAAAAACACAGCCCTGATTTGGGTTTCTGGTGTCTCTTGTCTGTGTTTGTACAAAAGCCCCCTCAGCCCATGGCCCAGGAGAACAGACCACACTCACATTAATACAACAGTGATAACACAAGCATATCTTTGCAGTTTCAACTATTGATTTCCTGGTTTTTGGTTATTTCACCTTATGAAGGGATTTTATGTTGCCTTTGTTTTGGTTTTGACTTAATGGCAGTTAGGACTTGATTCATTACTTCATAATAGGAATAAAGAGGGGAAAGGCACTCTAATAGCAGAAGTTTATAAAGTTAAAAATATGAAAAACAAGGCAAAAAACTGCAGCAAAATCACAAGTGAATAAATAAAGCTAATCCTTGCATCCTGTGGCAATTAGGATGATTCGAACACTTTTACCATAGTTAGTATTTGAGAATTACACCCTGAAACTTCTCTGGAGTCCTGCTCTCAGTATTCACCTCTGCTGGTGGAAATCAAGGGTAAATTGTGACCACGTGGTCCATCTTACTCCTGCAGTCAGGGTGAGGAAAATCGGCTCACAAAGAGCCAGCGAAATATTTTCAGATTTTCTAACCCAAGGCTGATGATCCAGTTCCAAGTAAAGATAATGCAAATTTTATAAACACAAACCAGCTGCTTTCCTTAAACCAGCAGAATGTTTTCTTTCAGAAATGGGCCAAAAAGCTGAGCATGCTGAAGGATGAGTTTGCGTTGTTAGTTTTGAATCAGCTGTCATTTATCTGTAGGGAACTCGTTACTTAAAAATCATTGCAGCTTAAGGCTTGAATAAAAATGCTCTAAAATGACACTTCAGGAGCTGCATTGAGTGACACTGTGCTGTGCTCAGTAGTGCATCTGTGGCTGTGTGTGTACTGACAAACCCACTCACACTTCCTTGCCATGTCTGTTATTTTTCTTGCACTGTCTAAACCACACAAGGCTGGCCTGTTAGAAAATTTAACTGTGATTATTGAGCAGAACATGCTTTGTCAACTTCCTGTTCTCAGTTCTGGTTCTGATCAAGGTTATTCAAAACCAGAGTTTTAAGAACTGGAGAAATTTGTTTCACCACTGGATAACTGAAGTGCAGCTCCTTTTCCACACCAGTGGAAGAGCTTAACCCACCCTGTCTTTTCACCATTTCAAGAAAATAGTTGAAAATTTGGTAGATTTTTATGGCAAGAATAAAATTAAAAATGAGTAATGCTTAAATCCTTTATTACTACCTTTCTCCTCGCCTCTAGGAGCTGATGTAATGAGTTATTTATAAGATGTTATTTTATGTTTCTTAACCTAAATGGCTGCATAATCTTAGTGTTACTACACTGTAATTTGGTCACAAACTCTATTTTCATGGTATGTGAAGTGCTATCTGAATGTAGTAAAGCACAGCTGGCACTGGAGCATGTAAGGAGTTAAAGTAGAAGGAGCACCGATGTTTTTAAAAAAGAAATTAATTTTCAAGCACTTCATATGTGTATCAAGCCTTCTTGTGCAAGCATCTATCAGTGCTTAGTACTTCTTCATTCAGTAATTAAGGATTCTGAAAATATAGGTCATGTTTCCAATTGCATATCATTCCAATTTCAAAATTACCTTACTGAGCCATATTTAAGCCAAAACCTACACATTGATTTAGAGACAAACCCAGGCAAAGTTTTACTATGGAAAACAATCAAGACCTTGAAAGTTGGCTAAGAAGCAGGATGAATAATCCAATACATGTGGAGACATCAGTATAAAATTAATAAAAGCATTGAGATTGACCACCAAGCGGTGTCTATGCATGCAAAATATTTGTCAGCATATCATATTCAAGCAACCACAGAGTTGAATATTAACCTAGGTGATAATTTTAAATACTGGGAAGTGGATATACTACAGCTGCACTGCTGTAGAGCAGAAGAGATCCCTCAAGCACTGATACCACCAATAAATACGAAAAGCTGATTTCCACAAGTCTCTGCCTTCACAGAACAGCAACCAGCACTGAATGCGTACACCTCGTTAACAAACCACAGTCTGTTCTAATTTAGGCCCATGCAAATAGCACTGGAGTTGTTCCAGATTTGTATCTGTAATTGATAGCAGAATTTGGATAGTGTATGTACACACACACATATATAACATAAGCTTTCCTCCCACTACTGTATACAAGGCTTTCAGAATAAGAAAAGCTCCTTAAAAAAATACATACATTTTTAATTACAGGGTTTTTTTAGAACAGTCTTTCACTTAATCAATCTGAAGTGCATAAGTTCTGTAATCCCAAATAATTGATTCTCCCTTGATAATCAGAGTTCAGATTTAGGTTTCTGGACTGCTTGCTTGCAGTGTTTCGTACCTCGTCTTGGAAAGTATTCCATGAGAGGGCCAGCAGTGAGCAGTTAAGTTTACTGTGTTTCTGACTGGATTGTGGCTGGATATTGGCTGATGCCTTTTACTCTCTGCAGTTTCATTAATGTCTTTCACATGTTACAATCCCTTTTCATCAGAACATCCCAGCCGTGTATAAAGGTGCCTGAGTGATGCTGGCAGTGTTTTTACAGATGGAGATCTGTTGGTGGGGTGGGTGATGCAAGGGGCAGAAGGCAATGCTAGAAACCAGTTTATTGGATCTTATTTCTGTGCTCCAACCACTGGATTCTCCTGTCTCCACATAGATTTAAAGGATTAGTTGTAAGCTAAGTCAGTTTTACAAAATGCATTTAAGTTGCACTGGCTATTTTTGCTGTGTTCGGGAATAAGCAGCAACATCCAACAATTTCATGGCAGGGAAACCACAATAAAGATCCTTGTGAGTTCAGACAGTGCTGGTTCAATACTCTGGGGAGTATTTGGCAATGCTGTCGGTAATTTTATCATCCACAAAGTGGTTCATCTGTAAACCAGTGGCCAGGGCCGCATAAATGGTTCCCCTTGTTCAAGTGGAAAGGGGGGAAGAGGATGGTTTTAGCGGTTTCAGAGGGGCAGCTCATAGACTTAAACCTCATGGAAATGCCCAAAGCAAATTATCACTCATTCTTCCACAGTAATCTCTGGCAGCTTGGGACTGTGGGCACAAATTAAAGCAAACCTGAACTGCTCCAAATTTTGCCAAGAGCTCAAACAGTCCCTCCAACCAAAGGAGGTGAAAGGGCTGGTATAGCCTCCCCTTCAGGAGAAATCCTCAGCTTAGCAGTGCTAAGATGCAATGTCTCCCAAAAAGACTTGGATCAGGATTTAACTGTGGGCCTGGAGCTACAGGCTCACAGTTCCACAATGAGAACTTCCATCCACAGTAAAACACAACCCTTCCCAGATCATTTTTGTGCTCGTTGCATGTCTTCCTTAGCAAAGAGTCCGCTAGGATGCGACCAACATAACAGGCAAAGTGCCAAAGCCCAGCAAGATTCAGCCAGCAACAGACAGCAAATCTTGACCTGACACAACTAAAATGCAACTTTGATAGCAATGTGTAACACCCCATTAAAAATAAAACCACTGCTGATAAAGCAGGGCAGCAATAACAATGTGTCCTACCCATAGCTGGTGATCTCCAGGCAGAGCCAAGGCAGTGAGGTAGCACCATGGTCCAGCCAAGAAGCCCAAACACCTCAGGAAGAGGGACAGGCAGCAGGACAGCCCCAACATGGCTTAGGAAGGGAATAAAGCCCTACAGCTGAGCTTAAGTGGATTCTGGGCCTGTGGGCGGGGTGGGCAGAGAGCCCAGGTGAGGCTCGTCAGGGCCATCAAGGTCTCTGAGTGCTCTCAGCAGTCCCTCTTTCTCCCAGGGCAGCACAAAACATCTATTTCTTAGGCAGGGGGGCCTCAGGGTCCCAGGGCCATATTGTCCCAGTCTAAATGTGGAGGGAGTTTGTGGTGGTTGTAAGACCTTTGAAGTGCCACATCTTTGCTGTCAAGAAACAGCACAGCTCTGCTTGCCTTGCTCTCCCTTTTTTTACACACCACAAGTGTCCTGTGCCATCGCTGGCATTCCCAACCTGTGCAGTCCTTGTCACCAGCAGAGTGGCAGTTCCCCTTGGAGACACGAGGGCCAGGAATAGCAGGGTTGCTGCAGGTCGCTGCCCCCTGTGAAAGTTCACACACCACCTGCTCCAGCCCTGACCCCTCATAAAATAATGATCCCTCAGAAATGCACGGGGTCTGGCCCGGCTCCTTGGGCTCACCAGCTCTGCCCCTCTCAGTGGCAGCACAGGGCAGTGGCCAGGCCGGTGTCACTGCTCCTAACAGCTTCACAGGTTTTACTTTTTCATTTAACTGCTTGTGTTTTGTCATCCCTCTGAAAGACACAGACTTCATGTGCAAGGTAGGGAACAGTCTGGCACTGGCCAGACTCTGTCTTTAGGCTCATTGGTATGTGCTCTGCATTTTTCCCATTCCCTCTCTGCCTCCCTGGAAGGACTTGCAGCCAGCCCTGCTTTCTTCTTAAAGGGGGGGATAAATAGGAGCTTTGTAGGCTTGTCCAAATTCCCTGTACAAATGTATAGGGTGAGTGAGTTGCTGACTTGTCCTAAGCCATTTGCCACAATCTGTACCCTAACTAGACAAAAACACTCATTTTCTCGTATAAGACTAACAAATATACCCAGAGAAAATACACATCTCTGCTGGGGAAAAGGTGTCTTTGTTTTCCTTCTCTTATTGTGAGCTCACTGGTGAAGCTCTAAGCCCCAGAGCTGGCCACACCAGCTGTGTAGCAGTTTGCAGTCGCATGTGTAAGTTCACTTACACTTTTCCTACTTTTGCTTATTATTCTGATAATAATGAGCCCTCTCCTTTTCCCCAGTCACCCATTTCTGAAAGCTCTGCTCCAGCCAGGGCCAGATTTTGCTTGTCTTGCCCACATGAACGATCTGCTGAGCTCCCATCGCATGAAGAATGGGGTCCCTGTCATGAACCACCCCCAAAAGGCAGCTGTTGGGTGCAGAGGCAGCCAGGTCCCTGTTCCTCCCCTTCTTCCCTTCTCCTTGCCGGAGGCAGCCCCGTCTCCCGAGGTGCTGGGCTGCTGTAACAGGATCTCCCTGCTGCTCACTGCTCTGGACTCTGTTTTTCTTGGCACAGCGCTCCCCGAGACACTTGAAAACAGAAAGCAACTCAAAGCTCTCTTGGCTTCCTTCCTCGCCTCTGCTCCCCCTTTCCTTTCTTGAAACGGTTTATGAATAAAATAGCAATATTCTCTCTTAAAAGAGTTGGGTTACAATGTTAAAATTTGGATTGCAAGGGCTCTATTCAGTGTTCAGAAGTGGCAGATGTTTGCAACAGGCACAGCGGGAAAAGCCCATCCCAGATTCCTGCAGCGGGACGTTTAGGTGCAGGCTCGATTTTTGGTAGAAATACGAATCCCCACAGATCACTTGCTGCATATTTTAATGACATTTAAACATAACCAGATACAATTAATACTTGAGAAGCAGGGAGCTATTTTGAGCAGCAGGAGCTGAAAGTGCCGGGCTCTACTGAAGAGTTATTCACCATTCACAGAGGAAAGGACTGAAAAGAGTCTGCAGGAAATTAGCTAAAATAACATCTCGCCCAAATGGAATATTTTAATTCATGCTAATACGAAACGCTAAGAAAATACACGTATCTGTGAAGGATTCCTGTAAGCACAAAACAAACTGTGCTTCCCATGCTCCTTTCTCAGCAGGGCTGATAGTTCCAGAAAATGTGCAGGAATTTTAATCTCTTGTGACTGTAGCGCAGAGCTCGAGTCTGTATGGGGGATGGAAAACTTACATGCACCTGGAAGCAAACATAAATCACAGTCAGCCCAAGCAGCGCTGTGCAGCCTGCGCAGCCTCCTCCGGCCATCCACGCCGTGCAGCTCATTGCAGACATTCCCAAGGCTGGAATATGTGCTGGGGTTTGACTCTCTGCTGCGTGGTTTTTGCACAGCGCCGTTCACGCTCACGCAGCTTCCAGGGAGTTCAGCTGTTCCTCTGTGCGAGGGGGCAGAGCCATGGTTTGGCCCATCTTCCATGATTTTACCCTCGCTGGGGATCTGCTCCGTGAAACGGGAAAGTGAGAGCAGCTGGGACTCAACAGGAAATCTGTCACATCCACAGAGCCATAAAGAAGCAGCGTGTGATCCAAATATGCTCGAGTTTGCAATTCTCCAGCGCAGATCCGCTGACATCAAGGGCTGTGGGACTGACACCAGCTGGGAATTCACCCCAGCGTTTCCCTGAGCTCACACCAGCCATGTGCACACAGGAACCTATTTCTTCTCCTTTTCCCATTCCCTCTGTGGCAAAATTGGCTGCAGGAGATCCTGCACATAGTGGTACATACCTGTGCCATGTGTGTGCGGTCATGGCAGTGCCACATCCTCTGAGACAACCAGGCCACTCTCACCACAGAATTTTAATGTCTAGTACATAAATATCCTGCTCAAAATACAAAAGTAGGTCTGCAAGAGTTTAGGGAGAAAATAAACCTGCATTTTCCAAGTTTTTCTAGCAGAATAATAAAGGAAAAAATCCATATCTCTCTGTTGTTGCAATGCCGGAGGTTTGTTTGCCAAGATTTGCATTTAATCTTACCTACATTACTGCAGAAAATTAAAGACATCTGAGAAATCAGAGGGAATTCCAGATACACCCTATAAAATGCTGATACAATACTGAGATTGTACAAATACCTACAGATAAATCTTGTGGTTTTGTGACTTCAGTAAGGGCAGTTTGTTGGAGATAATGTAGCATGATAGTGATGCTAACCTGGTGTCGCTAGTTACCCGAAAGAAACACACAGAACTCTGGAAAAAAAATGTGGCAGGAGGTAGCAAAATGTTTCAGAGTTTTGTATCCCACGTTCCCTAGAGCAGCAGCATCCCATAGGGAGACCAAGAGGTTCAGAGCCAGGTGCTGTTCACAGCAGGAAGGTGTGGGGATGTGCCAGTGAGAGCTCAGGGTATATTCTATAACACTCTTACTGCGGTGATACTGGAGCATGAAAATTGTTTTGTCAGTGGTGCTGGGAGATCTGCTGGCTCGTGCTTACCCCATTTTTGCCTGGTTGTTCAGAAATCTTACCAGGAGAAAGGGAGGGAAAAGGGAGGAATTAGGTATGGTTGTTGGTAGGATTATTGATCAGAGATAATTCCAAAATACTCATATTTGCAGATAGAAATTTCAAAAGTGCCCTACTTGCAGAGTTCAAATAAGAAGTCTCTGCTCTTAAACACTAAAATACACCAGTCAGAAGATCAAATTTTTGTGAATGCTCTTTTTTCTAACAATAGCAGTTTCTAAATATGACATGATTCATTTCACATAACATGTTCTTGTTGTTTAGCATAACATAATAAGTATTTAGGTAGAAAGAACACTTTCCTGGCTAGTTCTTTTAAAGAGATTCTCCTGCTGGAAAAGTATGCAGTAGCTCATACTACTAATTTCCATGTAAAGCAAATAGAGTTTTTATTCCAGTGTGGAGTGAATAGTGAATAAGAATCAATTTTTCCTTTTCCTGTAAACTTCTCTCAAAGAACAGAAACAAAACCAAGTTGCATTATGCATCCTGAAGACAGTAAGCTTTTCTTGCTGCAGTTGTGATGACATGAAGGAAATTAAATGGCCAAGGACCTGGATAAATCTTTCATCATCATTTCGATTCACTTTTAGGTCACTTCTACAGATTTACAGAGCCCACACACCTACGGCAGCCATCAGTGGGGTTGTGTTAGTCTGGCACACTCAACTGCCCCAGTAAACCTCACCCAGTTAAAAAGCAGTGAAAACCCAGCTACTGGCCCCTTGGCTGATGGTTGTAGAAGAGGAACAAAAGATTGTCCACAGAAACTTTGGGGATAAGTCATGGGTATTTGTTGGTGGGTCAGAGAAGCAGTGCTGAGTGGTTCGGATCGGCTGCAGGGCACAGCTCATGCTGGCTCCCTCCTGTTGACACCTAATTTCAGTCACTGAGGTGATAAATTGGATTATCAGGAGAAAGAATCAGGCACAGTGCAGGTGATGGAGCAGCTTGAGCACACAGCACTGCTGGGTTTGTACCGAGGTGAACCCAGCCCCTGCTTGGGACATGGAGGTGGCACCGACACCTCGTCCCAGGGCAGGGCTGGGGCTGGAGCCAGGATGTGAAACAGGCAGCTGCTGCATCTCGTTAGGGCAGTGCCCTTAGGAGCAGTCAAAATGTTGGGAAATACTGTCTTTGGTAAGAAAAGTCTATTCTAAAAACCCATGAAAACTGGCGTGGGAGGTATTGCAAAACAGCTGATCATGTATTCAGTTTGAACTCAGCAGAGTGTAAATAAATGCAAACATTTGCCTTTATTAGTAAGAAAATAATTGTGATAGTTTGTGCCTCCGCTTAATTTAATAAAACTGTTCTGCATCCCTGGTATGTGTGCCTGTGGCTGGTACTCATTAAAGGAGGCAGTGTGTGCCAGGGGATGGTAGTCGTTAAAAAACCAGTGCACGCCAAAAGCTGTCAGCCCAGCTCGCTGCTGAGTATCAGGTGCTGAAAACATCGGGTTTAGCAAACAGAAGAGAATTAAGACAAAAGCAATAATGTTAGACTAACATACAATGTATGTTTTTTATCTAAAATTGCTCCTCAAGAACACAATATTGAGTGTTGTTGAAGCCTGCATTGGCTGGGACTGCCTGGGAGCTGCACTCTCCTGTGTAAGCCTGGGCAGCTCATCCCGGGCACAAGGGCCCTGAGCAGGGAATGGGATGTGCCTATGCTGTCCTGAGGCAAGAAAAGCATTTCCAGTGCTCACAAGGAGCTGAGAGAACCTTCACTCAGGGAAAGCTGAGCAGTGGCTGCAAAGCACACAATAAAGGAAATAGCTCAATGTGAATCCCTGACAAAGAGCAACATTTTGAGGACCACTTTCCTTCTTCTTCTGCTCCTCTGAAATCCTTGGCTGCATCTCTTGCCACTTTTGTGCAAGTGAGATGTGCCATCCTCTGCACCTAAAAGAGGGCACCCACTCTGTCCCAGATGTGAACATACAGTACCTCTGGCTCAGAATATTATCAAATACCACGATGACAACTCATTTTATGGCTCCAGTTGCTGTAGGAAGACACAGATGTGTAACAGGAATCTGACTGCTTTGTATAATCTTGGCTACTTAACAGAGATGTGGGAGAGCTTGTAGGAGAATGGGGCCCGGGAGGACACAACTGTGCACAAAAACTGGAGGAGGGTCACACCCTGCACTGTCCTTTTGCCAATTTAGAAGACAATTACAGAGAAGAGGCTTTGCTCAAGCCACACACATTGAAAAAAATGAAGTGGAATTAGAGAGAAGTGATTAAGAGAAGGGTTAAGAGAGGGAAGATGTAAATCCAGTCTCCTGGGCTTTATTTAGAATTGTCTGGCAAGGAAGACTTCCATAACAAGTCAAAAGGCACATTTTCATTTTGAAGTCATGACAAAATACATGTTATGCTCAGTAATGTTACACTTCAGCAGTCACAATTGGTTCTAATTAAGTCTGTGTGTTACATGTACACACACAGATGCAGAAATGGATGGCCTCAGTTAACTGTTGGTCGCCTGGTTTTCAGGAGGGACACAAAGAACTGACATTACAACTCTGGATATTTTACCACCACCTCTCAACCTCTCCATTTTGTCTCAGGACAATCTTACACCATGTGCTAGGCTGTATAAGAGCCAAGGAAAATCACTTAAAAACGGAAATTATCCTTCATCTTACAGAGATCAAAGAGGCAACTGAAATTGCAACTCCTACAGCAGTTATCCAGACCACAGTATAGGATGAAATCAGTGAAAGTTAATGAAAGATTTTGTACAGACAAAAGGAGAAACAGGATGGGGATGTAACAAGTACTTAACTTGCACTGAAGTGTTTGTCTTGGGAACCCACATGATAGCTCTTTTTTTAAGGACAGGCAGTGTAAAGTTGGAAGGACTAGAGGATAAATAAAATTATTAAGAGGTGATAGTTTTACATGTTCAGTTCTCTTTCAGAGATTTCTAAATCTGGCTTGTCTGTTTCTATTCTCCACGTAGGCTGAGCTATCCTCCAACACCTCTCTCCTCCTTAGGATGTCTGTAGAACAAGGGAAGGTCCACAGGTGACCCATTCTCAGGGAGTATTTGCTGCTCAGGAATTAATTTCTCTGTGCAAAGCTCTGAGATTTAACCAGCCCCAGTAGCCCAAATGTGTCCAGCTGGAGATAATCTGAACAGCAGTTGCACTGTCAGAGCAGGCAGAGCCCACCTGCGTCCAGGTGCCAGATGTTCTGAGTGGTGCCAGATGTTCTGAGTGGGCACAAGTTCCACTGAGAACTGGACCACCACGAGCTCATTTTTGAGCAGCGAACAGTAAATGTGTATTGTTGCATGCCAGAATTTATTTGCCCACAGCTACAAAGATCATTGATATTTAGGATTAATTTTCTCACCATTTTTTCACACTGATAAAGCAGCTGCAGGAACAGAAACAAATACTTTTTTGAGGAGAAAGTTGCAGCAGGGTCAGTGGCTTTACCAGAGGGAACTGTTCAGGAAGACCAGAAGAGGTTAATGTCAAGCCCAGCAGTGTGGGCTCAGTCATGTAAAAGGAAAATAGTTGTTACTTGAAGAGTTGCTGAGAAGAGCTTTACTTTCTCAAGTAGGAAATTAAGCTAAATACTTCAAAATGGAAAACTTGAACTACAGTCAGAGTAAGTGAAAAAATGTCCTCGGGTTAAAGTGAGCTACTTTGGCCTAGGTCTCTGAGTATTAATTCCTGCCAGCAATACTTAGAAAAAATATAAACTTAATTAGGACAGAAGGACTGGTGTGGGTATTGGCCTTATTTTTCCAAATCCTTCAATGTTGCTTCATTTAACCCTGCCAATGAATCTTTTCCTTTGATCTTAAACTAACAGGATTAAAACCAACTTGTTAAAACTGAATCCTGAAGTCACAGTGAAGAATTGTTGAGGCAGAACTTTGTTAAAGCTGCTGTGTTTTCTTTTAGTTACTTACAGAGTTTTATTTCAGAGTTCCTTCGTTCTGAAGGTAGATAGTAATTGTATTTTACAGTTAGGTATGCTTTAGTAATAACAAAGAGCTATTTGTTACCCATGATCCAAGGAGCTAGAAAGGGTTATGTTTGTGAGAGGGCTGTCCCCAGCCTGTCATAGCACCTTGGTGTTCAGGGGGGCTGACTCCAGCACCAATCTTTTTTGGAGGTCCTACACTATCCTTAATGGAAATAAGTGGAAGTTTGAAAATAAATCTCACAATTGTGGTATTTCTTTGCATTTCATGCACACTCACATGTTTGTGGCTGCCCCATCTCTGGAAGTGTTCAAGGCCAGTTTGGATGAGGCCCTGATGTAGAGAACAGCACCCCTGCCCAGAGCAGATGGATTTGGAACAAGATGATCTTTAACGTCCCTTCCAACCCAAACTATTCCATCATTCTATGATTCTACTCAAAAGGTGAGCATAAATTGCTTAACTGAGTCAATCCAGAAACAACTGGCAACAAAACATGCTGAAATCCCATGGAAGAGGCACCTGAGAGGATTTAGCAGGTGGGCTCAGCATCCTCTCCTTTTCTCCATTCCAGTGCAGTCCATAATGTTACTGGGACTCTCATTTAAACACTGGGAGCCTGCCCCTGATTTTGGAATAAGGACTAACTTGCAAAGCATCATATCATTTGTTTTCAGCATCTTTACAGAAATTTTATGTTTGAAGTGTTGGCAGCAATTTTGAGGTTACTCACATTAATAACAAACTCTATAACAGCATTTACTGCCACACAGAAATTAATAGGTGAATTAAACATAGTAATGGCTTCATTATTTAATAGTGGCCTTACGTAACAATTTTATTTTTATTAGCAGGGGTGTTACATTGTAAAGATTGGCTGCATTATGAAGTACAAAACTACACTATAAACCTCAGCAAAGGGGCCAGTCAGCCACGTGTAGCTGCTGCATTCCAGAGTCAACACTAACTCAGTCTCATGTCTAACATCATTTAGTGCAGAGCTAATGAGAGCAAGTCAGGAGAGACATAAAGAGTATGTATTTATGTAGAAAATGTGAACCTTATTCCTGTACAAGTAGTCATGGAATATATGTGCATGTAAGTAATGGTAAATGAGTAGGGCACAGCCATAACATTAATTCACAGAGATTAATTCATGCAGATGAAATACTGTAGCAGCTCCGGCCTGTGTTAGTAAAATGCTGAGGAATGTCATTTATGGGAAAGCCTTGAGCAGCTGTCAGCAGCTCATGAGTGTGCTGGAAAAAATACGGTCAGTTAAAAAAATGATAGGTTGGGTTTTTAGCTGATATAAATCGCTGCTTTTTGTGCTTAGTGGAAAAAGAACACCAGGATATGTGCCCTACAGTTTCATTCTCTGTTCATCTTTTCCTTTTGTTATAACTAACCTTGGAGATATTTCTCATCTCTCACATGACTTGGTTGTTTGAGAGCTGCTTGACCATTGTATTTGGGTTTTTGGGGAGGTTTTGGTAGTGAAGGCTCCGGGGTGGCTGTTGTGAGAAGCTGCCTGAAGCTTCCCCCATGCCCAGTGGAGCCAGTGCCAGGCCCAGCCCATCAGCAACAGTGCTGGAACCTCTGGGATAACAAATTTAAGAAGGGGAAAAGCTGCATTCCTTGGAAAGACTTTTGCTGGAGCAGGGGAAGGTGTCTTAAGGTTTAGTTTTGAATTCTCATTATCCTTCTCTGATTTGGTTGGTAATAAATTAAATTAATCTGCCCAGTGGAGTCTGTTTTGCCCATGAAAGTCACTGGTGAGGGATCTCTCCCTGCCCTTATCCCCTTCCATGAGCCTTTCCTTGTCTCTCCTCTCCCGTGCCCAGCTGAGGAGGGCAGTGATGCAGCAGCTTTGGTTGCTCCTGGATCCAATCCAGCACCATCCCTCCAGGATCAACCCACCACAATGATTTACATTCTTATTCCAATTAAAGATCTGTGGAGTTATGGATGCTATTTATTTTCCCAGTCAATTGGCTGGATTTTTGATCAGCTTTATTATATACCAGATTCCTCTGAAGTCATATAATATTTACTCATAGCCTTGCCTGGGTACAAAAGAAAATATAAATTCACATTTTTGTCTTACTGAAGACTAATCATGTACCATAAACAATTTTGAACAGGCAAGATGTGGATCAGATTGCCTTCCCATATGATTGTGTTACAAGAATTAATTAGAGATTTAAGTATGAAAAGTAGCATTTGTCCTCTAATTGCATGAGTCTGATCTGCATACCTATGAATTCTTCATTCCTAGTTAGTTATACCATTAGTAAGTGTATTAGTGGAGTACAAAGTGGTAAAAGTCGTCCACTGGTAGTGAGAAAATTTCCTAGAGCTAAAATAATGGGCTATTTGTAATCAACTCAAGTTATAAATACTTCAGGTTGCCCTTTGAAGAAGAAAGAAGCTGCTCGTGTAGAAAATGAGGAGGGAGTTTCATCCACAAATATTTACATTGAGAAAGACATTTTCTATTAAGATGGAAAACATACTGTCATGTTTTCACACTTTCAGAAGAATGGCCAATGTGTGGGTAAGAAGTTGGCTGATTTCTCTGGCCCATTTACAAATAAGGATGAAAAAGCAAGTTGTAAGATTTCCAAGCTCCCACCAAAACAGCAGCAACAGCCTGGGATGCAGATTCCAAGGGTGTTCCCAGTGCCCCAGGACTGGGACCCCCACAGTAGAAGAAACACTGTGTAAGGACTAAGAAACAGCAGCTAGAAAGTAGAGAGACCATTATTTTGAATTTAAACAGATTAGTCACATACCTTGATTTGTACTGCACTTACTTAACTGTGCCCTCTCCCACTGTCTGAAGAAATAAGAAAGCAGAGAGAGGATTTCAAAGAATGGAAAGTACAACAACTTGTTTTTCCTGTGCTTACTTTTAACTTCAACTTAGTAGGAAAAAGTGTTTGGATTATCTAGAGTACTGAAATATGAGAATAAGTCGTGTCGGTTCTTGGTCATCTTAAGAAATGGTGACACAAGGAACATGCTTATCTGCACAGACAAAAAATTATCCAAAATGACATCTGTTTAAAGCAAAAAAACCCCCCAGTTTACGTGGAATGCAGCCACAGAGGAGGAGACAGCACAGAAAACCTTGGGGTACTTTTCAGATGAGGAGTAATATCAGAACCACAGCCAAATCCCATTTTAGAGCCAAAAATAAATGTGGAATGATGCAAACCTGAGCTCACAGCCCCCAGTGAAGATCCCTGCTGCCAAATGAAATCCAGATCCCCGATTTAGGCACCCAACTACTTTTCAATCCAGTAAAAAGAGATAAGCACCTGAACATTCAGAAGAGCCAAACCCAGGTTGACACTCTGCCTTCCAGCTCCTATGATTTCACCCTTCCACACATGTCAGCAGGACTTTCACTGCTGGGGTGAGAATTATAAATGTCACAGTTAACACTCAGGTTTTTAAAGTTTGAAGGGCAAAGTGTTGTTTCATGTTGAGTATTAGCTTCTTCCTGAAAAGGCAATAGTAAAAGTGTCACATATTCCCTATAAGCTGTTGAGGCATGCCAGCTTTCTTTAGGGAACATAAAAGCTTGGCTGTGGAGGAGAAAAGCTTTGAGTATCAGGCTTGCCTTTTCCCCCCAACTGTAATAGAGATATAATCTATATTGTCCTAATGCTTTGAATAATATGTGCTAAATAATCACTTGGAGCTGGTCTGGAAACCGTGGAACTCAATGTCCACATCCTTCACAGACCTGTTCCTCTTTCAAATGCATTTTGGGGTGCTCTTGCAGGTTTTTAGAATTACACTGGCAGTTGCTCGTGAGCTTCAGCAGGGGAGAAGAAAATCAGGCAGTTTTAGCTTGCCAGTGTACTTCATGAAAGCAGCCAGTGGGCCATGGGAGGGATTAACCAACAGGAGTCTTAACCCACCCCCTCGTGTAAGCCAACGTCCCAGGCAGCTTCCAGCAGAGCGTGAATGCTACAGCCCTTAATGGAGCTGGCATTAAAGAGCAGCCCTGCATCACATGGGCTCTGGGGAAGGCCCTTGACATCAGAAGGAGCTGAACTCTGACCTTGGCCCTTGCCACTTCGATTAGCAACGAGAGCAATTTGTCGGGGGTTATTGTGTGTGCAGGGCTGCAGCAGCTGGGCAGTTTGGAATTCCTAAAGTAAACAGCAAGAAGCTGCACCATGTGCTCCTTTACACACCCAAACTGCATAAAAAGATTGTTAAATTGTTAAATGGAAAGGCTCAACGGCCAGGCCAGCTCTGTGTCCTTTCCTTTATTCCTGTGATCACACACTGTCCCCCCAAGCTCCTGTCAGGGCACACAAGGGCCAGCCTGGCTGGGACGAGCAGCTTTACAGGACTTTTGTGTTCCCCAAATTGTTCAGTGGCTGTTTCACATGACTGACTCCCTGACACAGTGCTGCAAGGACAGAATTGCTAATTTTGCCACAGTTGCCCCCTTTTGTGGCATTTTCCCAAACATTAATTAATCTTTCCAACTGCATAGCGAGACCTTAAGAGGTATGACCCTGAAACAGAGGGAAAAAAGTAATTCCATGGTGGGTGACAGGCCACTTGGCATGTTGTGAGCCTTAGATGGGATCTCTCGAAGTATTGAGAGTTACGTCATTACTTTGAATGTTTAGAGAAGGGACAGGACTGTATTGTGAGGCTGTGGGGTGGCAGCACTCCAGATCAGCCAGATGAGGGGCCTCAGGCTGGGCAGTGACACACTGGGCAGTGTCCAGCTTGTGGCCACCTGCAGAAAGGTCATTTTCAGTGATCTCCAGCAATACTTGACTGTTTTAAAAAACAGACCTAACTTCCCCCAAAACTCTCCCATCATCATGCCTTTGAAGGTCTTCTCCAGCCTTAATGATTCTCCAGTTCTCTGTGTCCCTCTGGTTCCTTTCCCCTGGCACGGCACCCCATAGTTTAAATCTCCTGCTCCAGCCAGTCCCTGCTTGTGCAGGCACAATTTGTCACTGCAAACCTGATGTCCTAATACTCCCTGTGTGCAAACCAGCATATTTTCCCCTATATTCATTCTCAGAAACAGATGAGCCTCTTTTTTTTTTTTCTCCTTGAAAACTTTTCCACAAAACTAAATGTGAAGCAGATATCTAGTATGGATAATGTCATTCTCCTGGATAAAGCTGGTAAAGTGTGAGTAACTGAAAAATGGTCTGAAAAGGTGCCCAGAATGACTAATTACAGGTATTTACCAATCTCAAACATATAATTTTTAAAAGGGTACTGTTAAAAACTCTTGTTTTGGAAACCTCCCTAGTTATTCCACATTGTGTGTGGAAAGGCTGGCAGTTCTACTGAGCAGTGCATGTTCTGCAGCCAGGCATCCACCAGAGGGTAGGGAAGTGGGTAAATATTCCAAAGGGCACCTTTCAGTGATCCAGAAAGTGCTAGGGATGAAATAAGGCAGATATCAAAGCCATTAATTACAGCAGTCAACTGAGGTTGGAGGGCAACCAGGAGAAAGATAAATTTCCAGGCAAAAATGGGAACTGGGACATGACACAGAGCAGGAAACCGACAGGATGATGCTGGAGCCAAGTGAAAGCACAAGGAGAAGGCAGCAGACAGTCAGATCCCACCATGGGGACACAGACTTAGGATGAAGTGTAAGCAGTGCCTGCTGAAGCTGGACTTGGAAACCTGCTCCCTTGTGCCTCCTTGGGTCTTGTATCTGCTGGGGCATGGATCTGACTCACAGAAAATTAAGGTTCCCACGGGTAATTTCAATAGCTGATAAAAATACAAGGATCTGCAATAATTTTTTGTTGTTGTTTGTTGAATACTCTGATTTTTTTTTAGATTTGATACTGGCAATGTTCACTTATGAACTGATGCACTGAGGGTTTTCGTTTAACAGGACAGGTTTCTTTAAATAATCTACTTACAACAGAAATGCATACTTTGGCATGAAAAAATAGTTCTGTTCCCCGGCGTCTCTGGAACATCACAGACTTGAAAGCAAAAGTTTTTGTTGTGTAAGCAAAAAAAATGTGCATGTCAAAGCTGAATTTGCTTTATTGTTTTCCTTGAAAATATCAGCTAAACTTTCCAAGGGAATACACTTTAGAAGTCTACAGTGGTTGATTAGAAACAAATCAAACCAGATGCACTAACAGCCTTCAAATGAAAATTCCCAAGCTAGACTAGATCATAGTTTGGAACTGAAATCCTGTAGCAGATTGAAACCTGGAGACTGGGAAAATATGTTCTGGACTCTGAATAAATATACCCCTGAATAAAGTCAGATCCCCCTGAGCTGGTTGCCCATCACAGGGTGCCTTCTGCAATATGTGTCCTACAGAGATGAACTCTGGATGTGCTTTCAGCCTTAATCTGGTGGCTCAGGCACATGTCACCCTCCCCTAGTGAAGATATTTACTGACAAACCACTCTCCAATTCCTGGAGAAAGGCATTCTGGTTTTCCAGAAAGAGCTCTTTGTGCAATACATTCGTTTATAAAGTTACTCATGCAGAAGTACCTGCAAGGTCAGGACCTACATTTTCTCCCAGCAGCAATTACGAGCTGCATGTTAATGGTGAAACCACTCATGACTTAATGCTACAGCGTATGATGGTGCCGCTTCAGAGGAGGAATGCCATTCCCACAGGGAATCTGTAATCAATGATATAATTAATGCACAGATAATTTACGCTGTGACTGCTGTAAATTCAGTACACGCTGTCATTGGCTGTACTGTCCTAGTCTCGCTCTGTGCCAGGAATGAATTATTCACAAATAGAATTTTCCACAAATAGAATCATTGAAATGGTTTGTTAGATATTTTATTAATGCTGAACTCTGAGGCAATGCATTGACCCAGTCTGTGAGATCCCACCTAATTTGTACCTGTTTAAATGTGTGTAGGAGAACATTATCTTTGAGCAAGTAAATCCTCCAGACAGGTCCTCAGCTACACTGAGTTACTCCAGCACAGAAATCATTTCTCTTCCTGAAAAACTGCCCCTCTGAAGACTGAGGAGAGGGTGAAGGATTTAGTATTTTAAAATTTGAGAAACCACAGAGATAAAAGGAAAAAGCTTCATTTTTCAGTGTGCCTCTGCCCAACTCAGCACCTGTTGGAATCCAGGAAAATGCTCCTATGAATGTCACTTTAGAGTCTTACAGCATTTGGCAAAAACTTTCCAAAAGGGTCTCCCCCAATATGAAAAAGGAATTCTTCAGCATTCAACAACATCATATTTCTGATATGCTAACATTTAAAATGCTGTTTCCCTTTCTGTAAATTCTATTTCATGACAAACTCTTTTTAAATTTTTTTTCTTTCCTATTACAAATGCAACTAACGCAGACTTTCTACTTATAAATCTGAGTTAATTAAATTGGAGTATGCCAGTGTAAGCAATCTCTTTTTAAATACAGACTCCTTGGTTCCTGAAAATCCCTCTTATTTGGAATAACTGCTGTTACTTCAAAGCATCCAGTGAAAACCGAGGGCTCTTTCATTTTTTTAATAAAGAGATTTTTTGGTCCAAGGGGGCACACCTGATATGGTTTGCATCCAAAGCAAGTGGTCTGTAATAAGTGGCTCAATGGAAGTTTAAGCCTGCTTTCAAGGGTCATCAGCTTTTCTGACTGTTACTTGATCTGTTTAGAACTGGCTAATTTGTTAATCAGAGCAAAGCCTCAGACTTGCTGTGATCACCTCCTTAATGCTGTTTTCACACACTGATAATTAAAGCAAAAATCCTATACAAAATTGTCATATGCTTTTCTGAAAATGCAAAATACATCAGCACCTGGTGGAGTATTAAATCATGCTCCAGATGTCAGAAGTTTGTTCTGTTCATACAGGGATTTAAAACTCATTTTCTCTTCTATTTTGCATCAAGGGTTTTCCTTTTCCTCTTACATCCTACCTATCACTTGAGTTGATTTTCATCCCTCACTGCTTTATGGCCGCATGTTCTACTGGGATTAGTCCCAGTTCAGATGGTGAATAATGCAAAACAGACTTACCATCCTCTCTGTATCCTAAAGCTGGGCAGTTTGGTTGCAGAAAGCGTTGGATCTCAAAATGGTACAGAAGGGTTTCTCTGCATGGAAAAGTCTCCATGATACAATCTGAATCTGTCTTTTGAAAAAAAAAAAAAACAAACAAAAACCAGAGTTAACTGGTGCCAAACTCCCAATTTTCAAACTAAACTTTAGTTTAGTTGAATCCTTTCCTAACAACTTCACATTAAATAAAAATACTCCAATCTCAAATGAAAAGAGCCACACACAGGTTTTTACTCAAGATTTTCTAGAAGAATTTAAGCTGTGCCAGGCCAATGTTCTCATATAAACTGTTTTCCCTTTTACAATATGGACTGTGTGTGTAGGTAGAGGGGAATGCAAAATACATGTCAGCTGGAAGCTAAGTGACCTGCTTGGAAGAATATTTATGTGTTTTCTCCTAACTTGGCTTGGAAAAAAAAAAAAAAACCAAAACATCAGCTGTGAGCAGGATATTTCTGCCACTGAAAATCCACATGGTCACACTTGAGAGGCTCCTGGAAAAATGAAATGCTGTCGTTTAGAATTGGAGAGTTTCTGGAAACAGCATTTATCCTAACATCCGTCAGGGCAGGGCCATGTTTGCCCTGCTTGAACTGGTCACTTAGGAGTTATCATAATAATGTCTGCTTTTAGCTCTTCAGTTTGCTAGAGAAATGCACAGTGAAATCTTTCATTAAAAATACCTATTTGCTGATTTTTTTTAGACCCAGCAGACTCTTTTCTCCACCTGAAAAGGCAGATGTATTCACATGTGAGCTTGCTAAGGCACAAAGTCCTTCTCTTCCTTACTCTGTGTGTGTTTAAGTCACTGAGAGAAATATGCATTGAAGTTTAAAATCATTGTTCTTTATAGTCTTTCCAGTCTGGGAGTCAGATCCATGACTGTAGGCCAGTCTCGTCGCATGAAATAAAATATTTCTCCAGAACAGCACAGTTAGTCTTTAACTGATTTACTGTAGTTAAACAGTAACAGTGAGGGTGTTCATAGTCCCGAGCCTGGTGGCAGAACCACCCGTACAAACAAGCCATTCATGAGAGCAGGAGAGGCCTGGGACAGGCTGAGCTTTCCCTCAGCCTTGGAGCGTGGGGCAAGGCCAGCAAGGAAATCTCAGCCCAGCTCTGCAGTCCAGCTGGAATAAATCCTGAAATGAAAGGTCTCTAGATACCAAGTAAGACCATGAATGTTTTGAAGGTTGCAGGGAAAACGTTTGGTCTCCACATGAGTGTCTGCGGTGAAGTCACCTCCGAGCCTGGCAGCAGCTCGAGGCAGCAGATGAGAAACATGAGAATATCCAGCAGCGGGGACAGGCAGCTGGCTATTCCAGGGAATGATGCTGGGCTGGGCTGGGAGCTGGGCTGGTATTGATGGGAGCTTCTCCTTCTTTGCTAGTTAGAGGAGGGAGTTGACAAAAAAAATAAAAAATGAGATTATTAAATCTGTTCAAGGTGGATGAGCTAATCTTCTCCCATTGCATTCCATTTCCAGCACACTGGCTATGATCAGCCAAAAAAAAGAATCAAGCTACTGGATGCTTTGCTTAGCTACCACTCAGCTGAAACAGTCTTCATGTCAGATGGTCTATGATCTCTTTATTACATGAAAATTGCTTCAGTTTAAATGGCTTAGGGAAGAGCAGCTCAGCCACTGAGGAAGCTCTTCCACCTTTCTCTGTCCATCTTTAGCTGAGTATCTGGGTTTCTTACTCGGCCCTCCTGTTTTGTAGGCAATGCTGCTAAACAGAACTTCACAAACTTCCAGAGAATGATTTGCATGGGCCCTTCCAAGCTCTTGAACCACTCATTATCTGAAATTATTTATTTATTTGAACACTTTGGGTGTCTCATGCAGTTTTCTGTGTCCTGTAAATCCCAGACTGCCTGATTACTTATGGAATTACCAGTATCTGTGGAACACAATGGCCTTTCAGAATGTCTGCAATTTTGCAAGCTTGTTTGTGTCAACAGAAGACAGGAAATTGAGTGTGGCAATAGCTGGGAGGGTGTGGGGAGGAGCAGCTCCATGGATATCCTCAGGCAATGGATGGAGGGTGGGGTTATGGCATTATTTATCCATAGCACTGTGAAGGTACAGATAAAAAAAATCCCTGCTGGGAGAAAAGAGGATGGTTCAGAGACAATTTGCGGAGCAGATGTGCTAACTATGGTTCCACTTATTTATCTTACTATTGGATATTGTGACTGCTGTAGGATCCAGGGAATGCTCCATAGGGTGGCTGACCAGTGTTCAAAGGGAGTAGGAGTCTGTGAGCAGTGCCCACGTCACTCCAAAGGGCTGTAGATTCCAGATGTCGCCCATCCCTTCCAGAGGCAAAGCTGCACTGGTTACCTGGGCCGGGCTAACACACCTGAGGTGGCTCCAGAAGAGCTGGTGCTCAGGGATGGGTGCTGCCCCTGCCTCAGCATCCTGTGCCCATGGACCATCACTCAGCCTGACAGGTCCCTTTCAGGTGCCATCAGCCCCAGGGGAGATCTGGAGAAGGTCAGGAGAAGGTCCATCCTCCTCCTCCTGTTCCTGTAGGACAGCAGTAACAACTGAGGCTGGAATCTCAGCTCTGCCTGCATCCTGCATCTCACTGTACAGAAATACTGTTCTTCCCAGCAGTGATGACTGCACAAATAAACAACCTCCCTGCGGCAGGGGGGTCAAAGCAACAGATATTTCATAAATAACACAGTGTATAGGAAAGTCTCAGCAAGAACCCACTTGCTTTTAGGGTCTCATAAATATTCCCCAACACTTTCCCTTCGGAGAGGCATTTTCCGCAGCTGAAGTCTGCTCAAAACAGGTGGCCAGGGTTGTTTTGCTGTTTGTTTGGGGGAGCTCTGCAGCAGAATTACAGCTGCCATGTTCTAGTTTTCAACACGTTCAGAAAATAGAAACAAGTAGTCTTCTTTGTGGAGCTACAGACAGACACAATAAGCCAAGTTTTAAGGCTGCTTCAGTGTTGGTGGAGTTCTCACCAAGGGAAATATTTTTTGTATGAGCAGTAGGATTTTTCTGATTGCTTTTTGTGCTTCACTCGCAGCTTTGAAAGCTGTTGACACACATGCACAACAGACTTTGCCTTTTATTTTTTTCTGCTCAATTGAAAGCAGCTTTTCTTTCCTTAGATTTATGATATCTTGTTTTCCTGAGTATTAAAATGCCTTGAGAAAAGACAGAAAAATATATTAATTTTCCACAGGCAGTATATTTTAGTAGAAAATTGGTGAATGCTTATGTTAAATCTAAACAATGCAAGCTGTTAGGACACGGAAATACAGTATTAGCAAGCAAGCTTTAAAAAAAGATAGTTGGGGAAAAGAAACATGGAAACAGCCCCCAAACCTGAGCAAATTATCTATAAAGAATCAGCCTTACATAGAAGGATATGGAAGCAAGATTTGTTTATCATGACCTTCAACAAATCTGTGTTATGATTTGGAACCGAGTCCAACCTGGATTGTCTGTTCTGCCTCTTTCAGCAGCAGAAAGTTCAAGGCTTCATTCAGTTCAGGGCTGGTTTGCAACAATTAAGTGATTAATCCTAAAATTCAGGAAATCTCAATTCAAGGCATGATTCTGGAGCCCTTTACCTCAAACGTAATGCAGCAAAAATAGAGACACAGGTTTTGTGCAGCTTCTTGAGGAAAGGTCTGAGAATTTGTACACAATTTGCATTTTGCCCTCTAGCTGTCACATAATTATGGACATCTCTAGATTTGTTTTTCAAATTGAGACCATGAGGGGAGCGACAGTGAACTCCTGTATGAGCCTGTGGGGCTGTGTTTGCCAAGGTGCAAGGCTTTTCCCAGGAAAGGAAACAAAGGCTTCATTTTAGGGAGCTTTATAATGAGCCTTTTAGAAAAGATGGGAGAATGTGTTAACAAAGAATAAATGTAACAGAAATGGAGATATTTAAATTGTATATCCCATAGAATTGTCTTCAGGGGTTTAAAGGTTTTTAAACTTTAGATGTTCTTGGAGGGGAAGTCAAGCATTCATTTTTTTTTATGGAGGAAAAAAAAAGATGACTAACCTTGCACATATTTAATTTAGCTCCACCAATGTTTATAACAGGGAACACACAGTGTTTTACTGCAATAAGATGAATATTTATTAACAATTCGAAATGATCTGTTCCAAAATGCACAGTGCACTCCCAGTGATGTTTGACCACAAAAGTCCAGGTGTTTCCTGTCTGAGTTTGGAAGGCTGCTGGCGTGTGATGGGATACTGAGCCATGCTTTTATAAGTTTAACGTGCAGCACAGCAACATTTTACCCTGTCTCATCTCTCAAAATACAAATGGTTAAAAATTTTAAACGTTGGTATTGCCTAATCTAATGTGGAGGATGGACTCAGGAAATCTATTTAAAATGCACAAGGAGCTGCTGTTGTTCTTTTCCCAACTTCTCTGCTGGAGTTCTGTGAAGTGTTTCACTAAGAGAGAATGGGAAAGTGAGGAACTCGATAGGATTGATCCTTTCTACATTGTGCCTCCACTGTGTGTTGATGGTAATTCCCCAGTGATAGCTGGTAATGGTCCGAGTTTGGGGCTTTGTTCTTTCTGAACAGTCCAGCCCTGGCCAGTAGGTCCCATCTCAGCCAAGGGTTTCAAGACTATTAAGATGACTTTAACTAGACCCTTTTCACACATCCAGAAAGAATTTTAGTGATGATTGTACTTGTAGGAAACTGCAGTGATACATTTCTCCTCACCCAGACAACTATGAAATTACAGAAGATAATTCCTGAGAGCAGAGGTGAACAGAACAGCTCATGGCAGTGTCCTGCAGTCCTGCTGCCAGCCCACCCCTGGGACCCCTCTGCCCACACATGCACCTTTCCTTCCAGGAGAAACGGGCGCAGGAATGGAGAACGGGCACTTGGGTAACACCCACAATGTCCTGAACAGCTCCCGGGGCCAACCCTTGTCACTCAGCCACCATTAAATGCGCCAGAAACTTCAGTGTTCTCAGTGTTATAATCTTCAGACAATTTTACTGCCACCTAAAACCCATTGTTACTCAGCTGGGACTGCCCAGCATTTCCACGTTGCCAGTGTCTGTGTCCAAGCCACTGAATACAAATCCAGTGACAGGCGAACTGACCTAATTTTCCATGACAGGCTCCCCATATGGAAAGCTTTACCTTGGGATCGTAAGTGCGTGCCGTGTTTAGAAAGTGTGCGCCTTTGTCTCTTTTCAGGGAGGAAATTAGGTTTCTGTTTATTTCTGCTCACTGGACAAAGGCTACTAAAGCTCTCAATGAGCAGACTTTGTGTGGAACTCGGAGCTGTGCTGCTGGGAGCAGTTGTACTCCTGTGTGGTCACCACATCACAACAGGGAGACGATTTCAAGAGCATTCTGTTGTTTACACAGCCCATTTCTTTTGAAAAGCTGAGTTTGCCAGTAGCTGTTTGCCTTCTGAAAGGGTGAGAGTGTTGTCACATTCTCAGAAGGACCAGAAATGCTTCTCCAGGAAAAGGAACATGAAAGTCACTTCTGAAGAGACATGACCAGCCAAGGGAAGCCAGTTGGTGCCAGTTAAGCTGGCTCCCAGCTAAGCTAACCCGGTTCTGCAGGTCCTCATGAATTCTTGGGTGGAAGTCAGGAAATCCTTCCTCCTTCCACAGCTGTGTCCACGTGTGAGGGCAGCGCTGGCAGTCCCAGACTGCCACAAGCCCCGTGCAGCCCTGTTTTATCCCGTCCGCTTCAAGAAACAGCAAACTCCTCAGTGCCTGAGAAGGCAAAGCTGAATTGCAGAAAACCCCCTGCGAGGAGAAGGGAACAGAGATTTTGGACAAAGTTCTAAGCCAGGAAGGGCAGATATCATTAGAAAGCTCGATTTCTAAACAAACCAAGCCTGTCACTCGGGAGCCATCTAGTGCCTGCCTGATCCCTGCATGGGGAGAGTGACCACGAACTGCCCAGCTGCACCCCAAACCAAATCAAGCGACATGGAATGTCTCAAATCCACTGTCCCAAGAGTTTGTGTCCAGTCCTGGAAGCTGACATGCATAGAAATGTTTTGGTTCTTCTCATGATTTGCATGTCAGTTCTCACAGAATCTGAGCACTTTAAATAAAAATAATTTTTTAAAAAACCTTTATTTTGAATAGTAATTAACACACTGGCTACAGATATTAATCAAAGACGAGAGGGCGAGGAAATGGAAAATGCTCCCTGCACTGGTTTGTGCAATGTTTCTATAGGTGGGACTGGAGGTATGGGCAGGGCATAGCTAATCCCATAAACTCCTTCCACACTTACTCCCATTCACTGGTGCAAGGCTGTTGAGATTAAAAGATGTGCTCCGAGGATGGGAAGCAGCATGTCTGATGTTTGAACACGCTGGGATTTTCCTAAGTTCCACCAGCCCTTGTTTTTCACTGCTTCTTTCTCAGTCTAACCTTTTAAGCTTTACTTTGTTATTCTTTATCCATTTGGGAATTGTGGATATCGGGAGCAGAATTATGTAAAGCAAACATCTCCTTTTATCAAGAACTTTATATTCAGGTTTTGTTCTAAAGAACTCTCAGGGGGGTGTGATTTGTATTTATGAGCTCTTAGTGAAACAGGAAAAAGTCTTTTTTTTAGTTGAAAGTTTAGGAAAAAGGAGCAGAGCTGATCCAGGCTATCTTCAGAGAGTCTTTTCAAAAAAAAAAAAAAAAATGTGCATTAAAAGGTGTTTGATCCAGCTGCCTATTTTCACTCACAACACAACAATCTACCTTTGAATTCCAGACTCGAAGGTGATTATTGCACTTTATTTTCCAAAGTGACCATAAAACACTGTTAAGCACCTTCATATTGCTCCAGCCCAGCCCAGGCTCTCCAGAGCTGTGGCTGGAGTCCAGTCCCTGCTTCTCCTGCTGCTGCTGCAGCAATTCTCCTTTGAGCCACCTCATCCTTAGATCCAGCTTGGCTCACGCAGGAAAAGGCCCCGTGTGTCGCTTTGCACAAAGAACTGCCACCAGAGATCCGCTGGCGCTGCTGTGTGCCCACTGCAGATGCCCCTCACAGCCCCAGACCAAGGCTGGAGCTGCAGCACTTGGTCTGCCTCTGTGTTAACCCCTTGTTGAACACGGCTCAGGCTGAAACAAGCAGAAAATCTTCGTGAAAGAAATGCTGCTCTCAATAAGTGGTCTCTGGTTAAGGATGCAACAGTGTCACTGTGATCACTCCAGGCAGAACGAGCTGTGTTCTACCACGTAGCCTGGGCTGATCACAGGAAAGAAAAGAAGTTGTTCTGTGGCCAGAAATGCTAATCAAGCAATTTCTCTATAAATTAAAGCCTTTTTTCCTAGAGAATTTTCCTTTGCCTCTCCCACACGAGCCTCAGCCCTATATCTCTGTGACCCATCCACCGGGCAGTACTCAGACATGCTGTGGATTTCCCAGAGAAAAATGTGCTACTCAGCCCCCTGGCTCAAGCCCCCATGAGCTCTCAGGACAGCTGGGGCAGCTTCCAGGCTTCCCAGCATGCCAAAAATCAGGAGTTACTGGAAGAAGATAAGAGAGCACATTTGTACAAGCTGCATTTTCCTGCGAAGTCAGGCTAAAATAGACCTGGAAACATTTGCTGGACACTGAGGAGGCTCCTCCTCCCTGTGGGACGTGGAGTGTTCTGAAAAGGAGAGGATTTTATATGACAGCACTTCTAAGGCACAGTGTCACACCTAAAGCAAAGGTGGGCTCCAGCCTGTGGCCTGTCCCCTGCTTTTTGTTTCCCTGGCTGAGATAAAATTCCATCAGATCTCAGGGTTCGAGTTCAGGCAGCTCTGGTGGATGAAACCCCTCATTATTTGGGAGATTTACTTATTGTTTTTTCGATTCAGAAGGCTGGAAATGAGAACACCTCTTTTGCTCCTTTCGCTGACTCCAGCGGTTTTTGGTGCAGGCCCCTGGGGAAGCAGTGGTTCAGTGATCCAGCCCCGTAACAACGTGGGCCTTAATGAGTAACACATTTGTACTTTCCATTCTCCGTCTGAGAAGGGGCCTATAAATAAAGCATATTTGCCCTCAGATCAAGAAAACCTTTTTCTTAAATAATGTCATTAAATTTTAAATTAGATGGATAGGCAATTACTGGTGAAAATGTTAAATACTGGATAACCTATGAATATGACCTAATTTAATGTAATTTCATAAATGCTTGAATTCAATTAAATAAAAAATTTTGTATAACATTTAAACTGTTTGCTTAGTTCTCCCCAGAGCTCACAGTAGGTTACTGTGAGCCAAACAGCATTACAGCATTTGTTTAAAATGCCAGAAGGCTTAGGATAGATCCCATACACTTGGAGCTGAACCCCCAGTCACTGGACAGCCATTTCTGGGCAGAAGCTGCTGTATTAAATAATTGCTAGCTAATAAATATATTTTAGACACATTATAAACCTGGATGTTAAGCCTTTCAGAGTAAATGAGATGTTTATTGCAGAAAAATATATAATTTGCTGTTTTGACCTGGGTGCGTTGTCATGGAAACCCAAATCTTTCTTGTGCAATAAAAAATCTGCTTGTCATCTGATTGGAGCCGGTTATTTGCACAGGTGGTTTTCTTAGCAGACAAGTACTTAGTACAAACAAATCTATTCTTTCTCAATAGTTCCATTATGTGTTTCCACAACAGTGTGTTTCATTTCGCTAGCTTTGTAATTAATGAACCATTATCAACTAATTAAATCACATTTAGATTTTATATGAGTTCATCTGTTACACAGCGCTTGCTCCCCAGTCCCCCTTCCTGGGTGTGTTAACGTTGGAAGAGTTTTAATTAATGGTGAGAATGAAGTATTGGAGGTTGCAGGTACTTCAGACAGGCTAAAGTAGTAACAAATGTGGACACATAAATACATCCAACAATTTAATACCAATTTCCTTCAATGAAGTAAAGCAGCAGTAGGAATAACTTAAATCATATTTCCAATCTCTGCATAAAACTGTTGTAAAATATTAGGTTCATCTGTTTGCAGGCAATGGAAACTGAACTATGCCAACAGTTCCAAAATGTCATCGGAAACAGAATTCAACTTAATAGACAACATCTTTGGTGTTAGGCCTGCTCCAGACCCCTCTGAGATCGGTGAAAAGACGCTCATTAACTGATTTGGGGTCAGATCCGTGGTTTGGAATCCCTTGGGAGGAAGCCCTCTCCAGCTGTCACAGCCACCACGCAGGACAGCTGGTTTGTAGGTCTGGCAGATTTTTACAGTATCATAAAGAGCAGCAGTAGTAGAGGTGAGATGGAAACACATATGACAAAAGAAAGCGCTTTTGATCGTGTGATATTTTCTGCAGGAGTTTTAAGACAAAGATGACACAATGAGGAGCTTTAAACAATGCCTGTGTGATTTCACTGACTCTTCTAAACTGTTTGAGCTGGAGCCTGATGATATCCAGGATAAAATGGGACCAGGTGGAAAATGTTTTTTCGTTTCTGTGCAGTGGAGACGGGTTGGGCTGGCTGGGAGCTGGATGTGGAGCTGCCAGGCTGTGAGGGGTGTTCAGTGGCTGCAGGGTAACATTAAAAGCTCTTTGGGGCTCTCATGGAGTCCCCTCCACGGGCTCCAGTTATGGCTCAGAGTGAGCTCACCTGAAGGAGGTGAAGACCTAAAGAAAGAAATCCTGTGTCCCACCTGGAGGGATGGGAAGGGTTAAATGGAAAATTTCCCATTTGAAGCCATTTGCTTCAAAACTGAGCCACTTTTCTGGTGATTTTTAGCATCTGCTACAGAGAAGCTCTGCAGGACTTTAGATTTGAAGAAAATATTCGAGGTATATAACAGGCTCTTACACATCCCTTTACCAGTGTGGCAAACAGTGTAAACAGCTTTTTGAGATCAATTATACAAGTGATGTGTTTAGTCCACAGGCTGGGTATCACTAACTAAAGCACCTTTGTTTCTGCTTGGAATGACTTTATCAAAGATTCAACTTTTATACTTTCAGTGGAATGTTAAATCAGTGCCTTGGGAATGAAATGCTTCAGGGCACTGTTTGGGTAAAAATTTTATTTGATTTGATTACTCTGCTTATGGAATTTTGCACAGTTGTAGAGAGCATCAGTATATTTATTTAGTATTATATTTAAAAATGAATTTGTTTTTTGTGCAAAAATGGACAGGCAGAGTATTGTAACTAAGTCACTAGATGGCACCACAGCACCAGGAACACGGGAGGACTCGCTCAGTTCCTGAGTTTCTCTGGAATCCAGTTTGCTTTTATACCATATATGAGGTGTGATGAGAATTGCCACGGAGCAAACAATGCTGAGATCTCAGCTCACACACACTGGTTTGCCCTGCTCCACACACTGCACTGAGGAGGTCAGAACCTGGAACACAACGGAGAGGCTCAAGGGGATTGTGACTGGAGCAAATATTTCCGTCCACAAAAAATGGAAGAAATGTCTCTGAAGAGTGAAAGGAGCAGGAAAAGAACAGGTTTTAAATTTTTGAGAGGACTCGGGGAAAGAAGGATCTGTGGCCAAAAATGGAGCGACAGCTTTAACACATTAAAAATGCCAATAAACTTGGAAAGGCTATGCTTGTGGAACAGAAATTCTACAGAAAGCTTGGAAAAGAGGAAAGACTTTCCAGATTGAATTGGAGGGTAGATAAGAGGTATTCTAGGGATATTATATTTCCTTATCTTGGAGAAAGAAAGTATTCTGTCCATAATCTTACGATTTCCCTGAAGATTAGTGAATAGCAAACTAGGGCCAGCTCTTCATCTGCTGTTGACTTTCATGGCTCCCCTGACTTAAGTGAAGTCACTCTGAGTTAAACCAGATGAAGATCAGACCTCTGTAAGTTTGAAGCATTTATCAAGAGAGCAGATAACATCTTTTTTTTTTCTTTATCCTGAAGAATATTATTAAATTATGTGCAAAGTTTAGGCATCCTGTTTTTCCCTAAATTGTGTTAACAGTGTGGTTTTTATTGAAGCACTCAGATGTTCCAGTTGTTACTTGCATTCTTCTTTAATCGATTTCATTCAAGCTAATGCATTGTATTTAAAGTAGCAATTCGGTGGTCCTCAGGTTGCACACACATGAAGCTGAATGTGTAAACTGTGTACTGTGAGATGAGGTTTGGCAGGTTTAGCTGCAGTGGCCTAAGACGTGAGCATCTCCAGCTGTTCACCTAAAGCCTCTCTCTGCCTTCCAGCATCGGAGTCCTCTGGAAGGGGTGACAGAATGGGGACAGGATATCAGCACTTCAAGTGGCCCAGTTCAGAGCCTGGCGTTTGAGCTTGCAGCACTGGTGAGGGGAGTGAGAAAGCTGGGTGTGAGCCAGGCTGAGGGATGGACACACAGCCAGCAGCTGGGGTGGAACAACAGCCACAGCCAAAGCTGTGGTGACAGCGAGAGCCAAAGGTGCCGGCAGACCTGCAGAAGTGTCTGTGTGTGTGTGTGTGTGTGTGTGTGTGTGTGTGTGTGTGTCAGTCCAGCCCTACCGACAAAACACTGAGCACCTTCTCAATCTCATCATCTTTACAGGTCTTAGTGCCTAAACCAAAGCCTATCAAAACTCACCAACTTTTAGTCGGTTTGGAACAAGGAGTCAAAAGGAGGCGCTTCCATTTCATTACTAAAATTAAAATTACTTGCAGTTCTGTGTTTTCTGAGATTATTCCAGTGTTTCATGTTCCTTTGTCCAATAGGACTTTATATGAGCTAAGGCTCAAGACCTGTTTTGTGCAGATTCTCCTTCTTCAGACAGCAGTGAGTCCTTAGGGTGGGCTGTGAATGAGTCTGAAGCGTACATAACCTTGTTCTTTTGAGAAAAAAAAAATGCTCTTTCCCAGTATTGCCAAGCCTGGTAACCATGTTTTTCCTGTTGATTCTGTGAAAAAGAGTCTTATTCTTTTCCCTGAAGTACAAGTTTTATTGTATGAAGATGCTTTCAGCATTGGAACTGTTGTTATTGACAACTCGAAGTCTCTGAGTAAAAGTTTTATCAAAATTGTAACTGCTGAATACAGGAACTCAATTTATGTCACATAGCTGTCAGACAAATCTTGGTTTTAGCTATGGAGGATTTAGAAGCAAGCGAACTGAATTTTTCCCCAAATTTCACAAATCTGTGCCTGAGAATGTCCATTTGTCTGTCTCCAGTCACAACTCCCAGCAGCTCCCGGACTATGTGATGCGTTGGAGCCATCAAGCACCATAATCTCAGGAGAAACTGCAGGATTAATTCTGTGCTGTTCAAATCCTTCTTTTTCATCCGGCCCTCCTTTGATTCCTGGTGCGGAGCGCCTGGGAGCCGCTGCCTGGCTGGCAGAGCAGGGGTGACAGCAGTTCATCTGCGCTGAAGTTTCCAATTAGTTTGTGTCCAATTCAGACTGCTGAGATGTGCATCCAGCCTTCCCCAGACAACTTGTCTTTCCACAAAAGCAAGCATTGACAAGCGGAGGAGGAGTGATTTAGCCATTTGGCCAGGATTTAAAGACTTTGTCTTGCAGGCAGAGTGCCTGGCTTGCAAGAAGTGCCAGATAAATGGGTCCTGCTCCCACACACATTAACTGGGCTGGGCTCCTCCTTAGGGCAGAGTGAGAGGTGACAAAATGTTTCTGACCCACTTTGGCCAACAGGCCAGTGTAACCTTTGCTCAGGAGAAGGTGGTGATGATAGCAAACCTCTCTGAGGAAGCTCATGGGTTTGGGTGGCCTTTGGAGCTGCTCTGGTGAGCAGGTGAGACACAGCAGAGGATCCGTGGCTTGGTGCCATAGGTTATTCCAGGTGGGAGCTTGCCCAGCCTAACTGTGTGTCCCTGGAAGTCACAAGGAGCTTGATCACTGCTGTCACCAGCAGCAGGGCTGGTTACACAGAGACCATTTGGTACCGGTGTCACCCTCATACGCCAAGGTGTGACATTTTCAATTGCTTCAAATCGGCAGAGAGCTCATATAATTGAAGTATTTGAATAATAAGGCTCATTTCCTTGGAAATGCTAACAGGGCTGTAACCCCGTGCAGTGTGGCACATACCTCATGGCCCATGAGGCTTCAGTGCCTCTTTCCCCTTAATCCTGACACCTGCAGTGGTTTTTTTTTTAAATATGGAAATATCAAAAATGGCTGAGGCATTTGTATTTCTTTAAAAATACTGTAATGGAATTTGTTATTATAGGTCATTACTGTGCACCCATAAATATTTACGTATTTTTATATTGTATTCACTGGGCATGACAGATTGAAAATAGCAACAGTTCTGGGGTTTCTGTGTTTTAATAACAGTGTCTTTCTTTCAATATTCTCCCGGTAGTCAGCTGCATATTTCTAAATGATCATTCTGGAGGCTGCCTCTCCAGACAGAGATATAAAAATATATTTAACCCACTTATAATATATTGGATTTTTCTTTATAATCTCATTAAAAAGTGTGCAGTGAACACAAACCCATAATTTACCTGGTGTTGTAGTTTCATTAAACATCAAAAGGGTGCTTGATGGAGTAGAATAATCCTATTCTGCATCCTTCATTGAACATCTTTCAGAGTAAGTTTATTCATTTAATTAGAAGGTTTCTCTGTGTGAAGATTGCACTGGTTTTACCAGTCTGACCGAATTTGCATTTGTTATCCAAAGCACCCTCTACTTAACTGCACTTAGGATAAGTGTGTTAGGACACGTGCAGCAAAATATCTCCACAAATTGGTACTTATTTTCAAGATTGTGTTAGTACTAATTCAAAAGTGAAGGAACAGAGAAGCTCCATTACACTTTAAAGTGGAATTTTCCCTTCAAATCTGTGGATTAGTCATGGCAAACAATGAAATGTTTAACTCAACATTAAAAGGGATTATTAAATATCTTTTCAAAGTGGAAAATCACATGCATTATTCTATCCCCAGTACAAAAGGACAGTGAATTAGTTTCTCTCTTCATTCAGTATAAAACAATGAAAATACCATGGGCACACTTCAGCCTCAGAGGACCCTGCTGCACCACATCCACTGAAAACTGTCTGGATCGTTTTAACATGAAGGTGACATTCTTTGTGGCTAAAACGTGGTTTTGTTGTAAGCACAGTGCGCCTTGTAAAGGTTGGGGTGTTGCAGACTGGGCTATCAAACCTGGGATATTGCAGCTCAGGCAAGTCTTAGCTCCCCATCCCAGGCCTGGATGCAGGCAGACAGCTCTGGGGAGATGCTGAGCAGCTCAGCAGCCAGACACTCACTTGGAAGAGCTTTTCATCTCCATTTTTCTCTTTTATGTGTCTGGCTTTGGGGAGTGTGACCTTTCTGCCATGGGATCGATGTGTCTGCAACCATTAATTCCAGGGAAAGCAGGGCCTGTTTGTAACACTGGAGATTAGGATGTAACACATGGGCAAGTCTCTCCCTTCTCCAGAATGGATAGGTGGCTAACTAGGCAGTTCTCCTCCTAATCAATGGCATTGGCTTCACTGGGAAAGGGATGTGCTCTGGCTGTAGACGTGCAGAGATGGATGGCTCTTCAGCATCCGAAACAGCAAGAAGGGAATGGAGCTGGAACACCTTAAAAGCAACTTTTTTTCCTTCCATAATATCTGACTCCCTTGCATGCCTGTGTTGGGTTAGGCACAAGATGATTTCCTGCATGGTATGAAATATATTGCAGCTATTTTCTAGAATTAGATGTCTTTTCTTCTGTGAGTAATAATCAAAATAAGCATTAATAGAAGTAAAAACATTACTGAGCCCCAAATTTATGGTATTTGCTCCCAGATAAGCATGAAAAGCTTGCAGCCAACTGTGCACAGTTCTTTTTAAGAAAACAATATCAGATGGAAATTATGCCAGCCTAACAGGAATTTTCTTTCTGTGGGCATCTGAAAGGATCTTTGGAAGTAGGATTGTTGGCTAATGAGATCATTGGAATACTCTTTGTACATGGCTGACAATCCCACTGGACGGAAGAGGCACCATCCTTCACCTCTTGGCCCGTCTCACACTGAGCCATGACAAGGTTGCTGAAATGGATTCCACAGAGACTGCTCTGGAGAAAAACAAGGGAAGGGCACTCACTAGAGTTTCATACTACAGCGTCTTTGCTAAGGTTTTCCTCCCAGGAAAACCCTTCCTGTGCCCATGGCTCGAGTCCTCGCAGTCCATACAGGACAGTGCTCTCTTGGATTGCAAAACATCTGTAACTGGCTGAGAATTACCTCAAAACTGTGATCTCTTTGTACTCGGCTGTTCCTGGGTACGTGAATTTCTTGAACAACGATGAAGAATTCTTCACTGTGGTGCACCAAGTCTGGTTGTGGGTTAAAGGCTTTATTATGAGCTGAACCATCCGACTGCTCAGAACTAATCAGGGCCTTTGCTGTGGTTTATTTGGGCCGTTGGGGTGACCAGTAAGAGATAACAGATACCCAGTTGTGTTCAGGTGATTGCTTCTTTTGTTGCTGTAATGACTCCTTGGAGGCTGGCTAGTATTTAAAATAACCTGATACTTTTGTTAAACAAATCCATGTTAAACCAACAGGACAGGTAACTTGAGGGGTAGCTTTGGCTAAGTCAGAAATAGGGCAGTGTTTTGAGGATCCCTTAACAGTCAGTACAATAAAGTTGGTTTTATCCCTGACCAGGTTTTCTGCCTACCAGAACATCCAGGGCAGTGGCAAAATTGCTTCCACAGAAAGGAACTAGATGAAGGAAAGTATTGATTTTGTATACAAAATGTTTTGAACCCAGGAGATGCATTTCAAAAAATATATCTTTTCATGGGATGAAATAAAGTTAAATCATTTGATTTTGTTTCTAAATATTTCAGGGCAGGAAGTAAATCTTTATTTCCTTTAGCATTTGCTTCCACTCCTCTCATCCTGCCACTGTTCAATGTCCTGGGATCCTGTGATCTCCATTTCATGTTTGTTAGAAGATTCTCTCACTGAGCTTTGTGCCATCCCCACATAAGGCTGTAGCAAATAAAACAAGAGCAGGTACAAAGCCATGCCAAAAACTCAGTCATTGAGCTAAGAACAGGTTTTGGATTGAGTCAGCATCTGTCGTGGTGCAGCAGGCTGCTGTTTTTCTGGGGTGGCTGCCACGGTGTCCTTCAGCAGCAAAGCATTCCCCTTAGACAGTGTGGGTGTAAACCCGTCTCCACTAAGTCAGTGGCAAAATTCCCATCAGCTTCAAGGAGATGAGGGTGCCTTTTCAATTCTCTGGGCTCAGTGTGACATTTCTTCCATGTGGCACTCTATGCTAATGCTTTGCTTTTCCCACGTTTCCTGTGGATTATGTGATATGACAACTATTGGTCTTTATTAAACCCTTTTTTTCTTTTTCCTTTTTTTTAAATTTTCACTTTCTTATCACTTGCATCCAGTCCTTTAATGAAAAAATAAAACATTTACCATGAAGACAGAGTCAGTCTGTTGTCCCTTTGGGTTTGAAGTAAATCTTCAACATCAGCTTGAAGGGCAGGTCCTTGAAGCTGTATCTGGAAGATGCTGAGGTGAAATACGCTTTGAGAAATGAGAAATGGCAGAATTCCTTGGCATGTTAATCCTGAAGTGGCTTTGTTGATCCTGTCCAAGAGTTGCCTACATACAGCTACTGTGAGAAACAAACCTAAGTTAGTTTGAAATAGATTAGTCAAACTTCACTAAGTGCTTGTGTCGACATTCTCATTGGAAATTAAAGAGACCCTAATGCAGTTTCATTCACTTAGAAAATTGATTAACTGTATGGACAGAGCATTGCAAGCAATAATATTCCCACGGCTTAATGAGTTACCGTTCATCAGCTGACTGTCAATAACTCTGTCTATAAGCTCCCATCCAGCCCAGTTTCCCCATCCCTGAGAGGGCTGACAGCCTGCACTGCTCAGGGCCATGACAGGCTGCAATCTTTCCATCTGCATCACCTTGAGATCACACCCATCCTTCGGAGCTTTAGACGTTTGTTGAGTGATTCCTGTGGACTTTGTGCAAACAGATCTTCTCCACATTCAGGCCCACCACAGGAAACACTGTGTTTGAGTGCGCTCCTTGCAGGAGAAGGGAAAAAATCTACTTCTGTGCCAAGCTGACACAATCTGTGTCACAGGACGGGGTGCAGGCAAGAGGGTCTACAGCCATATCAGTTTTATTCAACCTCGAGAAGCTTTGGGATGATCCAATTACCCCTTCCAGTACCTGAAGGGAGCCTGCAAGAAACATGGGGGGAAACTATGGACAAGAGCCTGGAGTGACAGGACAAGAGGAATGGCTTCACACTAACAGAGGACAGGGTTAGATTAGATCTTAGGAAAAAATTCTTCATTGTGAGCGTGGTGAGGCCCTGGCACAGGGTGCCCAGAGAAGCTGTGGCTGCCCCTGGATCCCTGGAAGTGTCCCAGGCCAGGGTGGATGGGGCTGGGAGCAACTTGGGATAGTGAAAGGTGTCCTTTTCCATGACAGAGAAGTTGAAACTGGACAATCTCTAGGACCCCTTCAACTCAGGACATTCTGTGATCCTTTGATTGTGATGATTTCTTAGCAGTACTTCATGGAAAGCTGGTGTGCTCTCATGCCATTTTTGGCCAGAATTTGGTTGGTGCAGGGGTGCACCAATACAGGCAGTTTGCCAAGAAGGTGATTTCTGTGCGCTAATTTACCCTCCTGAGCATCACAGAGACTGAGCTCCAGCTGTGCTCCATGCTCATCCAGCAGCTCCTGCCCCAGGACTAAAAAAGCTGGTGGAAAACTGACCCAGCAATTGCTCAATGCCCTGAGTGCAGAGCAGACAGACCTTGAGTGATGCTAACTCAGTGCAAGCAGCCAAGGTAGATGCAACCACAATTTCAGTTTTTCCATCATTATTTCCAATAAGTACTCCTACAATTTTAAAACTCCACGCAGTTGACAATACAATGGAACAACTGTTCGTGAATTGCACGGTTTAAATTAATTATGAGCCCCAGTGAAGGAAGTAAGATGAACAAGTGAAAAGAGCTCTGCAGGGCTTTTCAAATTATTGTAAAGTTGGGAAAATTGGGCCCACTGTGTCTATTACCCACTTTATAACAGTCGTAACTCGATTGTTTTGTTTGTCGCACTGCTGGATACTCTCGTGGATCTTAAAGCCTTGCCAATTGTTTTATTTATTGGTAATTTTGTTGAGTGCCACGGTAAAAATGAAATAATTGGACTTTGTTTATGGTGCCAAAATATGCTTTCCTGAACGACTGTTTTCAGCAGTCAGGGCAGTTAAATAAACCCATGGTCCGGGTACCACAGGGAGGTTTAAGGCGGGTATTGGTTATTTGCTTGCTGATTATCTTCAGATTTAAGTCAAGTGAAGCACAACTGGGTTTAAGTTTTGAAGCAACTTTCCACTGCTTTCCACTGTACTTGTATTGAGACAGACTCTTTTTGGAGCTTTCTCCTCTTCGTGGTCATCCAAACTTGCTCAAACCCACTCCTCTTCTTGCCAGAGGCTTCCTAAAAAAAGGGCAAGTGAAGGGTTTGGAAATAAATGTTTGAACTACACTAAACAGCACAATTAAACAATGCTCAGCCAGTCTCTCTTTTCACTTGATTGGTAACACCCAGTTTCAGGTGTCATGAGGGGGTCTGATTTTTGGAGATTACCAGTATCTCGTGCACAGGTCCCTCTGAAGCCACTGAACCACAGCGGTGGACTTGAGCACAACATCT
>NW_008236442.1:4803514-4807849 GCF_000691975.1 Corvus brachyrhynchos | reverse complement strand
CTCTTTCCCGGAATGTTTATAAAAATCACAACTAAAACAACCCAGGAAATGTGTATTCTGAAGAAAAAAGGGTATTCTTTGATCAGCAAGAAGCAGGTGTGCAGAACCACAGGCATGCAAAAGGCACTAAATACAGAGAAAGACGTGAAACCCAGGAGTGATGTGGTTCGAAGGAGCAGCTGTGGCAGAGCCAAGGGTGTGGGACACGTGAGGAAAGCAGGGGGATTATAAGCAGCGAAGCAACAACAAAGGTTGTGGTAGAATCAAGAACACTGGTGTTTTAGTTAGATAACAATGACAGAATTAGTTGCTGCTTATGAAAGCCACCATAGGCTTGCTTTTTTTCTTGCAATTCATTCAGCTCGCCTTTTATCGAGTCAAAAACTGTTTCTAGTTATGCTGTATGAAATTTATCATTTGAAATTAAAACATTCCAGTAAATCACCTCTTTCCCCCCTCTTCTCTCTTCCCCAGAACACACCAAACATCAAAACACAGCGAAAGGAGGAAAAATGAAGCTAAAAAACAAAAATTTGCTAATCTGTTCATTTAAGCGTTGCCTTAACATAGCCACTGTGAGGTCTTTGCCATTATCTGCAGCAGACATATAATTGTGGAAAATTTTAAAGGCCCCATCTGGCTCCCCAGTACATTTATTCTAATTGTGAAAAAGCAGGGATATTCTTGCCTCTCATTAGGATAAGCTTGCTTGCCTTAGCTTCTTTCTCATAACAACATAGGTCAAAGAGGAGACACCTTAATGAGAATCTCGGTAACATAAACAGGAAATGTGGTTCATTTTCTTATCTTCATTTGCAACTCAAAACTTCGTGCCCAAAATGAAAACCCTAATTTTCTTTAATTCATTTTTTTTGCTTTGTCTTTCTCATGGGTCTTCATCTATTAAACAGGGCAATTATAGGATGTATTTTCATCATAAGTATTAATATTACCATTTAGGAATTAATTTACCAGCATAGGAGCAAGGAACTAAAGAATAATATAATTTTAATTCCTTGAGTTTATCTTTGGAAACAGTTGTTTTCACTTCTTCAACTCGCAAATTAGATGGAAGAGAAGAATTACATGGAGTTGAAGCTATTTAAAGTGGAGATGATCAAAAAGAAAAGAGCAGGGCACTTCAGCTTTCTGTCAACACATATTTTATATGCATCACTTTCATAGCGTCATACGGAGGCCAAAGATAACAATTCCCCATATTTTCCCTATGTGCTGTGCAAGAAGAAAGGGTGAAACTTCCAAGCCTGTGATTTTACTCCTTACACACAGAAAAAGCCCAGGCCCGGAGGAGGTGCTCAGTCACTGCACTGTACAATTGCAAAGCTCCGAATTCAGGAGAAATTGATGTCAAATGAAATCATCCCAGTTTTATTTTCTTTATGATGCAATTCAGCGTGCATTTCTTGGCTGGTGGGACCTGGCACAGGGAACACAGTGAGCCCTTGTGTCAGGCTGAAGCTGGAAGCCTTGGCCAAGGTTGGCTGGATTAGGGAATTGCTCTGAACCCCACACGGTGGGTCTGTCTTCTGGAGCTCGGCTATCTCTGTGAAATGGGGTTTGAGTGAAGTGCTGCCCTGCTTGGAGTCCATCCACGCACTAATTCCCAGGCCAAGAGGAGCACTGCCTTTAATTCCACGTTGTCACAAGCAGCAGCTTGAGCTGGTGAAGCTCACAAGCTGCTTGCACAATCCTTTTTGTCAGCTCAGGTGTTATTTCCCAGAGGAAGGCTGCTCTCCTTCAAACTGAGAGGACAAAAGAGGAGTTCTTTAAGGAGAACTAGCTTTCCTGTGAGGAGATGCAAGGATATGTTGCCTAGTGCACAAAAACAATCTGCTGCAAACAAAGAATGCAACTATTTTGTTTCATGTTGATCCTGAGATATAAAACAGTTAGAGTAATGTATATCAAGTTCTTACATGTTTATTACTCAGTGTAGAATATCTGGGGGCTGTTGGTTTGGGTTTTTTGTTTTTTTTTGAGAAAAACTGCTGAAGATGGGAGAATTTAATCCAGGAGCACCTGGGGAAGCTGAAGTTACACAAACAGGATGCACACATGTTCCTCCATTGTGTTGCATTTCATTGAGTTGTTTGAGAATACTTCAAGCACAGCACGTTAGTTCCAGAAGGCTTCTCTGGGAACATCAGGTGTGCTTTTGAAGCCAGTTTTAAATCAAGCACTCAAGTGAGAGGACAGCAAATGGTCAAAGCCAGGATGGCAGCTGGGAATGCTCTAGCTCCAAGATTCACATCTGGATCCAAAAGTTGCAACAAAAGCTGATGTCTCCACAGACAGACACATGTACAGATGTATCTACTTTAATTGTAGCATGCAGAGTGCCTTTGTGAAACTGTCTTTTCCTCATTATGTGCATTGGCTTGGGAATAACTACAGAACTGAGTAGGGGGGTGTGTGTGTGTGTGTGAGTGTACCACATTCCTGTCAGTTTGTCCAGATCAAACCAACTCATGTTTTTAAACATCTATTTTCTACGTATCTCATACACACCCTGTGTGATATGAAAAGTCCAACGTGAACGTGGCCTATGGTTTGATACAGAAGAGTTTAAAATTTTGCACAAAAAGTATTCCTTTTGCTTCCTTTCAGATGCAAATAGTGTCTTTGAATGCTTGCATTTGGATATTTAAAACAAGTGTCTCCCCAATCAAATTGCAATTTAATTGAAATTAAATGCTAGCTACAACAGGCACAGATTTTTGACATGGTCCTTCAAACCACTGCCCTTTAGCATAAAAGAAGGTTACTTCCACTTTGGGGAATGGGATCATCCCATGAAATCAAATGGCAAAACCTTACCAAAGTCACTTTTTCTCTGGCATTTAATTGAAGAGCTCAGTACAAAATCACCCCGTGCATTTCCATAAAGCTACTCGAGGGATGACATGTGAAAATAATTTATGTCTGCTTTATGCAAGGTCGTTAGCACTCATACAGAACACCAATAATGACAATAAACTATCTCATATACTTATCAAGTTGGCGTAATATAGTTTTGTTGGTGAAAAAAAAGGATTTAATGGCGAAGACTGTGTCTTTTGAAACAGAATATTTAAAGGTTGCTGATGTTTCGATGATTTTCTTTTCTGGGATATTTAGCTTGTATGTGACATTAAAGTAGACTCATAAGTAAAATTTCTGTACAATTTTTAAGCAAATTTTAGCTTTAGAAGAAAGCCCAGCTGTAATCATGAACTGAAACAGCTGCATACTGTAAGAGGGAGTTTTGTTCCATGAGGATGACTTTGGTGTCTGTGCATGTGAGTTCTGCTGCATTCTTTGTGGATGAGGAGAGAATGCAGCTGAAGCACTGACTTTATCATGCATACCTTTATCAGCACAGACTTTGCCCAACAAGGTTACAGTCTAGGTAGATAATTGGGATGAAATCTTAAAATAAAGGCAAAATAATCTCATCCTAAAACATGATGAAGTAGAACTGATACAGGACTTGGTACAAAATTTGGTCAAATACAAATGGTTAATTTATTTAGTTCAATTTGAAAATCCCCAGGAGCTTTAAAGTTTCTTTTTTCACAAAGCCATCACCACCCCAAGCAATTCAGCACTTCCCTTCTACCTAAGCCAAGCTGCAAAAGCAAAATGCTCCTTGCTCAACCTGAGCAGTTCAGTCTGGTGGGGAGGCTCTTTCCATCCCTATCCCTATGACAGCAAAAACAAAGTAGTTGAATTGCTTTCTTTTTAAAATAATGCAGCAAATAACTTCCATAATAACCTCAGAGTCTTTAGGGTACTTGGTAAGAAACCTCTGTGCAGTGCTGTCCTCAAAGCCACACTACCCACAGCCTCGACTAACACATTAACCTTTTGCACAGGAAAAGGACTGAAGATGCATTTTGTATCTCTCCTGCTGAGCTTGTGACTCTCTCTGGGTCCAATTCACCCCAGCTGAGGTCCTCATTGTTGCACTCATCATCACTTGTGTTTGTTCTCCTAACAAGAAGGTAGCACAGTGTGAGACTTTTAGGGGAGCACGTGCATAAAACATCTTCTGCGCTTAAATCCCCCTCAGACCTTTCTGCTTTCTGGCATCCCTGAGCATGAAACATCCTGCTCCCAGCTTGGCTTTGCACACCAAAAATCCCAGAGTGTTTGTGACAGGCCTTCACTGGGCCCACCTTGTACCACCCGTAAAAAGACACAGTCCACAAGTTCATCCCGTCCTCTGTAGGTACCATCTCCCTGCTGATATCCAAGGCTCCATATCTCCATCCGTTATCCAGCCTTTTCCTTACAAGCACACACATCCCTCACTACCTGACAGCTGTATCTGCT
>NW_008236442.1:4771201-4803404 GCF_000691975.1 Corvus brachyrhynchos | reverse complement strand
CCTCAAGACTCTCCATATTCCCTGATTAAGATAAAATTTTGTGGACAAAAGAGGCAAAGCTGCGTCTCACATGCTGGTTATTGTTGAGGGGGTATTTAATAGCTTTTAAATTCATTTAAGAAAATGGGAGTGGTGAGTCACATGTAATTATTCCCAGATAGATCATTAATTACTTGATAAAGTTTCTACATGATGCTGCCTTTTGCTTTTTTTTGCCATAATGATGGTTATTTGTCATTCATCTCAGTTTGCTTGTCAGTTATTCCAGGTCCCTTTCATGCCCTGTGATATGTATGTAAATGTTACAGATTGAGATTGATAAAGGTTTTGTAACAAAGGCTGTTACTTTATTGGATTACAGGAGAGTTTATGAGAAACTCATTTGATTATTGTGTTGGAACAGTATCATTTGCACCAGTACAAGTATGGCTGGTTTGGTACCTCATCAGTAACTGCATTTTTCATAGGTTGTAATTCAGCTTTAGAATTTTGAGTTTGTTTGAGAATGCCAAAGATACCAACACAAAAATGACATTTGAGAACTGAAATTTCTCTTAAAAAATTTCACCTGGTTACACTGGGCTTTTTTTCATTTAGTTACAACTTTGGATGAAGTCCTCAGAACTTTAAGCATTAATTAAAGAGTGCATTTGAGCTATATGTTCTGTAAGAATAATCAGTATATAGGCTCTAGCAAATGAATGAGATGGACATTGAGATTGATGCCCTTTTCTCTATGGTTTCTTTGGAGAGCCAACCTTACACATTCAGAAGGGAGAAACAGGAGAGGCTGAAATTCAAGGAAAAGCCATTAATTCTCCCCTGTTCTTATCAGTTTGTTAATTTTACTGTTGAAGTGATTGGGGCATCCCATGGCAGTGGGTCCCTTAATCTACCACCTGCTGTATCCTCAAACACCCCTCCCAATCCAAGCCAGAGAATCACAGCAGTACAATGCAGGCTCAGCACAGAGGTGACACTTGATGACAACATAATCAGAATATCTGTGCCAACATCTCCCAAACACCAGACTGGCACCAGTGGGTGTGTATTTGATACCAAATAAAAGCAGTGTCAGCTTTTCAGCTTTTTCAGGTGACACTTGGGTGGTGTTTGCAGCCAGCGCAGTGTGTTACTGTCAGCACTGTGCCTGCATGATTTAGGTGTCTGATGAGGCACAGCTCCCCAGCAACACCTACAGAAAAGCTCAAACACAATGGTGATAACTTGCTCAGTAGCAGCTGGTGAACTCAGGGAATGGATTTATCCTCCTCCATAAACACTTGGACATTTATGAGTGAAGGCTGGATTCGTTCTCTGAGACACCCAGTGCTGTTGTGAGATTATTACAGTTATTATTGTGCTGCCAACTCAAACACATCCAGCTGAAATGTTTTAGATTAGCTTTACTGTTCCCCATTATACTCGTTATTTCTCCGTAAATAAACAAAAACAGAAGAACTACCAGGGGGAAGTGTAGAGAGCTGAACTCAAACATCTTTACTGTGTTTGAGTTCTGACTGTTCCCAGTATCCCAAAGATTGTGGTCTTCACCCTACAGCACTTGGTCCTTACAGCCATACCACAAGGGATATGTTGCTGTTTTAGGAGCCATTTCAAAATGTCTTTCTTGCAAGGAGGCAGGAAGGACCATGTCCTGTGAGCTGATAACGCCCCAGCCATGCTTGGTGCAGGATTTCCCCCATCTGCTGCCCATTACCCCACAGCTCTCCCAGCGCAGAGCTTGGCGGGATGTACGTCAGTAGCGGCTCTTAAAACTGTCTGCAAAAGCTAAACAAAGCTCAGAAAAGTTAAACATTTGAAAAGATGCCCAGTCATTGTCACCCCTAACCAAGCTCAGCTGTCTGTCCAAGCTTCACACATCCTGGGACTGAAGGAAAAGTCCGAGTAGACATGACTTGGTGTCAGAGAACCTTTAGTCAGAGATCAAATAACACACTTTATCAGAGGCTTTGGGACTGGGCTCAGCTTTAATTCTCTAGTCCTGGCTGCAGCGCCTTTGCAATCTTCATTTAAAAGGAGCTGTCTGCTCCTCACTGCCTGTTTTCAATGCCTGAATTACTGATGCTGTGATATTCTGGGATTTATAACATCTGCTAAATATTTTGGTCAAGATAAAGATCCAGAACTTCAGATGCAAGCCTCATGTACAAAGTTGGATGCAAAGCACAGGTGTATGGCCTAAGTAGTTTATTTGTACATGGAATACAGGATCAGGCTTATATAATTAACCTAGAAATACCTGTTTGCATCAACAGGGTTCAGAACCTCTGGACTAGAGACAGTGATGTGGGAATTAGTTCAGACCACTAACAGAATCCTAAATTTATATTCAAGCCTGGGGAGTTAATGCAAATACACCTCATTAGGCTGTCAAGTGTTAAGGCGTATTTTACATTTTCTGGTTAAGATATTATTTTGAAAAATAATGAAAACAGACTCTGTCACACCAGGGTTTGAGATGCCAGCCCTGCGACGTGATCTGCCTGGGCTGGGGCACTGGTGACGTTAGCCCTGCCCTACAGAAATTACATTTATATCAGTCACAGAGATAATCTCTGATGCAGTGTGGTGTGGTCATAAAATAAACTTAACTGGAAGCATCTGAATTTTGAGACTCTTTGATACTTTCTTCAGGTTCCCACGGGACACGTGTGCTCCCCAGAGCTTGATGTGAAGGCGTTTGAAGTCTACAGAAATCCTTCTGTTGACTTCAGACGCTTCGGGACTTGGCTTTTAAAGCTGTGGGTGTAGAAATGTGCTTCATCCCTCTGGATCAGTGTCATCAGCTTTCCTTGCCTTTTAAGGGCAAGCTCTGTTTTTAGAGAAACACTGTGGGATATGAGAGCCAGAAACAAAACAAACTTCCTCTCCCGTTACTTCAATATGACTTGTAAGCCTGTTGATTTGGAGCAATAGGCTAATACTTTATTTTTTAGCATCTTGGCTGTGTTTTAAGGATACTGATTGCTGTAGGATTTTAATGAGATTCCCCAGATCCTGATGCAGGCCCACCCAGCCCCTTCCCATGGGACAGTGATGCTCACTCAGTTGGAACAAATTTCAGCAGCCACTGACCTGGGATAAATTGAACCAGTAGCCTTGAGATAAAACACCTTTCCTAGTTCCCAGCCCACAATCAATCCATGGTTTAATGTTGTTACAGTTAACATGTGTGACTTCACTGCTGATTATCAGAACTGGCTGGTAAAAGGAGCAGAACTTCCCAAAATCGTATTTGTGGAAGTTTAATAACGGCACTGTTGTGCACTAAACATCCATGGAACACACATTCCTCTGCCTGGAAAAAGTGCTTTATGTATTTCACATTAATGACTGAGATACAGTTAGTAACAATTCATACAAAAATTCTCTTTTTGAACTGTTCAGAATATGCTATATTTTTTCTAAACGTGCCTTGGAAATATTCTAGTGTCCAAACATTTTACTGGAATAATGTATCTGTCAGATTATGGAAGGAGCTCGTTGAGGGCTAATTCAGTACACACGAAAAGTTAATGTAAATACTGAATTTCAATGAGGCAAATATTTCACTGTGAGATCTGCTGTATTAGCATCCAAGTGTTAGGACATACACATATATTTTAGGTTAGTGATCCATAGACCAAATGTATCTGTGTAATAGCTAGCCTGGATAATTTTTTTTTTTAAATGCTGTGATTTCTTTTAGCAAGAAGTGGCGCCTCCAAAATGAGTAGAATGGTTTGCCCCGTTTGGATGTTTGTCGGAAGGTCAGGCTTTGACAAAGACAGTAGGAAAATTAGGTGAAAGGATTTTACAGGACTTTCAGAATTATTTTAAAAATATAAAAATTAAATAAAATGTTGAATGTTTTGGTACTGAAAGAGGAAAAGGGGACCCTCTCTTGCATGTCTAAAGGAGCAGGTGGAGCTAAAAACTCCCTGAACTTCAGGCAGAGGATGAGAGTGTGGAGCCCAAGGGAGAGCCTGGGATTTGGGCTGGCTGTAAAGTGTTTCTCCTATTTGAGGAGGATGGAGGGGTGACCTGTTGTTCAGCTCTAGCCCTCAGGCTGCTGGCTCTGCCGCTAAATTAGACCTTTTAAAATAAATGAGTTCAATGTTAGACACCAGCTGGGGGATTCTTGTTGGGCTTTTTAAATTTTTCAGGCTTGAAGCTCCTCCAAAGTTCAGAATTTACTACCTACTAATAATGCCACAATATATGTATTTTTATTAGACTTCCTATTGAACAGTGGTCTAATACCTTTGCTGTCTTTATTTATGAGGAGATTGTTTCCAGCTACTGTTAATGTATTTTACACAGCTCATGATGTAATTGTTAAGCAGTTGTAATGAAGATTGAAGGTTTAATAATGCCAAGTGTTACAAATTTCTATTTAATCATTCCTAAATCGATTAGTTACTTTCACCCAAATGCTGGGCCATCGAAGCAGAGAAAGCTAAAGATCTGAACTGCTGTGGCCAGCCTTTGATAAATGGTATTTTGGTGCAGTGGTAATTGAGTTATTGAATTTACTCATCTTCCAAATGATGTTTGCATTGTCTCAGCATATGTGTTTAGGGCCAGGGGAAGGTCATTAGGAGCTTCAGACCGGGGGCATGTTTGGGTTAAAGTGATTTTGAACAGCCAGAGTTGAGGTTAGTCAATTAAAGGAAATAGCACAGAGAAATGCTGCAGAAGGCCACATTATAGGCTGGTCAGTAGGGAGGTCCCAAAGGCCTGGTTAAAGTAGTCTAAAGGTTCTGTAAGTAAATGTCTACCCCTGCCCCAGGCTCTTTAGACACAGACAAATTGCTGTGAGAGATGCCCTTCACTTAAAACACGTTTCACCTGTAAACAAAGGTCACACTTCGAGAGGCCAAGCCTACAAAGGCCAAGGGAAAACATTAAATGATAATAGCTTTTGTGTATATAAACACAGCCTTCAGTGAGCTTCCTCAAGGGCTGGGACACAGGGAATGTGCCCAGGCTGCCCATCTCGGATGGTGTTTGTGGCAGGGATGCCCGGGGCTGGTTCGGTTCATCCTCAGTGCCTGTGACATCCCCACTGAGCCCTGCCCAAAGATCAGCTCCACGTTCAGGGCATGATTACTTTGATGTGATCAAGCTGTTTCAGAGACATAGTTCAGTAGATAATGTATTTATATCTCCATCCTGGACACAGCTTGCCAGTGCTTTGTTCTCCCAAGGAGCTCAGCATTTCTGTGTGAGACCATGAGCTGCGGATGACGTGGCTGGGGTGATCAGCTTCCCCTGCTCTGGGTGGGAGGATTTCCCTCATACTTTGCCAGCACCTCTCCTGAGTGACCAGCCACCAGTTCAGCAGAGTCCGAGTACCCAACCCATGACTGCTGTCTGCATTTCAAATGAAAACCAAAGGAGCTTTGTCATTTTTCAGGCATTTCTGACTAATTAGACTGTTAGAACAAGAGAAGAGGAAGAAGCAGGAGAAGCCTTTCATGTTTCTGTGTTCCCACATTAATTCCAAAGATTTTCAGAGTACCTGGTATTCTCTAATACTCTGAAGAGAGTCACAGGGATGAGCACCCTTGACATGAAAAATGAGCCCACTGTATTTTTAATACTCAGCTAATTGTGTATAGAGACCATTCTTTAGTTTCAAAGCACTGGAAGGAGGCTCCTGTTCTACAATATTTCTGTGTTGCAATTCTATAAAAGCCTGTCATTTTATAAACACACTGGTTTATATTTGATTTCTGTCCTCTAAACACTATTTAAATCACAAGTAATAATTTCTAATCTTGTAAAATGCCCAAAGCTTAAATCAATAATCATTTGATGAATACATAACCCGAGGACATTTTGTTTGGCTGATGAATGATAATTGTGGGAGTGCCTGGCAGCTTTTGTGGTTAAACCTTTGCTTTTATACAATTAAATGGCCGATTCCTTCAAACACTTGACACACTCTTAATGATAATTGAACAAGGAGCTTACTGGGGACAAGCGAGACAAAGACCTTTCTCTTGGTGCCTGTAAAGGATCAGCTGGAAGCCAGGGTGGTCTGGCTCTTCTGGATGACTTTTTGGGTCACTGCTCATGCTATGTCTGAAGTGTCCCCTCTGCTGGCCTGCCCTGCTGCTCTGCCAAGGGTCCTGTCCCTCAGCCACCCTCAGTTGCTGCTGCTGCCACAAGCCCTGCCCTGGGCTGGAGCTTCTCCAGCTGCCCCAAGGCCAGGCCAGTGTTCCCTGGCAGAGCTCAGCCCTGTGTCAGGGGGACACATCAAACAGGCCAGGACACTTCTGTCGCTGTTTTACCGAGAACTGGTGAGAAAGGACACAATCCAAATCCAAGGAGAAAAGGGATTATTATCTTATTTACAGGCTAGGTTATATATCTTTGTACGTGAGAGAGCATGATATGATTGGTCGCTTGAGCAGCCACCCCCTAGAGGGATTGGCTGAGGTTCTCTAACACCCATTCAAAATATTTTTTCCAGAGTACCAAAACAAGGCTGGAAAACAAACCCAGGTGCAGAGATAGAGAACTAGTTTACAAAACTGTCTTGTCACTGTTTCTCAGCTAAAGCATGAGAAAGAAAAACTTCATAAATGCAAAGGCAGCTGGAAAATTCCTCTGCTCCTGCTTTTTAGCATCCACACACTTCTGTATGCAGTGGGACAGTGATGATAGTGGAATCCTCTGCAGTCCTTCATGGTCAGTTTATATCATTTTGTGAGATCTGAGCCCAGTGAAGGGACTATGACTGCAATAATATGCAGACCATGGGATTGCCTCCTGGAGGCACGATGTCTTACATGGGAATAACGTACCTCAGTCATGTGTTAATATGAAAATTCCCATCCCTCCTTGTAATGTTCCCCATCTCCAGCAATTTCACTCTGGGGCAGAGGCAGTTCCTTCCTCCCCAGTTCTAAAACTGCACCTCCAATAAACCCAGCCTGGTCTGCAGGTTGCCCAGGTGCAGAAGGAGTTTCATTATATTCAGAATGTTGTTCTTCCCTGTAGTTTGTAGCTGCTGAGTCACTTCCAGCCTCTGCAGTTGCTCTGCCATATGCCAAATTTGTAAAATCTTGTTCACGTTTCCTTCCCTCCCTTCACCAGAGAGCAGCTCTTCAGGGGAGGGACACGGAGCTGACAATTACAGCACTTCCCGCTGTGAAGGACCTGTAGGACATCCCTGGCCATCAGGCTTTAGAGGGACACTTAAGAAGATCCTTTAGCCTTTCTTCCCTGTGCTGATGAAGTTACAAAGTGAGGCACAAACAGTTTGACCGTAAGATTAGAGATCAGCCAGGAAAATGGTTTCATGTACTGCCATTCCTTTATGTTGACTGCTGCATCACTCAGATGTGAGGGGGGAAAAAAGGTGGGAGAAAATGAAACACTAATTATTTTTTTTCTCTAATGATCACTGGCAAAATAAACAGAGCATTTAGAGATTCTGGCATGGACGAGATAGTGAGCATTTATTTTCTGTATTATTCTAGCCACGGTGTCACCCAGGACCATGTCTCACCTGACAAGGAACAATTAAAGGAAAATGTGTCCAGGCTATGCCCCTGCCAAACTGAATCATGACCCTTCTTTTGGCAGCCTCATGCGTGAATCCCTCCCCTTGGGGAGCACCAGGCAGGAGCTGATTTGCCAACTGCCATGAGCCATACATTTTTTTGTGCATGGATGTCATGTTAGTGACATTACACACTGGTTGAAAACAGAGTTTATACATCAGCATAAAGGGCTTTTTTTAACGGTGCTCAGATACTCAGAGATGAACTGCAGCATCCAAGGAGGGAGGCAGTGTCCCTTCACAGGGTGTTTGCTTTGTTCCAAGTCAAAATTCACAGCCATTTGATTTTAAAAGACACTGTACAATATATACAGATAAAAGTGTATTAAATTACCTAGTTTGAATATAAGCAGCTGTGGATATGGTAGCTGAGAGCACCTGGGGAGTTGTATACCACAGACATAGGATTTTCTGTACAATTTATTCAATTAAAGTGTGAAAAGTGTCTAAAAGAGTTATTTGAAGGGCTTTTGTTCTCCTGCACAATCTCTGCCTCCCGTTCCGTTCTTTTGTACTGGTCCCAGAACACAGCTCAGGAAGGAAATAATGAAGGGAGAAGTATCTGGGAAGGACACACAGCTCCACAGCAGAGCAAGCTTAGCAACATCACTCTCAGTATGCCTGGTTCACAGAGGAGATTTGAATAACTGTCCTGTATATTTAACATAAACCCACTCATTAGAATTCAACATGCTTATATTGCCTCCATAGCAAACACTGTTTTTATTTCAAACAAAGACATCTCACCAGCTAAAGGAACAGTGCAATGACTTACAGACCAAAGCACAATAAACAGAGTGAGAAACCTTATACGGAATAACATCTAATCTATGTAAATGTGTATTTAATTCATCTGGATGTAGCTACAACTCCGCTTGTTCCAGCAGCCTGATCAGCTTGGCAGTAGCATTCATACCATGCCAGAACTGGGATTTTGCTGCCTCAACAGCCAAATTTCGTGGTATTTTAGGTTCTGTGGAATGTCAGGACTGGCCTCCAGATACTGCAGGTCCTCCTGAGCTCTGCATCCCACCTGCCAGGTGCATAGATGTCTTAAGGAATCTTGGATGACTCTAGGTGTCTGTACCTACATTTCCATTCCTAATACTATGCTAAGAGAAACGTAGTTGTATTTCTTGGTAAGAAAAAGCAGCTTTGTTAATCCAAGTTTGCCAACACAAATCACCCAGAACTCTCCTGATATCAAGTCTGTTGAAAAAGGAAAAGATCAAAACCTCTGGCAAAGCTGGAGATGCTGCTCCAGAAGCATCAGAAAGCCCTGATGCCTTCTGTTAATCCCCTTAGGAGATGAATAAGGTTTTGGGGATCCCATCCTCAATCCTTCATTTCTTATATGTGTGTTACATCACTGAGGTTCAGACTGTGAACCTTTTCCTTATTTAAAGACCATCTCAGATCCCTGTCCTGTGCTGCCTTTACAGAGCAGCACTTTCTGAACCCAGCCCTGTTGTACAGTGTCCTTGTGGGTGTCCTGTTCCCCTGTCCTTGCTAAAGACTCACTGTGGCACAAAATTAACTCGAGTACTGCCAATAAATACAGATTCAGGTTATGAAAAATGCTATTGTGAAGTGTTTCACACAAGAGAAGAATCCTAATATACTCTTAAATTTATAATTGCTCATTACAGTCATTAAAGTCTGATAAAATTCCCTTAACCTAATCCACCCATTTTAAAATGAAATGTAGCTGGTATTAATCAGTGAGAAGGAATCATTAATTAACTGGGATCATCCTGCGAACATGAAAACTCCTACTGGTGATTAAGTGTAAAGTTTACTGTAAAAAATCCCAAGCTCAAGTACTTCTATAATCAAAAGCTCCATTAGTGTTTGGAAAAATTTGCAGTTTTTCCAGAGTGGCCTTAATAGGGTGAGTGAGACTGCATCTGTGTGTGGTTCCAGCGTGACATGAATTTTACCAGAATCCTAATACCCAAAGTGTAAGTGCAGAGCAGACACAACTGATAAATACCAGAAGGTAAAACATGAGCCAGGTCCCATAGTCATGAAACTCAGCCTCCTTATAATTACCAGAAAACAGAGAAATTGGAAGAAATTCCTGCCTTTAGAGATGCCTGCTTTTCCAGAATTGTACTTTTCATTTCCAGCAGTGCTTGGTGCTATCTATCATCACACAGCTGGAGAGAGAAAGGGTTGGTTTGTACTCCCTGCAGGCTCCAGTGCTGCCAGGGGGCAGGAATAGCTACACTTCGTGCTCATTCCTCCAGGAAAGCTTTCCCCTGCTCGCTTTTGTGCTTTGGTGATGCGTATTTTCCACATCTCAGCACACATTCCTGGAGCTGCCCATTGCCTGATCCCTTCACAAGGCTACCAGCAGCACTGGAAGTGCTCAGATCCTCAGCAGAGCTGGGGAGGGCAGTGGGGTATTTCAGAGCTGGGACACCTGACAGAAGGGGGGAAATGTTTCTTCTTTTCAGCAGAAGTTCACGGCTGCAGATCAGGGCTTTTCAGGATAAACTGACTCAAAGCTGAACAGCTTTTCACAGCCAACACGTAATGCAGAGACATTTAGTACAAGCAGTTGTCCAATTTATCATATCTTGGAGTGCCAACATTTTTAACAAAATTAACAAATAGGCACCTCATGGCAAGGAGGGTGAAATTACTCTTTTCTTGTAATTAGACTTCAGACAATATTGTATTGTGTAGTTAAGGGAAAGGAACTTTGCCTCAAATTTCAAAGTGGTGAATCCCAGTTCAATTCTGCTAATGGCACTTAACACAGATGGCTAAAAAGAGTAATTATCTTCTTTAGCTTTCTGCCACCTGCCACAAATGAACTGTTTTCTTTAATTGCTCAGAATTACTCTTAATCACACAAAACAGTTACTTAAACCCTAGTCACATATTGCAACTCAAGAGCAAGACTTTAACCCCAAACATGCAACTGAAGAAATTACTCTGCTGACCAAGAGCACAATGCCAGGGTGTGCTGTGACAGTTGGAAAGATTAAAAAGATTAATCTTTTTTCTTCCAGGTCAGAGCAAAGTTTGCAGGCTAATCGCACAGGTCCTGTAGTCTGATCCAAGTAATTACCAGAGCAACCAAAAGGCTACGTCCACAGCAGCAGGAAAAAATGCACACCATTTCTTCCTGTTGATACACTTTCTCCAACAAATGGTCAGTTTTAAAAGCCACTCAGTCAGACTGATCTGAAAAATGACTTACTGAAGAACTGAAAAGTGTAACATTAACTATACCTGACTGATGAGTCAAAGTTTTTTAGATTCCTGGAGATATGTTAACAGATAAAATAATCCGGTTTCCACTGGGGCATCATTTTGAATTAAATCGATGTTAGGTGTTTAAAAATCCCAACATGACACTTTTTAGAAATTTCTGGCTGCACTGTATTTTATAACAGCAATTCTTGCCTCCCACCACTCAGAATCCATCTGTTTGTTGGAAGGACAGTAATTCTCCCCTTCTTCTTTACTATTGTTCTTGATGTCTGAACCACGTAGTCAGATTGCACAGGATAACTCAGAAGCCTTCCATTAGTTCTGCCTCCTGATCACCACATTGAACTGAAAAAGCACTAATGCAAATCCTGAGTTTTAGCTAGAGCTCTGTGCTCATGAGAAAGGAAAAAGCACCAAATTTAATGTTCTGTGAATGATGAAGTTTGTAACTCTCTATCATCATTTCCCCCAAATTTGTTAGAGAAAGTTCACAATAAAATTCATACACAAGGGGGTATGAGGAAAATTGGGGTGGGCACTGCTTAAGAAGAACTCTTTGAGTGAAAACAAACACCAGACAGACAATTTCCCTCCTCAATATAAAATAGTCTATAGTAGAATTGATCTGTATTACGCCTTTTCAGGAACACACACTGGTTTTGAAAAATTATTCCATTCTTTTGAGATGAGATGAACTGACAAATCGTGCAAGTTTAGCATCTTTTTTGCTGTTACACTTTGTATTTTTAAATGTGTGAGTGGCAGAGAGAAAGGCAATCATTTAGAGGCACAGACTTGGAAAACAGCTTTAAGAAGCTTGTGTGTGTTCACTAGTCTCAGGACAAACAGAGCCCTAAACCATGAAATGAGCAATGATTCAGAAACTCCACAGAAAAAGATTCCTGAACTTGATCTTTAAGGAAATTAATTATCTATGACACTAATATTGTACACCAGGGCTTTGCACTGTGCTCCAACTTGGTGAGAGTTTCTATTTCGTAAATTCCTTGAACCAGCCTGATTAACACTTCTAAGAGAGTCTGAGCTGTACAAAAAGTCCGTGAGTAGGTGTGAGAAAGAAAAGGTCTGGCGGCACCATCGCCCCTGTGTATTTCTAATACAGAAGGGAAGGTTGGTCTACTAATAGTGTTTACTTTTGTTTCTTGGTAAATAGCAAACTATTATTGGACAATTATAGTAAAGGTCAAGACCCACTTTTTTTCCCCCTTTAAGAAACATGTTTACTCTGTGTTTAGCTTCAGCTAAAAAGTGCTTTTCATAGAGTAATATGGTGCAGCATCATTTGAATGTATCAGACCTTCTGACACTGACTTAATTTAATGGTAGAAGATAAGAATTTTCAGTGGTGCCTGCTCAGGTGTCCTTATTGCCATCCCACTCCAGCTTCCACCTGGGTTTGTCACAATAATAACAATAATAATAATGACTCATAAAATGTAGCTGTTTTCATATAAACATTGTCCAAGTGACAATAGATTTTTATAATCAGCTCTGTTGGCGGCCAGTGAATGCACTGCTGGTGTGTTGGTGCTGGGAGGGCACAGGGCTGCAGGAAATGAAAACAACTTCAGAAGGAGGAGAGATTAAATACAATCAATCCATCACAGCACGATAAGTAACGGGCTCACAGAGTTTTAATGGACTAAGGAGTGTAATGTGTTTGGTTTGGGAACCGCAGAGTTTAATCAAGTATTTTTACATTTTTAAACAGGAAATGGCCTTTTCTGCAAAGGATATACACATTTGCAGTGTATAAATCAGTTCCTGAGTCCCAGGATTCTGATCTCATGGTCTTTACCATGCAATTAACTTTAACTCTTTCTCTGAGGAAAGGCCTGCTCATTCTGGCAGTGTAACATGATGTGATGAGTTGTCGCTGTTGTTTTTCCATGTGTCCCCAGCCTGGCTGCTGGGAATGGGATCAGGGAGACTCACAGAGAGGGCTGGGCCCAGAGTGGGGTTTCTTTAGCACTGTACAAATGTCAGGTTTATTTAACACTGTCCAGGTTTCAGGCAGGACAGCAGGTAGCTGTGACAGCTGTCTTTTAAATTATGCAGAAAAACAAGCTGAGGACAAATACAGCCGAGCAGTGGCTTGTTAAAGGAATCTCCTGGATACAGCAGTGGTTATTCCTTCAGAAAAGCCGTGGCATCACCTTGCAATAAAATCAGGTAAAATTCAGCGTGCATGTACTCCCCAGCATGCTTGCTAGGTACCATGGTATAAACAGCTACTGCCTACATAAAATATGCACAGCCGCTCACACACAAATATCTCTCGTCTGAGATTGCTGATAACTTATCTTTAACCAAATGAGATGGAAAATTGACAAAACATGTATAGTTAATATACCCCCTCACAGACTACTTTTGAGAAACCTAGTTCATGCATTATACATTAATTTAGCCAACTGCACATGCATGGACAGGATATTATGGTGATGAAGGTGACCACCTTGTCAAAATGTAGGGGACACATTAAAGCACCATTGAGTGACACCAGGACTGGGAGCCCTGCAGCAGAGCTCAACCACAGACTCTTCTGGAAGCTAAAAACAGTGCTGGGAATCTCATTCTCTCCAAAAAATCACATCCCCCTGGATGTAATCTGTGTACAGAGCCCCCAGTTTTCAAGCAGAGGATCCCCACAGACTGTTGGCTTTGCTACCTCCTGCACAAGAAATATTCTCAGTATTAAAGCTTGAATTTAGGAAAGTCTCATTTTCCTAAGTTGTTTTTTCCCCCTTTCTAATTAAAAACTAAATGCTACAGTGAGGAAGAAAATATGAATGCAGAGAAAGCAAATGTTTGAAACACTTTCAAACAAACACTGAAACTAAATAGGAAATGTTTGAAATAAGTGTTCCTTTGTAAGTTATGGGAAAGGTTTTCTGAAGCATTCTTTAAGGAAGACATACCAGATACAGGGATGTGCTCATGCCTGTGATACTGAATGGAAAAATACTTGAAAATACTAAAAAAGAAGAAGTTTTCCTCTGCTTTCAAGTACATTTTAAGTACTTGAAACACCTTAGCACTTTAACACCTCATTTGAAGGATTGAAGCAAAACTACACATGAACAGGACACTGCTCTGCTAAACTGCTTGGCAGAAATGCAAAATAAACCAACAAAGTACTGGAGAAAAACAGTCTAGCTCAGAATGCACTGCTGTGATTCCAGGTTCCTGTTCCCTCATGATGTACCAATGTACATGCAGACAACTTTCACAAGAAAAATCATGAACTGCTTGAATTAATATAAATAATATAAATAAAATGATAGGTGGGAAATAGATATAAATTCATATCCCCCAAAATCTTGAGAACTTTATTTTTTGAAAAAACAGGAAATGCATTAAGAAACTGCATCTGTGGGGTGAAAGCATTGACCTAATAGAACTGTCATTTTAGATTGTAACCTCCTTTTCTATCTTTTCTTTCTTTCATTGGCATTTGTTTTCTATTCATGTGCTTCCTTAGTCCTGTCTTCTGTGGTATCATGGCACCATGACCGAAGTGACAGACTTTTGTCTCTGCTGGATTAATCAGTGTGTTCTTTGATCCATAACATATGCTCCTCGTAGACATTTAGCGTCAACATATTCAAGATTTGTGGTCTGGCAGTTTGGTGCCTGATGTTAACCCGGCTGATAGACACTTTAGAGTATTTAATTTTATTTTTTTCTATAATGGAGCCTGCTTTTCATCCATAATAGAGCTTAAACAAGAGAGTTAACTATGTGATGTTAAATATTTGGGTTGATAGCTTTGCTTGAAGATAAATTTGGGGGGGGGAGAGGAATGAGAAAGCACTGAGTGGCTCCCAGACAAATCCCAGCTCTCCATAGGAACAGCATGGATGTTTTGATGCAGATCTTACCCTGGGGTTTGTGTGTTGATGGCCAGGGAAGAGAACAGGAGCTCCACAGCACCAGGTCTGGGGGCTGTCCCAGAATACTCTGACATTGCTCCAGGGGCACAGCCAGGCTCCACAGCCGATGGAAAACCAGGGAAAGTTACTTAGCTACCAAAAACTGGGCTGCTGTGACCTAGGACTGAGCGGGCTTTGAGATAAGAACCCAAAGTCCGTTTGCTGGGATGGTCCTGGTGGGATGCAGGAGGGCTATGCCAGCCCACAGCATCAGGAGGGCAATTCCCAGGGAATGCCACTCCTCACCTGGCTGATCCCCTGGGAACAGGGACCCACACAGGCTCTGCAAGTGGGTGGCTGATATGGGAAATATGGCCTTTATTTTCTCTGAGTGCTGTGTCAAACTGCAAGAAGTTGTTTTAGAGGAAACTGGCAAGGGCAGGGAAAAGAACAGAAGAAATAGGGGGTAAACCAAGATATTTTTCCTTTCATGTACCAATTAAATAAAGGATATCAACTAATGAGATTCCAACAATTTAATTATTTTTCATTGAGAGGTACAGCATGTGATTTATGGCTCAGCTACTCCTTTACTGATCATGCTGCTATAAAGGGCTACATAATATATTGCTTTCTACTGTGCCATGCACAGCTAGAAATGGCAAGTATAAAACGGGATTAACTGCCCTCAAAATAGTCAGGGCTTGAAATTACTTGTACAAGGCTGATGTCAAAACTCCTTTTGACTTCAGGAGGTGCTGAATTACCTCCTCATCCCCATCTTCTCCTGCACACAGGCACATCCCTGTCTATGACAGACTGGGCCCCAAAATAGTCCATGTAATTCAGAGCAGAGAGGATTTGTATTGTTTTTTTTAAAGCGTTGTCCTGCCATGAAGAATTAAACAGAAAATGAATGGAGAAACCAAATGTCAGCTGCTCCCTTAGACTTCAAGGTTCAGGAAACTGCTTAGTGGGAGTAGGAAGAGACTGGCAGGCTGAAATGTAAGAGAATAATTGCATTATAGGAAGATTATGGAAGATTATTTTTCTTGCGGGCCCCAGATTTCTACAAAAACAATCCTGAATTGCATCCTACATGGCAAAATGAATTCCCCCATTCCTCCAAACAACCGGGGTTTATTAACTGTGTATTCCATTGGTGTAGGCAAAATTAAAAATGGGCTTATATTGCAAAACATTCCATGCATCTTTCTTTCCTTTGACAACATGGAGCTTAATGTGATTAACAATGTGGCAGCTCGTAGCAACAGGAAAAAAAATTGTTTTGGTTTGGTTTTTTTTTTTTTCAATATACAACCCCCCTAATAATCCAGAAATCAATATGCATCCTGGGAGGGTTGCCCCAGCAGAGGCTTGGGGAGCAGGGTGGCCTGCCTTCATTTCCCTATCAGTGTGAGGCTCCTGCAGCCCTGGGTAGCCAGGCTTTTTTTGTTAATGTTTAACTATAACCACTGGGACTGGAATCAGAGCTTCTCGTGGCCCAGGATGAATATTAATAAGACACTGGGCCATGGAGTTCCTGGCTGATTTTGACAGTTTAAAGGATCAGTTAGTTAATTAGAAGATGACATGGCACATCGCATCCCTTGGCTCCGTCCTGCCTTCTGTCTCCTCTTTTCATTTTCCTTTTTGACATGTTAGATTACATCATTACTTGTAGTTTTACTTGTTAGCCACACCATGAAATGAGACCATTTTAAGCTGTAATTATTGTGATTTCTCTCCTCCGCTAAGAACATGAAACTCAAAGAAAGCAGAGAGCAACTTGAACTTCAAAGACTTAGGAATACATGCCTGGCAGTTTATAACCTTCTAACTACAGCCAAGAAACAGAAAAACAAATAAGCAGCACAGAAAATTGTGTTGATCATCATACTGGCAACCAATGTAGTGTTTTAAGTAGGCAGCCCTATCATCTGGGCTTCATCTGTGACTTAATTAATGCTTTCATAGGTATATTTCTCAGAAATCCAGAGTCTCTTCCCCACAGCCATGAAGTGATTGTGCCTCTAGACATGTATGTGCAATCCAGTGCATTCCCATCCTGAACAGAGTTTTCTGTCATCACCATGGTCAGGACAGACAGGAGTAATTTGAAAAGACAGCACAGCACTCTGCAGAACCCTCTCGTTTGAGGAGAACAAGGATAGGCAGGGAATAAGAAATGTCATTGAAATCTTATTTCCCATCTACACCTGATACCTCAAAACAGTCAAACCACAATGCAAAACAAAAATATTTAAAATAAATACAGTCACACCGTAAATCACACAAACTTTCAAGTTCTGCATCCCACTGTTATGCTGCAGTCATCCACCAGGATGAAGATTCTGGATGCTTAATACAACTTTGAAAGAAACACAGCCACTTATTTTGTCTCTTAGTAGATAATCTCATCAATTAATATTTGCATTCTTACTTCCATTCTGTCTGTAAAACTCTTACCAAGGACATTGGTCTATTTCTGCAGAGAAATGCAAAGAAACATCAGTCTGCAGGAAAACTGTAATGCAGTTTCTGGATTAGGGAAAACCAGCAGCTCTGAGGCTTCACTGGAAATGACAAGATTAATGTGTCTTCCAATAGGAATGACCATTTCTGGTTATGATTCCCTGTGTATTTTGCCATTTATTTTATCAAATGTTTATATTTGTGTATCCATTTCAATACTGCCTGATCAATACTACTTATCAGAATGTGTATTTTGAGGGGAGAAATGGCAGAGGAAGTACAGCTGAGGGATAACTCCATGCAGTTGGCCAATACAAGAGCCTGCGTGGGTAATTTATTTCTTTTATTAAGGTAAACGTGTCACCTCCTATTGACTCACAGAGCTGCCCAGAAATACAGTGCTAATAACAGGTGGAAATCACTTCCATTGCCGCTGAAGGTAAAGCCAGGTGATGTGACCTGGAGAAGGAGCAAAGTTAGGAGTTATGTGGCCTCCAGCGGGGATTAATCCTTGGACTTGATGATCTCAGAGGTCTTTTCCAGCCTAAACGCTTCTATGACTTTCCTCGTTGAACCAGAATTCCTTGTTCAAGATGAGCCAAGTTAGGCATAGAAAGTGTCCTTCTTGTGTCAGAGAAGGCATTAATACTTAGAGTGTCTTTTATCCAATCAATGTTTTTGCAATAGGATTGATTTTACAATGAAATGAGACATGAACCAGCATCGCTGCAATTCCGTGGGCTGGTGAGATTACATTGCAAGGAGGAGAAATGGGAAGCAAAGGTGATGCTGTATTGTTGGTGTGTTTCATGAGCTAAACAATGGAAATCTGCACTGGGTAGGACTTGAATCATCCTCTGTATCCTCCCATAGTTTCGAGATCGGTGGTGCTGGGAGAGCACCAGTGAATTCCCAGCACAGACACAGCCTGGCTCTGGGGTTGCAGCCAGCCAGAGTCCCCATTTCCCTCTGTTCCTCTCCTCTTACCCCATACACCTGATCTATTTTACTGTACTTCTGCTGCAGCACAGACTCTGCTGCTGCCTCCCGTCCCCAGCAGAGCCACTGCTGTCCCCTCTGAGAGCCCACAGTGGAATTAATCACACACACCAGCTCTGGAGCTAATGCCAATCTCCTTCAGTGAAAACTCGTCTTCCACAACTTCAAAGACAGAAATGAACACTTACATTTCCTTTGTTCCTAAAAGACTCGAATCCTTTCTCATTGAAGGTCTGCTCGTCTCCTGGGTCTTGCCTGCATAGGAGCTCTAGCTGAGAATTAGCAATCAAACTCCTCATTGTCCACCTGAACCTAGAAATGAAAACAAAGGCAAACAGATAAGCAAATCCTTTCATTCTGGCTGCCATTTACCATTAATACTTCATATTCCCACATATTCCTTTCATCGGGTGGTTAATATAAAACCTAGTGAACCATAGATGGCTTTTGTTTCATATTAAGTGTGGAGCAGTAAAAACTGAGAAATGAAAGTTAACATCTTTTCAGATAGAAGTGGCGTAAAATTCTTAATATGAATACAGTAGCTAAAACACAGACGTGAAGACTGTGATCCTTAGCAGGCCTTGGCAGTTTCTGGCCATCAGTTATTAAGCGTTATTCAGCTGACCCTAAGGGGAGTTCATCTGGAGACATTAAGGTCAGAGAGTAGAAGCACTTGGACACAGTCAAATGGATTTTACACCTTTGTATCTCTCTGACATTGCTGTTTTGCTTCAGCAAACTGCCAAATATCAGATATATCCTACTGGGTACCTTTCTAAATCACTTCAATTTTCTTTGTCCCTGGGCTACAGTTATATGATCAGGAGCCAAAGCTATCACAGGCTATGATATACTATTTTACTTGCTTGTTTGTATTAGAATGAACTTTATTAGCTTTTGGGGCACATGTCTATCAGTTTTCAAGATGAAATACTATGTCAATAGTTTTTATGTAGCATTCAAGTCCACCGAATCATTTGGCATTCTCTGAGATTATTAAAAGTGTATTATCACTTTTACAGAAAACGTTCTTATTTTGAAATAACCATCACTCAGAGCAGCCCGTGGTTACCAATACTGTCTCTCTAAAGTGATATTTCACAGCAAAATCAAAATGGGGATTGATGCTCTGTAAGTAATTTCAGATTTGAGAGCATGTGAACCTTATAAAGACAAGTGTAGAAGTAACATTTGACTCCACACTCCTCTACTTCCATTATCCACTTTCTTCCTTTAAATCTTCCTAATTAGCTGTTGTGTATTCTTGTAACTGCTAATGATAAGCACAGCACTTTCACCATGTAAAAACTGACAATTTGTGCAAGCTTGAATTTGTCATTCTTCTTAAATAGAAGCTGTCCAGTTAAATAACCTGTAAAAAAATTACAGAGTTTAGTTTGGCTGTTGCAGCATCAAAACCAGGAAATCAAAGATGCTTTTTTGTGAGGAAGCTGAGGTTTCAGCTAACATGGAAGAAGCTTTTAGAACACAAATCCAGCCTATAACGAGATTTTCTCATTTCCTTGCCAGCCTTCCGTACTTTTGGTTTTGTGGTTCGCAGTGGCTGTTTCCATTGTGTCATGAATGGAAAAGGGACGAGGGATTTGAGCTCCAGGACGGGGAGTGTGATCTGCCTCCAGGTCCTTCCCTCAGTTGGGCATTGCTAGGCTGGAAGTGTCGCAGCTGGCAGATGGTGATTTTGGAGCTGTTTATGCTTAGGTGAAAGAGCACTCCTTTTTGATTAGTTCATTCTCTGGCCTCAGCAGCTCAAACCCTGTTTCACCCACTTCCATCACTGTGTCATCACTGGAAATGCAGCTTGTACATCCTCAGGCTCAGGGATCACCTTTTGTCTTCAGCTTTGACCAAGACCTCCTGGCACTGCCGCAGTCAATGCCCAGAGAGGCAGCCCAGGGAGGGAGGAGTTTCTTGGTCCATAGGTCAGCTCTCCTGGTTCTCCCTGTCACAAGGTCTCAGTGGCACATTAAACAGTTCTTTACCCTATTCCGACCTCACCTCATCGTTCTGCTTCATGAGAGACTGAATTAACACAACAATGTTGTATCTGCTGGCCCTGCAGTGCTTACAGGGATGGTGCTGTGATGCTCCTGAACATCACTGCCTTTCTCGAGTGGCATAAATTACAGAGATACTGAACTGTTAGAGAGCCTCAAGGACAGAACAGTTCCTTCAGCAGTTTAACAATAAGTATCATTTCATTTAAGTTACTTCTGAGGATTGGAACTCTTTCAGAGATGCTAAGTGGAGCAAAGGATCTCAAGACTTCAGCATTAACTGATGGGAATAAAGCCAAAGTTTTACATTTGCTTTCACATCCTCTCTTGTGGTATGTTTTAGTTTAAATATTTTGGCTCAGTCTTGAAGCTTCCAATGCATAGGCAGATTGCTATGCCCACATGCAAAAAAACCCCACCAGGATTGAGATCTTTTTGCTGTTATATTTAGAGTATGTATTTAATTATTGTGCCTGCACGATGCCATAAAAAATCCTGGTTTGCTTTCACATATTCAACAAAGAACTTTTCAGAAGGGTATTTTTAAATTAGATCCACACTAATTACATATATTATTAAGAACCCAACACTTCACAGCTATCAGTGGGTTGTATTATTGAACATTTTCAAATAAACACAGGGAAACAGAACTCAGTCTGAACACATTCCCAGCAGAGGCACTCGAGCTTTAATAAAGGTAACCCAATGGTTATAATTAAAAAGCACCTTTGCACGCTTTGAAAAATCCCAGATACTTAACTTTAAAGTATGGTTGTGCAACACAGTTCTCTGTCACACCACTGTGGGTAACCGTAATCTGTACAGTTCCATGACTTCTGTTTATTTAACACACCAAAGCAAGAATTATTTATAAAGTCACAGCTGTTCTTTTCCCTAGCTTTTGTTTCTCACAAGTCTTAAATATTTGTAAAAACAAGAAAAGTAATTAAAGTATTGATACATTAAGCAAATGCTTCCCTAATCACACTGCTTAAATAGGAATCACTTTTTAAAACAGAACTTGCTAAGTATATGTACAGAAATATAATGTTAAATAGTTACTGCATAGTAGGAAAGCCAACTTGCATTTAAAGAAACTAAATAAACAATGCCAAGCCATCACTGATATCGCAGGCAGCCACTCCAGCATTAGGAACTCCCAGCCCCGAGCTGGGTTTGGTGTGTGGCCAGCTCTGTGCAGGAGCTGTGTGCCATCTGCTCCTCGCACAAAGGACACGAGTTTATTCTTGCTGGTGGGAACTGCTGTCCAAGAGCCAACCCTTGGCAGTGCCAGTCCCTACCCTTGAAAAGCTGGCAGAGAGTGCTTTTTAGCCTTTGAGTTCTCTAATAATGATCCCCTCCAGGGTGCAGGTCCCTCATGAGTGCTTCATTTCCCTCTTTATTCTGATTCACCATCCTGTGCAGACGGGCAGGACACCTGAAGTGCATCAGTCTCCTGTGGATTCCCCCTACCTGCCAGCACCTGGCAGGCTTAATCAGAGGATAAATCAAACATTTAAACAGCAAATTTTGTATTAGGTTTGTAGCTGCAAGATGAGAGATTGCAAATTGAAGCTAAGACACATACAAAAGCAAAACCAGCCCGTGGTCTGTGGCAGCATTCCCTCCTTGTCTCCAGGACCTCCAGCTTCCCGGGGATGAGAGCAGCACCCTCCCCTTTGTGGTGGCCCATGCAGTCTGGCTGCTTCCCACCTTCCTCTGTTTCCTGGGAATTAGCTTTTGGACACAAAAGCAAATGTCTGATAGTCGGAGCCAGGTTTTGTGGAGAAGGGGATTTTGCAGCCGTGGTCACACGCAGGCAGTCAGGGAGTGAGTAATCTAGATAAATGCTAATGAAAGCTCTTGCTGGCACCTTGTGTATTCAAAGGCTATTTCCTATTGTTCCCAGTCAGCTGGCTCGCTGACTTCCCATTCAGCCTGGATTGCTCAGATTCAGCTGGGACCACTCTAACATTCCCATTACACGTGATATGAACCCTCCACTGCCGTACATTTGGTTAAGCTCATTATCTGTGGCCCTGGCGAGACCACACATGACACATTGTTAGCGCCGATGACAGGTCCCATAACGAGCTGCCTGATGTGGACACTCCAAGGGAAGCCGATTTACCTGCCCCAGGTACAGCAGGTGGTGACGAGGGTTCCTGTAAGGCACCAGGCTTCCTTGGTTAATGTGTTACAAAACAAGTGTAGTCACACCATTAACATCCAGCCCATCCCAGCAGCTCGTGTGGCTCTCCCTGCCTCAATGGGTCCAGCAGTGAGGAGCACAGAGAGCATCCCTTTGTTCCTGATATCCATCCTCCCACTCACAAAGAGCCATTAGGAAACGGAGCCTCCTCAGACCTTCTGGCATCACTCACCGAACTCGTTTAAAGTCTCACAGGAATTAAATTGGAAGCCTGTACCAACTTTGTGCTGAGAACACACAAATTGCAACAGCTTAGGAGCTGACCAGATTTAGCAGATTTCACAAGGACAACGCAAACCATCCCTGTGCCAAACTTCAAATTCTTGTTTCAAATTACGTTGATACTAAAACCCTCTCAAAGAAAGCATCCTGAATTTCAGAACACAGGCAAACTTTTTCTTCCTGTAATATTACTCCTGGAAATAACTGAAACTTCAGCTCAAGTGTACCATTAAAGGCAGAAATCAACACTGGACAATGCCCAGAATGCCGGTTTACAGCCCAAATGTTTAAAGTTTGGCAAAGTGCAGTAAAAACTAGTCTATGTTGACCGAGGCAGTGCTACCATTTTTGCCTGTGAGATGAACAGGGAGATGCAAGTTATATTTCAATAATGGAGACATCTCCAGTGCAATGGGCACTGGCCTGGCTCCAGGAGCAGCTCGTTTACCAGGCTGAAGTCCTTGCTGCTGGGGCTGTGTCAGCTGAAGAATCCCAAACATCACATTTATGGGACCCTCCACTCACACATCAAAATGAGTCTTCTGCTGGGCTTACTCTGCTGGCCTGACTTAGGGATTATCTCTCTGAATCAGATGAAACATTATCTCCTGTAGTCTATCACGTTGCTATAGGGAAATAACAAATAGGTGTGCTTCCGTTGAAACTTTGAAACTAGAAATTAAATATCCCGCATGGTTCTGGTTTATTTCTAAGCAGATCCAGCTGCATGCTATTCCTAAAAAAAAAAAAAAAAATTCCTGACTGACCTCAGCCACCTGAACAGAACACTAACATTTATTTAAATACCATCTAGTATTTGGGGAGAAACTAAATTGCATTTCAAAAGAAAACCAAAATCACGGACAACATTTCTGGAAGCTTTACCTTAAGTTGCTTAATCAAATTACATAACCAAAAAATTATCTAATCAAAGCCATAAACTTTTTTACAATTTCCATAGAGTCTGAGGGGTTTTCTTTATTTAATTCATTTATCATCATCATCTTTTTCTGCTTTTAGGGAGTACTAGTCCCCTCATCCAAGAATTTTCCAGTTGTTCAGGATCCACAATCATTGGCTGTCAACCAGCTTTGGAAAAGCCTTAGTATGTGAGTGGCATATCTGACCAGGGATAGCCTGAAACATTCCTTGAGGGCAGCAGTAACATCCAGGCTTCCTCTGCCTTGCTCCAACCTTGCAACTTCTGCCACCATGGCAGCAGTTCTCTCAACAGGGGAACAGCCAGTCACAACTCAGGGATAAAGTTCCTACTTGCTTTTGGGTGTTTGGCAGGGGTTTCAGTCAAAGGTGGGGTTGGAAGGGACCTCTGGAGATCATCCAGTCCAACCCCTCTGCCACGGCATGGTCATCTGGACCAGGTTGCACAGGGTGATGTCCAGGTGGGTTTTGAATAATCCCAGAGAAGGAGACTCCACAATGTCTCTGGCCAGCTGTTCCAGGGCTCTGCCACCCTCACAATAAAGAATTTTTTTTCTTATATTCAGATAGAACTTCCTGTGTTTCAATTTGTGCCAAATTGTCCCTTGTCCTGTCACTGGACACCACTGAAACAAGGCCCCCTTTCTTTCTCTTCTTTGTTTCTTTCTGTAGGCAAGCAAATTTTGCTACCAAAATTAAGCCTCAGAGTCAAGGGAACCCTTCTTGTCAGTCTCTATTTACTAAAGTTGTACTAAAGCATGATCTGCATTGCAGGAACTGAATATTTTAATGCAAACTATGAGTCAGTACCATTATGGCAAGAGCTGAGTATCCTACAATATAACCTCAGCAAGCACCTGTGTATAGAGTTTGGACAGAAAAGATGGTCCTTGCACAACATTTCCATTGTGACCCACAGAAACTCGCTGAGCAAATAGTCAAAACCAGTTAGATATCAAGGGCACAGGATCCATCCAGTTTCTCCATGCACTGCCTGTGGGAATGGCACCCTTGCTCTCACTCCTGGCTGCTCTCTCATCTTCTTTATGGCAGAATGAATTGAGTGAGGTTATAAAAATGCACCCCCTTCTGAATGCTTAAACAACTGGGAAAATTACGGTCAATCCACACTCCCAACACAAGGCAGTGCTTTCCACAGACTGGAAAATATCCATAAAGCCTATGACTTACGAGTACTTTTCTAGCTCATTGGGCAAGTTCACTGCTGTCTTATTCTTTACATCTGTGGTACAGGTTTAATGCAGATCTACGCACTCAAATGCTGAGCAGTCATAAATGCCATACTGATTTTATTGTACATATTTTTATAATCTCATAAAGTTTATATTTTTAATATCACAGATAATCTGTGAACCTGCCATTTACACCACTCAAATACACAATGGGAGTCAGTAGCATAAATGGCCATTTTTCACTTGGAATACATATTAATCTAAAGCTAATCTATATTAATACAAACCACTCTTTTTTGTTCGGTGTTTTTTGTCCCTAAATCCACATACATTCACATATATCTTCTTTGCTTTGCAGCCAGACCCTAAGGCTGTGGAGGCTTTCGGGGACAGAGATGCCTTTCTCTGTTGTGCTTGTTAAACACCCAGTTCAGTCAGCCCCTGCTGTAAAACTGAGGCTCTCAAATAGCACCACAGTCCAGGAGGGAAATAAATGCTACTGAGCATATTCAACTTCACTGTGGCTGAGTTCTGTACCACGGCATTCATTTCATTGTGCCTTACGTTTAAACCCCGCTTCCAGCCTGCTGAAATGTGGGAAGAATTATCCTGAGGGACCGTAGTAAAACGCAGTCGTGTTTATTTGTAATTGCTACAAAATGGTTTACAAAATTGTTAGTGTCCTTTATTATGCCTGCTACTGAAGCACTTGCCTGTTAATTAGAGAAATTTCAGCTGTCATAGCTGGCAATTATAGCTTGTGTATCACTGTCTGTTATGAATAGTCAATGAGAGCTGATTAATATGCATGAGTGGCAGTATATAGCCGTGCCTGGGCGCCGGAGAGGCAGAGGCAGGGAGCGCTGAGTGTTGGTGACGGACCGAGCTCCGCGGCTCCCGCTGCGCTCCCAGCGCCCGCTCCAGCCGCCTCACCTGCGGCTCCCAGCCCTACCTGGATGTGTGCTGGCCACAGACATCGCTCTGGCTGCTCGGGGGAATAAGGAAGATCCTTTCTGCCACTTGAGTTTAAACATGGGATGCAGTTTGTGCACTCTGCAGAAGCCAGAAGAGCAGTACAAGTTACTGTATGAAGTTTGTCAGGTAAAGAATTAGATTTTTGTCTCTAAAAGCAAATGTTCTCTTTCAGGCTTGTGACCACTGTTAAGGGCAGGGAAGCTGGAGTACCAGGAGCTGGAAATGAACGGGGGTTTGCCTTGTTTGAAATGTGTGTGATAATGATTGTTTTTAGGCTGTAGCTTCCCATTCACTTGTGCAGAACATTAAATATTTAAATGTAGCTATTACACATCAAACTTTTCACAAAACTTTCATCACAAAATAAGACTGTGTTCATTTCTCCGGTGTATACAAGGTAAAATTTTTTGTCAAGGATCGTGACTTGGTCATACACTCCTTACACAAGTTGGGAAAGATGCACGAGGAAGGTTTTGTACCTGTTTACAAGTACCTACAGCCACTTGTTTGTGTGCAGTGCGTTCACTGGTGCTCAGTCTGCTCTGTAAGTGCCTGTCACTGGGAGTTTGTATTTGGTTGTTGTAGTTTTACACACCAAGGTGCAAAACCTATCAGCTAACAAACACATTTGACAGCAGATTAAAACTACTGCCCTACAGATCTTTATAGACCAAATTACTTATATGACCCTTCTGAGGAGTTTTCTGTGAATGTATTAACACATCAACCTCTGTTACAAGGATTTTATTTCCTGTTTCTGCTCTTCCTTCTGCCTGCCTCTGAAGTTCCCTACTCTGTCACATCTACAGTACAATTCAGACTGAGGCAGTGAGATGGAACCCTGCAAAGTGACGGCCAAGTGTTTCAGGATGTATTCCTGCAGATCTTTTTGGAAACACTCTCATAGGCTTATACACTCATAGTTAACACTGAAAAGGTGAAGTGGGTTGTCTGTACAAAGACTCTGGATGGACAGACACTACCCAGATCCTTCGAGCTGTACTTTTACTCCCTTGCCATTCCTGAGGTGGTTTAGGATGAGTGACAATTGCTGGGTGACATTCCCAGCGCTGCTCTGTGCTGCCGGCAGAGGGAATTGCGCAGCAATCCCATGTCCTGCTGCCTTCCCACCTGCAGCTGATCCCAGATACTGATGTCACTGACAACAGAGTGAATAAAAGATGTGGTCTGTATGTTATGCTAGTAGGCAAGTGATTAAATTTTAACCACGTAGTTGTGATCTAATTCTCACTCGCTCACCCAAAGGACGCTGACGTTTTGCAGCATAAAAAAAACCCTGTGGGAGCAAATAGAAAGACATGTTGACTGTCATTTCTATTTATACCAGCACACTTCCACTTGCTAAGCTGCTGTGCATGTGATGGGGGGAGGAATTTTAGAGGGAGATAATCAGATTTTTCAGACGGTGTTCTGAACTGAGAACCAGCTGCAGAGGCTGCCTGCAGCAGCACACCTGGGGCCAGGTATGGTCTGTGTGAATGCTCTGCTCAGATACAGCAGTGGCTGTGGGAACTTCCTTGTCCTGCCAAGTTTTTGTGCAGTCTGGGTTTGGGGACTATCAGTGAGTCACATTCAGGAATGCAACAATCAGGACAGACTGAGGCAGCACCAGATCATGAACGTTGTGATTGCTCAGGAAGCTTGCTCGATTTTTGTCATGAAGGGAAGGTGGCAGAGAACCTTTGCAACTTACTGACATCTCCCAACAGATGCAGGACAACATTCTTTAAAGCTCTCCAGTGCTGGCTGCAGGTGCAGGAGTTTGGATTTAGAAATCAACCTGCAGAGTGCTGCAGCCTGGCTTCCACAATATGTGAGTGCCCATTAAGTGTGGAGGTCTTTTGGGAAACTGTTGGAATACCCTCAGTTTCCACAGAAGTGAGAGGTGCATGTAATCCTGTAAAACTGGGATTTCTAACATAGTAAAACCTGAATTATTTAAGACTGTAATCCCTGATTATTCTAGCATATAAATAACTGTGCAAAATTATTTTAACAGGGGTCTACTTTGATTTCTTTATTTCGCAAGATAAGAGGGAGGGAATCCTATAGCTCATGAGCACATCCAGATAATTATATGTCACTACAGCTATAAAAATACGTCCTCATGTAACCTACACATAAGAGCAATCACTTAAAATTTAACGGTGAGGGAGATGAAGAATCACTGTCATTTAAAATTACAGAATATAGAAGATAAAAGTTTCAAAATCTGCCAGCACTAGAAAATGTCTCTTACAGTGGTTTTGTGTCATCCATGTAACCCTAATATCATGTGATAAGAAGGCATTGCTATTTAAGAAGTCCGAGTTAGACAAAATTTGCATAACTTGGTTTTAGGGAATATTGAGCATTGTTATAAATAAATCTCCTTAGCCTTATTTTTCAAAAGTTCATGACTCCAAGATGTAGGAATTCAGAAAACACTTGAAGGAATTAATAATAGTACATAACTGTACTTTCTCTATTAGGCCAAGAGCTTTAGTGTGGCTGGGAAATTAATGCTTCAATAAATTACAATTCCAGAAGGTCCGGTACGGCTGGCTCTGTAAGTCCTCGTAACAGTGAGCACAAAGAGGATCAAATATACCAGGGCTCAGGCTTTATCCCTTCCTCATCCATAGATAATTCAAAGAGATCCTCTTCATTAAGGGCTTTGGCACATTGCCTACAATTTCTTTTTGGGCTGCTGTGAGCTTAATGATGCAGAACAATGGTCTTCCCTCTTGTTGAGCACTTACCTTATTGTACCTTTAATCACATAATAAAAACCAAATTAAGACACCTCGTCATTAGAGTCTGTTGTAGCTGTGCATATCAATGCTTTGTGGTACAAACACAAAGGGGACTGTGGCAGCTTGGAGCCTTGATGCAGAGCAGTGTCACCAGTGATGAGCGTGGCAGCAATGGGATGCATATTCTATCTTAGGTGTATCCCGAGGTTTACTTCCCAGTTGAATACAGTATATGAAATGAAGTGATACATGCTATTAGGTTTTTGGGTGTCTGGTCAGATGAAAATCTTCAGAAGATTAAAAGTTGTGAAAATGGAGGAAGAAGGGGGAAGAAAGAAAACCAGAAAATTGGGAGGGTGTTTTACCCCAGGTTTTCGATGCGCTTTTCTCAATGTCATCAACTCCTACATAAACAATAACAGAAATAAGGGCTTTTCCCTTTGTATGAAAATTTTTGGGGAACTAAAAAGTAAACTCCATTGGAGGAAACTTACAGAAGAATGAGTCATCTGAGAGAGAGCTTTTGAGTTTGTAAAATGAAGTAAAATAAGATTAAGCCTGCACTTTATGGAACTTTCTCAGCACCTGTTTCACACTCAGCACACGTCGCCCACAGTATGGGAGGTAAACACACAGGTATGGGAGGTAAACACACAGTGAAATCTTTTCCTAAAGGGACACAGTGTTTTATGGAATCCTTATGGCATCACAGAGTGGTTTGGGTTGGACGCGACCTTAAAGAGATCTTGTAGTTCCAACCCTACTGCCATGGGTAGGGACACCTTCCACTGGAAGAATTTCTGAGGATATCAACATAGAACTTTAAACCACAGATGACTCTAACCTGCATGGGCAGTGCTCAAAACTGTTCCCTGGGATTTAAGATGACAGAATTCAGCCGGTGCTGGCTGTGGGAAGATACCATAAGAATAGCCCATCAAACTGGCACTTTCAGCTGAGAAACCCTGAGATAAGTGAGCACAGAGCCCAGCCCCTTCCTCCAGGCTGTCCCTCCAGGGTAAGGACAGGCTGGCAGGAAACAAGCTCATGTTGCCGCTGCCCTTGGTTCAGCTGAGCCGAGGTCAGAAGATTCTGCTCCGTGATTGTTGAGCTGGCACCTCTCACGAACACTAAAGTTCATATATAAATAAACAGTTGTTGCCATGATCTTTCAGCGTGTCAGAAACGTGAAAGCCTCTCTCACATGCTCCTGGCCTGGCACATCCCCGAGACACAGAAAAATGACAGTGTTGGTAAAAAACAATAGTGGGCAAGTTGGATTTGTGTTTTAAACCAGACTGAGATGCTCTGTGGGCAAGGTTATGTAAGCACCAAGGTCACACACAAATTCTGTGCTAATGAGAGGTCAGCAGTGATGAGGAACAAGCCAACAGTGTTTTCCATTGGCAACTTCCAGTGGCATTGCTTGTGGGGGACTCTCCTCCAGCAGAACTCCCACACAAACCCTGCTGCACTGAGCTAATCACCAGAGCAGTTCCCTTCGCCATCAGAATTCCATTCACACGTTCAGGCCTGAGAAAATGAGACTAAAGTAATCAATCAGTAAGAAAGCCTAATTCAAGGAAACAGTCTAACTAGACTTAAACCTACTGAGCAATGAGGTTATCCTAAAGCAGGGCCAAAGTGAAGCTTGCCAAAATAAACATTCAGCTCTAAAAAAAAAAAAAAAAATCTAATCAAAACTGTAAGATTTGGAAAACAGAAATAATTGCCTCTGTACATATGCTTTTCACACCCTCAAATTTAATTGGGCAGCCAGAGAATTAGTTGTTTTACATTTCAGTAGTTTTCCATGTTAAGACCAAAGTGGTGGTGCCAATTATGGGGAACTGCTCTACGTGAAATACAGTGTATGGCTTCAAGTGCTCTGTACGTACAGCCCATGCTGCAGCTGAAATTAACACTAACACTGAAGTCCGATTCTGTCACTTCACTACCATTAAACTTGACCTCAGTAACAACTGTGAACCTATCACACTTACTTCAAAGTAGGCATGTGTTTGCTTAAACAAGATGTTAATTCCAAGGGCTTTGTTCTAGACAGGGTTTTCTACTGCAGAATTAGTTCAGCTGTAGAAAAACTCTGCTTGACAGACTGGAGACTCATAATCTTCAGAAAACTGCCCTTTAATGATCGTGGCGCCTGTCTGTGGCTCACAAGTCCCCTTTCCTAATTAGACATTTACCAGAAACTGGCAATTGAAATTTTCCTCTTCACTTGATGATGAATAATGCAATGCCTCTGTTAGGATTTCTCTGGAAGATATTCTTTATTGTAAAGTTAGAGGAATATTTTGGCCATTAAAGGAACATAAACAAGATGCCATATGAAATAAACAAATGCCTAATGGTCACCTGTGATATAAATGCATAATTTGACCTTCTCTGCACGTGAAATGTCTCACTGCTGCATAATCTTCCTAAAATCTACAGTGCCTTTCGTCTTTACAGTGGGCAGATAAAATGCTCAGCCATAGCATGGATTTATTAGGATGGTGGATGATTGAAGGGATGAGTTTTGTGATGCTCTACACTTACACATCTGTTCAATGCTATGAAGCAGGTGGCAGGAAGTCACAAGGGAGAAGGCACTAGGGGACAGTCACTCTGTGCTTTACTGTCACATGTCAGACATGGGCTGGGAAAAAAGGAAACATATGGAGTAATGAAAAAGTGCAGATTCAATAAACGTGTTTTGTTGTGTTCATTAAGAATGGAACAAAAGGTGAGGCTTCATTTTCACTGGGACAGGACAACTCTGCAGTTACACGAACACTGGGATTGGTCCTTGCAGAGATTTGGTGGGTAAAGGGAAGCAGATCCAAGTGGCCCTCCAGAACTTGGTGGCAAGTCAGGGATTTGACAGGAGAGGGGCAGAATAAATAATATCAAATATACATAAACATTAAATACTACAATACTCACTACTTTAAGCAGTGACAATTGAAGAAAAATTTCCTATTAACACTGAATATCCACAGGCAAAAAGCCAGATGCCTCCATCCAAAACACAAATTATCAGAATCATGGCTGTGTTTTCTTCCTTGTGTCCATACAGGGATAATCCTGGGTAGGGACATGGAGGTGATTGGACACGTTGTCCACTGGCATAGGAACTGGGCGCTAATATATCAAAATTATCCCAAGTAATAACAAAAACTACAAATGAAGTGCAAAAAGAGTGGGGTTTGCAACTTTAAACCAATATCCTGTACATTCCTGCGAAGTGAAAACTGAACATCATTTTAGAGAAAGCAATTATTCATATGGAGGAAGATCACAGCTGATGAGAATTTTTAAATTTGGCAGAGCTGCTTCAGAGTGCAGCAGAAGCTCTTCTATCTGACCTGATGCATCTGTGTGACTGCCATCAGTTTTAGCCAAAGGCAAGGAAAATGAAGGTGTTTTTATCAATGTCACACTATGAGAACTCATGGCCGTGGCAGCACAGACTGCAAGGGTGGAGGGGGGTGGTGGTGGGACTCCTGCCTACACAATCCCTTCTGAGGTTCGTTTTCTTCGCCCACTTCACCTCTGCTTGTGGAAGGTCCAAGGTGACAAAGCTGCTAAAGCAGCAGCACCTCTCACTGACAAACCCACTGGGATCTGTCACTGGGCTCCCACAGAGCAGCACTGGGTGGGTGTTCTTTCCATCTTTTCTTGGAACCAGCTTCAATAACCCTCTTTAACACAGGT
>NW_008236442.1:4742654-4771164 GCF_000691975.1 Corvus brachyrhynchos | reverse complement strand
TGTCCTGCATCACTGAGGCATTTGTGGAAGAAGGGAGGGAGTGGAAAATGGACTTTAAAACTACAAACAATGAACAGTGTGAAAATGGGATGCTGGGAATTAGAATGATCTTAAACATGTCTGGGAGATGGGCTGTGAGGTTTCAGTTGTGCTGTGCTCTGGTGTGACCTCAGGCAGATCACTCACTTGTTCTGTGTTTCATCTTTGCATCTGTACGAGATTCCTTTTGTCTGTTTGCTTGGAGCAGGTCTCCAGAGGCAGCACTGGCTTTTGCTGCGTGCTTGCATGGTCTGATTTGCTACTAAAATATCAGTATTGTTTGAAATCCTGGTCTGGACACCAGAAACTTGTACTACTTTGATTTTAATTGAGGCATGGTATTAAGTATTGCCTTATCAAAGTGTAAGTGCTGGAAGGCCATAGCAGAGGAAAGCTCCCTCCACCAAATCTTAATCTTTGACCATTCCCTTTTTCTGTGGGAGAAAGGTGCTGCCCTACACAGACCTTTGGTCTGATTCAGTACAAGAATTGGTTTCTTATGCTGCTCAAATTCAGCTTGAACCCACGTAACATTGCACCCTCAACTAAACAGATTAACCTTCTTCATGCTGTTCACTCTCATTGTGTGTTATTTTAAACATAAATAGAGAATACACAGCCTTTTAAAAGGTTTAATTCATAAAAACCTGTATTTTACTGTACTAGGTGAATACATAGACACAGGGTTTGCCTCTTGGGAAAAGCACATGTGGGAAGGGCGAGAGCATTTCCCAAGGAGCCACACTGGAGGTGCAGTGCTAGAGGTAGACAAAGCAGAGGATGTGAGAAAACGGGTGATTACACTTGCTGAATCCCAGTCATTAGTAATTCATGATTATTTATGGCTCATTTGTACCTCACTCAGAGATCCCATTGATTGGCCCCCTCTGGGTCACGATGCAGAAATGGCAGAGAGAGGCATTAAAAGGGGAGGCCTGTAAACTTCTGGCTGTATTTTAGATGGACCTGGGTTATTAAGCCATGAAAAGATACACAAAAGATCACTTAAAAAAGAGAAAAGGAAGAGCATTTCTGCCCTGATATAAAGTCATTTAACATAATGAATGCATATTTAAGAAAAAAAGGGCTCTGAATAAACTTTACTTAGAGTGAAAGTCCAAGAGTCTCAGAAGCCCTAGCATTGCTCTGTTTTCATTGAAGCAAATGATAAAATTCCCTGTGGTTTTGTTTTGAGTTGTGATCCACAGGAGCAGAGCCTGAGAACCCAACCAAGAGCATCTTAGTATGCTACAGACAGTCCTGGCACTGCCTTGGTAATACGTAAATGTGCTAATTACCAGCAAAATAAAAATTCCTTTATTTCCAGGGTCTTTCTCCCAAGATTTTCCATTTGCAAGTTAACGGTTTGGAGAACAAATGTATTCTGTGCTCTTAAGTAAAAGAATTTTTCCTTGGTCTGAACTGTTTTGTCATGGATGGCTCACAAGGCAGAAGGGAAATGCACACACATGGAAACAGTCTATTACTAAACAATATAATTCTGGGGTTTTGAAAAAGAGGGAGACTGTACATATCAGGGAAATAAAAGAGGGATTAGATGGAGCTGCAAGAAGAATTAACCTATATTTTGAACCTTTTCTCTCCAATTTCTGAGGAAAAGGGGGGTTATAAAATAGGCTTTTTGCTGCTCTTGCTTCCATAAAAATCTTTAAAGTTGTGCTGCTTTTTCTTAGTATGCAGACTCTTTAAGAACTTGCTGAAGAAGTGAATCAGACCATAGAGAGCATTTAAAGGGAGCAGAGACGTCTGTAGTCTAACAGAACTAGCATTTTTATAGTGCACTTCCCCAGGATTTGCATGAATTTCTACAAAGAAAAGCTGCTTACTCATTCTTAGGCAAAAGAAGTTTTTTTTCTCTGTGACATTTGTGAGGCATAGAAGAGCCAAGAAGCTGTACAATGCATACAAATGTTTATCATTCATGGCATTAAACCTGCAGAAATCAGTCTAAATTGATGAAAAAAAATAATTTTCTTTTACTGAAACCCTTCTGGTTTCTGCTGTGTGCTCCCAACATCCAGAAAACAATGTTACACACTATTGAAGCAAAAATAAAGTGCAAAATAATTATAACTAAACTGTTCTGCACAGGGATTTTCTGGCTTTCTCAACCTTTCAGTAATTGCTTCCACCAGTGCCCAAAATCACTTCATCTGTGCTAGTGCAGATGATGTTTGCTCATGCCTGAGTGCTGAACTCCTCCGTTCTCTGAGATGCTCCCCACTTTCCTTCTGCCAGCCTTGTCCTAGGACAGCCCTGTCCCAATGTCCCCTCTCAGGGCTCCAGGGGCTCCTGTTTGTGCTCCTGCTGTGGCTGCAAGTGGGAAACTGGGAACCAGCTCCAGGGACATCCTTCTCAGGTAGAGAACCCAGGTGTGTTACCACTACTGGAGTTTCCATAAGCACTGTATCAGAAGGAAAAGAAACTAAGAATTGGTGGCAACCAGGAGGAAATGTTGTCCACTTGTAAACAAGTAACATAGTTTGATATACCTGAAAGCCTCTGATTTATGTCTGTCATTAAAAAGTGGTAATTAATTAGTCTTGTCTTCCCACCCAGGGAAATAAAGCATGTAAATCACTTACCTTGCTCAATAATTAAACAGCAGCTATTGATAAAATGACATTTATGTAATAGTGCAGCCATGTACTATCCTGCCTCATACCTCAAATGAAAATAAGAATGTGTTTTCTAGTAACTGAGAACAATTCTGTCATCCCAGCCTTGGCTGCAAACTCCCATTGCCTTGCACAGGAGGTCCAGCCTTGTCCTCACAGTGTGAAGGCTGGAAGGCTCCAGCCTCTGGACCCTGTGCCAATTCTGACCTCAGGAAATTAGCATCTAAACAGTGGCACTTGGCTCAGGAATCGCTGGAGGATCCCAAACCTCTCAGTAAAATAAGTGTTAAACTAAAAGCACCTATATAAAGTATAAAAACATGAGAAAATGTGTTCTTGCAAAACGTATTTCACTGTGACATACCCAGAATTAATAGAGGAAGGGGATTTCAACAGGAAGGGTGCCAAATGCCTTGCACAGCTCCAACAGAGAGAAGCCATTGTACATCCAATACCTTACACACTCAAGCACTGGAAAATTATATGGAAAGCCATGTCCTGGTGAGGCAGAGCAAATTCTTCACAAGCCTAAAGAGAAATGAGGTTTTTCCTGTTTGGGTTTTTTTTTGCCTTTCTCCTTGTTGAGAACATCACTGATCACAAATCATCACTGATTTATTTGTTCTTTCTGCTTAATGTGTAGCTACCAATTGAGAGAGATTTGAGAACAGACTCAGGAAGGCACTTGGGTCTTACCAATGCTACACCCATCAAGCTCCTACTGCCTGTTTTTACCCTGTTATCTCCAAAGTAGCACTCAAACTTTTCCAGCCTTTTTCATGGCTCTTAGGAGTTTGATCTCAAACTATATCCACATATTTGTTGCATTCACACCTCCTAAGTTATCATGGGATGTTCCTTAGCAATTCCACCTGATGTTTAGGGTTCCTCAGTGAAGTTCTGCTGCTTCCATTTGGGGCCAGATAAGCATACTGGGTTTTTTTTTTCTTTCCTTCTTTTCATTAATTCCTGCTTATTTTTCTGACCATTTACATCTTGGAAATAGGAATTGATGAGAGCTCCCTGATCAAAATGAGGGTTTAAGACATCCTTTCCATCTATTTGTTTGCTGGGATCACCCTGTTTGGATTTGTGCCATGGCCTCCCCTGTTCCGCCTTTGGGCATCATCTCTCTTTTTCTCAATTACAAATATACATCACTTCTACCTTAATTGACAGCATTTTCCTTTCCATTATCTCAGTTTGGCCATGGAATGCTGATGGCACACTCGGCTTCATAACTTCTTGCTTTGCTGTTAGTATCTTCTCTCAGTCAGAGCCTGAACTGAGGCATTGCAAAAGCAAAACACCCCTTGGCTCCAGTGAGCATCAAATCAAGCTCAAGTGACTATTTTATTTTCATTCTGAGTATTGAAACTCCCAGGAGACACAGACCTCCCAGGATTAGGCCATTTTTGTCCACGGGTTTCTTGCTGCCTCTACAATGTAGATTTTAGGTGGGGTCCTCTCCCCAGCCTACTTCAGTGCAGAAGAATATAACATAGAGTACAAACTATAAAATAAAATACTATAAATGCTATTCTATTTCATAATCAGTGCATAGCTTCTGTTAAAAAATACAATAAAATTCAAGCATCCCTTCCTTATTTACTGTCTGGTCTTAATTCAGTGTATTTGTGTCCCTCCCTCATGCAGTGGCTAAACCCACTATCTGGCTGCACCACAAATTTCATCCAAGTCCATTCAGCTCAGTTTAACTCCAGTCACTGCACTTTATCTACAGCTTTCTCCATATTCAGTATATCTCCAGTGCTAAGAAGGTCCAAAAGCTAAGCATTTCACCCTTTCAGACAAGTTAATTTATCCATCTTTTGTGCCATGAAAGATCCCATTGTCTCTGTCACATGGCATGTTCCTAAGAAATTATGCATATTTGTCGTTTTTGGCAGTCTTCTCAAGCCTGGATTTTTTTTCCCCCCTGTGTTATTTCAGATACAACTGTTTATAAGGAAAAAAACTGCTGAGCACAATTCTCAGCATTAGGAATAAAGTCTATGAATATAAGGTGCCCCCCCCCCTTTTTTTTAACAAAGCAAAGCCATACAGATTGATTTATTTATTTTATTATGTGTTTATTGGCTTTTAAGCACTGGGAATAATTATTTGTCAGTTGTGACAAATTTTCCAGATAGAAACTAACCATGTTAGTATCACCTATTTGCTAGGATCAGGATTAGCCACAAGTACTGAATCTGCACAGACACCAGAAATCAGGCCATTGAGATCATCCCAGGATATTTCTCTTCTGCATCATTTTTGTGCTACTAAAAATAAAAAAGCAATACCTGCTACTTTTTCTAGACCAAAAAGCAATTTATCTCTGTTATGCATAAGCAAACTTGGGAATTACTGCTTTTTATTATCCAAATATTTAGCATGTCCATCCTCACTTCTCTTTAATGGAAAATGATATTATTGCTGTGCTGAGATGGGAAATACTTAAAAAAAAAGTAATTACAAACTATTCACTGTTCATTATTTACCCCATATTATAGCAGTCACTGCAGGTTTTTTAGGAACCAGATTCAGAAATGTAATTCCCTGCTGTAAATCGCTTTAAAGCATATTTTTGCATCATTGCATTTTCTTTCATCATTTGTTAGTGCAGTTCTGACCACGTCTCGCAGATCAGCGTCCGGCACAGTGGCCAAGGCTGCTGATCAGAACAGGAACCTGCAGAGCTAAAAGGATTCCACTCAGCTGGGGTTGAGGAATCAGTCTCTTGTAAGGGATCCACAGACTGACCCCAAAACCATTCATCATGTGAACAGCTACTGTCCAGAGAATTGTTTGCCTAATATGATGTGGGTGCTGCCACAGTTCATAGAAATACTAACTTCTAAAGACAAAATCCCTTACCATATCTTTGAAGTGGGTTAAGAAACCCATAATAACAGCAGTACAGTGACTTATACTTTCATTTCACTATAATCATTGTCATCTTATCAAACCCATGGTTTAAAATTGTATACACATCAAATACAGTTCTGCTTGTAGAGTTACCAGTTTACCAACTGAAAGCTGAATACCAGAAAGTTACAAACCTTTTCTGTACAAGGTCCCTCTACAGCAGTAGAGGTTTTATATTAAAATTCAGCTGGCTCATCACCCCAGTTCTAAAATCTGATCCCATGTCCTTCTTCCTGGCTGTGCAGCACCTTCTCTTTTTCATGGCATTATCAGCTTGCAGACAACATAGTCAGGAAACTACTTGGAAATAATTCCTGTAGTAACAATTTATGACACAGTCCAGCCACCACCTGTTCCCTGCATGACATCAAACTGTCCTTGAGGTTATGATTATTTATGTAACAATTGCATAGGAAAGCACAAAGAGGATGCCAGGCCATGGATTTACAGAAATAAAAGTGTCCTAAGGAACCTAAATTAAAATGCAGGCCTGTACTAAGCTGTCTGTAATCCAGGTTCATTACAGCATTTGGGAATGAACTGGAAATTTGTCCTTTGCAGGATTTTACCAGGTTTTACTATAAAGATGGAGAAAGGATCTCACATAAATAGTTTCCTGCTCAAGAGTTATTCTGAGAACATTTCTGAAAAACACTACATGCTGCAATTTAGATTATTTTATTTTGATTGCTTGTTGGGTTTAGTTGTACCAAAAAAAAAAAAATTAGGATGCACACAGTAAAATGTGCAACATTTAATTTGCAGCAAATAATAAAACTCAAACCATAATCAGCATTTCCTTTTTCCAGAGAAAACATTATGCTGAACCTAATTTTACAGCCGTACAAACTGTTTTAAAGTAATCTGCTCAATTGGGTGAGTTAATGATATTTAATTTGACCAGGCCAAACTTTACACGCTGTGCATTACTGGGAGCAGTCGTGTGCAGTGCAAGTGTTTGTGTAATGTAAATGTCATGCTAGCACCTTCCATCTCAGCTGGCTTCACTAAAATCCTGGTGTCATCACCTCTCTAAGGTAAACCCAAGATGACAGCAGAAAAAGTGTTATGTGCACAAGGTAATTCATTTATTTAGCCCTTTCAATCTATTCTGCACTCAAGTTAACCCTCTTTATATCAGCCAGCTTTTTGCCTTGGGCAATATGTTAAGCATGGGCTAAATTCAGTTAGTGTGCTGAGTAATGTTCTCATTCAGGTGGCCCACTTATTTTAATGTGACTAAACATGGCATTACAGTGTGTACTTAGTGCAGTGTGTAAATTCTCTTCTCAGCCCCCCAGTTCCATGGCCTGGCATGTCTAGTGTTATTTCTGTCCACTACTCTAAAATGGAGTTTTTTAGTGCAGTGACTGAGTACCACCATCATGTTTCATCTGAAAAATTGTTTATCACCCACAAACGCATAGTTTTGTAGTTTCAGTTTTGTTCAGCAAAAAGGTGAAGAGTCTAAAAAGCAAACAAAAACTAGAAAAACTGGGGGGGAATCAATAACATGTTGTGTTTGAACAAGGGCTGGGGGATTTCTAATCTGCAAGAAACAAATGGGATGCTGGTTTGTACTTCACCTCAAAGAGCAAGCCCAATAAAATCTTACCAAAATACAAAGCAGAGCAGAGGATTTGTGAAGTTACTGTAGCGAGAGGGGAAAAAGCCAGAGGAACAAGATTGCGGGGCTCGTTCCTGGCACTGGCTGCTCGTACCTTGGGATGGCTGGAAGCTGAGATGGGTCCCTGATGGCTCTGCTGCTTTCTCCCCGCAGGTCAATGGGAAGGATTTATCCAAAGCCACCCATGAGCAGGCGGTGGAAGCATTCAAAACAGCCAAGGAGCCCATCGTGGTGCAGGTGCTGAGGAGGGCCCCACGCGCCAAGGCCTTCGCCCCGGCCCACGACCCGCAGCTGGTGGATGTGGCCACCCAGACCGACATCACCTTCGAGCACATCATGGCCCTCAGCAAGATGGGCTCGCCCACCCCACCCATCCCCGTGCTGGACCCCTACCTCTTGCCTGAAGAGTAAGTAATGCTTTGCTGAGCCTCAAAAATCCTTGTAACGTGGCACATTACAAGTAGTTCACAACCTCACCTTCACTTGCTGGTAAACATGTAATCCCAGAAGTAGCCAGGATTCATCCACCACTGAGCCATAAGTCACCGCATTTTCATTTTTCCTACACATTAGCAAGACATTACTCACATGAGTAATGCCACTGAGTCACAACATGGCCTCATAAAACTCTTTTTTTGCTGGCATTTGATGGATAAAGTTATTGCATTTTGTAATTCCTCTCACTGCCTCTTTGGGTTGCTTATGTTTTAACTTTGTTTTTTATGGCTGCCATAAATTGTGTAATGCTAAGAGCTGCTACATTCTGTTCCAGTGTATTAATTACTTTATTATAACCCTGCAGCGCTGTTACTCGAATAAGTTATTTTCTAGGACTAAAATTACTTACCAGTGTTGTCATGGATGTTTTAGAATCAAATTTTAATTATTGTTAATGGTAATTTGATGCTTTTGTACTTACAAATACAAATGACAATTATCTCCTGGCGCACACACCCCCCGCCCTCACATGCTGTTCGAGAGGAAAACAGCTCCCCAAGGAGCCCCTGCAGATTGCCTGTCATCCTGCCACACATCTCCACAGGGAACAGGGAATAGAAAGGATTCTGACCCTCTCAGTAGCTGTGTGTGAGAGACTGATCTGGTCAAGCCACAGCAGTTCCTGGGTTTGAGGTGAACTGCACACGGTGAGAGGCAGGACTGGTGTGCACGCACCCCCAGTGCACCTCTCCAGAGATCCCTGCCAGCACTCCTGGGAAACAGGGTTTGGCTATAAGCAGGCACTGATCCTGCACTGCTCCTGAGCGACTTTCACAGCACATTGACTTTCACGCATTGAGCCAGGACCATTCTGTGTGCAGTGTCTATTCCTCTCATGGCTCTCTCTGCTGATACTTGAAGGATGGTTCCAGCAGATATTCCAACAGAGCCACCAATTCCCAGCCCATTGAAAATTCAAGCACAGCAGCACGATTTAGTGGAAATACTTGACAAGAGGCTGTAGCTTTGAGCTTTCAGTGAGCAGACATCAGGGCTTGGAGCCTGTGGAGAGGACATGATTATTCCTAGAGCCTCAACACTGCACACTCCCAACCTCATCTGCAGGAGGAGCTTTCAGTACCTCTGACTTGCCAACTGCAAAACCAGTTACATTAAGAAAACGGCAAAGATTAATTCCTGATGAATCATTTAGGAAGAAATTCTTCCCTGTGAGGGTGGTGAGGCCCTGGCACAGGTTACCCAGAGGAGCTGGGGCTGCCCCATCCCTGGAAGTGTCCAAAGCAGGTTGGAGCAACCTAGGATAGTGGAAGGTGCCCCTGCCCATGGCAGGGGTGGAATGAGATTAAGGTGCCTTCCACCCTGAACTATTCCATAATTCTGTCATTCTATAATTTAGGTTACAACATGCCTGCATTATTCCAGCTCAGCCCTGTCAACTTCATATTGTTCCTTAATCATTAGACAGATCCCAGCTGTTGGATCACCAGTGCCCTTCCTCTGAGCTGGAGGTGTTGGTGTTCCCTCACAGCCCTTCTCATGCGATGGCCCACACTCAGCTCTCTGGGTGTGCTGTCAGCCAGCATGTGAAAGCAGAGTCATTTTTTCCTAGTTTCCTCTCACTTCTCCCAGTTCCATTCAGATAAATCTCGCCTGCCTCTAACAACTTGACTATCTTAGCCAATTAGCAGATGCTGTTACATAAATAGCCTCAGACATGTATCTAGTTAACAGAGAATTAGAGGGAGTTTACTTTCACTGCAGATAAAACTATCCAGCACAGAAAACGGTGATCACAAGAGCATTACTCTGCTTACAACTTCCAAAGTATAGGCAGTGGAAGTGTGGGAGAGCTCAAGCAGTAAAAAGCAGCAGGCTGTCCTCCTACAAATACATGGAATTTTCATTTAAAACACTTACAGGGGTAAGTAGTGTAGCTTATAGAATTAACCACATGCAGCTCCTCAGTGTGGGGGTTAGTCCATCATCTCCCTACAAGCTCGGAATGCATTAACAAGTTCCACTAAAGTCCTGAGTGCTGCCCTAAAAAATACCTTTTTTTTCCAGCCATCCATCCGTGCATGAATACTATGACCCAAATGACTACATGGGAGGAATTCATCAAGAAATGGACCGGGATGAGTTGGAATTAGAGGTACTTAATCTGAGCAACTATTTCATTTCCGTGTGCACCTCAAGGTCTTTGAATTATATACAGTGAAAAGACTTTTCAAAGCAGATATTTGTGATAACATTGTTCACTAGTTGCTGATACCTTTATCAGTCCTCTGAACTGTGAGCCAGGCACTGATGATCTTCAGCTAACAAATTAACATAAATAATGAAGTCATTGATTCCTATAATTAAATTCTGTGTAAGTGTGCTGATTTAGGCTTTCTGAAAATCTGGAAGGCTTTGCTGAGTGGCAGGACCTGTTCTACATAACCACAGTAAAAATGTGTGAGTTTCCCTTAAATATTCCCTGGCTGAGAAACAGATGTTCTTGATCATACAGTTCAGAAGTATGTTAAGTGTACAAGACAAGGCCAGGATAGATTTGCCACTATACTAAGCTGTTCCTCCCTTTTTCATTACTTAAGTGACATATGTATACATATGAAATTACAGATAATAAAAGTTGAACCAGTCATGAAGGTATGAAAGTCCATTTACCTGCCAAATCTTTAAAAATCACTTTTGGTTTTAGTGCTTGTATATTCCATCAGAAGTTCATCTTCAATTTTCTCATTCCTAATTTTAATAACCTGCTCCCAAAGCATTCAAAGTGCAGCACATAAATTGTGGGGCTCTGCAAGATACTTAAGCAATACTGACCCAGTGAAGTGGTTTTAATTATTTTGTAATAAATAGTAGCAAAGTATCCCAATAGTTCCAAATACTGCCAGCAATGTCTGAGCCAGCTGATTCATCCAAGATTTTCAGTAAGAGAATATTTTATACCCTTAGCTAGCTTGCGCTTCTGATTTCTTAGATCCTGGTCCTGCTAACACTTATTTGTCAAAGCAAGCAGTGCTGCCCTGCCTGAAGCTCTGCTTAAATCAGTGGTAGATTTATCAACAGCTTCAGTGGGAGCAGAGTTCAGTCGTTCTGTGAGCATGGGGTTGTTTCCTTCTATAAAAGTGTTTGCAGGATCAAGGACTAAAACCCCATAAAAAGTTCGCAAGGCGTTCTCAAATTCTGCAGATCTGGTAGCAATTCATCTCTGTATACAAACGTAAATCAAAGGCAGGATAAAATCAAAGTGCCAGTAAAACAAATGCTACTTAGGAGACTTCAAGGCCTTACTTTTCAAACAAGGGCCTTTTTCCTTCTCTTAAATAAAAACAAATACAATATAGATTTCAGTCTCAAAGAAAAATGTAGAACAAACTGGTATTTTCTACCACTATCTTTCCAAAATCTACTTTTTAGGAAATGTAACATTGTGGATAAATTATAATGCTTCCATCAGAAGGTCAACCAGTTGAGCTGAAAACAGTTTAAACACACGCACTCCAGTAGCCAAACCTTAATATGCCTTAAACCACAACATTAATAATTTTGACATTGATATAGTACTTGATGGCAAAAGGTGATCAGCTCAGTAACACAGGCAGATGAACATTAGGAAAGTTGCTGTAGCCTAATAGTATTTCCTTAAAAACCACTAAAGATTCCTGTTCAAATTGTAAAGACTATGATCAATGGTAAGGTCAAAGTGCTAACAGGGACTCAACTGGCTGGTTGCTTTTTTGTTTGCCTTTTGATAGATATGTTTTAAAAGACCACAAAGGCACTGTTTCATTGACTGCAGCAGGAATGTCGAAAGTAAGAAAGCCATCAAGTCAGCCTTCTGGGTTTCTATGTCTATAAAATGTGCTTTGAATTTAAATCAGAAGCTCCTCATCTAAACTTTTATGGTCTATAACTGACTGGTTAGTGATTTGTAACAAGTAAACAAGACAAAAAAGGTGAAATAGCCAAGTTCACAACAAACCTCCAATGTAAATATCCATAGGAAGGAATTTATGCTGGCAGTATTGCTGAGGTGCCAAAATTGTTTTCTTGGTTTTATCTCTCAACATTTGTCTTAGAATTGATGACTCAGAGGTAACTGCCATATATTCTCTACTACAAAAATAAATAAATACCATTTATTTTCTTTTGAAGTTTACATGCCACGAGTAAAGAGGAACTAAATTGTGAACTCCTATTTTATTATAAATTAAAAGTACATTCATTCTTCATTGAGGCCCAGCTAGAAGTCATTTCAGGCTCATAAAGGAAGAATAATGTCACTCCAGGGTTCCCCAGCAGTGTTATGCATTAATATGTTTATTCAGACAAGTCTGTCCAGCTGTCAGACACAGCCCAAGCGAGGGATCTTTCCGTGGAACTTTCTCACATTACAAAGGAGAACATTCTACATCAAAAAGGGGCCTGTTCCCTCCCATTTGACTTTCTGTCTTCACCCTTCCCAATACGCAACTTGCACGTAGGTCTTTCTTTCCAAGAAAAGAACTGAACTCAACTGAGTGGTTAGTTGAGAGTCAGTGAAGCTTGGAGATGAAAATTACATGAAATGTTTGCTACTGCTGAGAAATTTCCCTCTGATACTCTCACTCAGTCTTGGACAGAAATGAAGCATTCATGTCAAAAGACTGAAGGAGGACACCAAATTCGTTCAAAGAGCTTTTTGCCCACCCAGTGCACAACTCCCAGAGTTCCCAGCACAAAACCACAACAGCTGATCAGCAAAAGATGAACACCCTGAGCACCAAAATCTGTGCTTCAAAATCTGAAATTAATACTCCACTGCTTTTAGGAAACCATGAATAAAAGCTGAGTACCAGGGTTTCAAACTCTCCCCTTTGCTGTACTTTCTACTTTGGCTGAAACTTTTGTTTTACTTCTCCAATAATCTGTTTGCAAGGGAGGCGAGAGGCGACTCTGAACACGGGAATTGGAAGGCTCCATCACAGGCACTCTGCAATTTTTATTCCATTCCGGTTTGCAAAGCATTTCAAAGCATCTTTTATGTGAATATATTTCTTCTCTATGAAAACTCCAGCTCTGCAGGGAGCTGCACTGATCAGGAGCTTCTCAAGGCATTGCTGTGTCTCTGAATACAAAGAGCTGCAGCCCGAGCAGGCCTGCTTCAGGCAGTGATTGAATATGTAAAGGTTTGAAAAGCTTCACAGCTGTACTTTCTAACACAAATATTTGTATGTTCTTTGTTTGGAACAAATGCAAAAGTGGTAAAACATTTCATCTGGCTCACAAGCCAGCAATGAAAGGTTGTTCTCCCTCGGCTCTGTAGAGGGTTTTAGCTTGGCCTCAACACCTCGTGCTGTGTGAGAAAGGTCTGAATCATGGAGCACTGCCCATCTGCTTGGCAGAGAGCCTGGGCATCCTCCAAGTTACCGTAGTGAGGCATCCCAAACCTCTTTTCATCAGGGTGAGAAACACTTTTCTTCAGCCTTCCCCAGCACCACTGCTGACTAATGCTGGTCCAGCCTCTATGGTCTGACAGAGAATTCCCATCACAGAGCTGGGCTGCCAGAGAAAGCTCCAGGTAGATTTCTACTTCTCTAGGGCAAAGGATTCTGGAAAGAAAACCTGGTTTTATAGTATTTTCTCCTTTGAAAAGCAAAGGGTTGGGATTTTTTTCCATTTACCTGCGTTGAAAACCACATTGATATGAAACTACAAATCAAAAGATTACTTTCCAAAGTCAAGAAAGCATGAGCAAGATTCTTCCTCCTGCAGTGGCAGGGTCAGTTGCCAAAAGGTAGCGAGAGGGCCTTGTGCAGTATAAAAGGAAATAGTTCTTTATATTTATTTCCCTGACTTTCTTTTCCATGAAACCTATTAATGGAACAGCAAAAAAGGGGCCCTGCTGGTCAGATAATGGCAGAGGTCAGTACAGAATAAAAAACCCACCACATCTTACAAAGAGAGGGAGAAGGACAGAGCACTTATCATGCAAGCTGGGGATGAGGCTTTCTGAGTGACTGAACTATTTTTACCCATCGCTGTCACTTCAGATCTCTACTGCTCATTTCTGTCTTGTTAGAGAAAGGACTCTGATTTTTTTAAATTTGCAGACAGGCCATAATTCTAAATCAGCAGTACAATAATTCAATAATCCTCTGCAAATGAAGGATCTTCTAAGCTTATAGAGGTTAATTTACTATTATCACTTGCTCCTAACTCATTATGATGAGTGGTTGCAGGTATAATGTCACAGGGCATGTTCATTTCTTCTTGTCTTGCTGCAAATGCCAGATGGATTTCAGCAACCAGCTCTGTGAGCCCTCCTTGGCTCTGCATTTGATGAGGAGCCAATAATCTTTCAGACACTTCTCTTGCAAAGACTATTTTGAAAGAGCATCCAAATCCTCCTTTGAACATCTCTCAAAATGTCACTTTTACCTGATCTGAAGAAGCAGATTTGAATTATCTGTGAGTGTAAAAATTCTCACAGATGGAATTTTTACATTTATCGTATTAACCCAGCCCAAACATTCCCGCACTTCATGGATAGCACCTCTGCCTGCCAGCTGCTTTCTGTGGATCCAGAGAGGGTGTGGAATAACCTCAGTGTGTCCCTTCCACGGCCCAGGAATGCAGCCCCTGAGACAGAACTGTAAGAAATGGCAAGTCCTGTGGCATTACAAACAGGGGAAATTACACCTTTAAAGTTCTCCAGGCCCGTATTAATTCCTCTGCTTAATTAATTCCTGGTACAATTATTCAGGCTGCCATAATACCTGTACTTGCAGGTCCCACTTTTCTGTTTTCCCCTTTCATGTATCTCTGCATTACACAGACTTGCCTCTGAATATGGAAAATATTACCTTTGCTTTGAAGACTCTGGTGTTGATTCTTCAACTCCAACTGGAATTGCACACTTTTATCTCTCAAATATTTCAAACCTTTATGATTATATTAAAACTTCACTGATGCAAAGACCCATAGAAAGCAGCTGTTCCTATGTTTAAGTTCATAAAATTATCATATTTGGGTAGCATCAAATCCACTTCTCTCTTCCTACCAAGGACTAGAGGGATTGTACCCAAGAGTAAGTCTGTCAACTAACTACTCATAAAAATTCAGGTTCTAAACATCTGCTCTATAAATTTTTTTTCTCTAGCTTTTTTTGCTGCTTTCTTTCTGAGTATGTTTTTAAACGACAGATAGCTCTTTTCCTTTCAAAATATATATTATTTAGTTTACCAGGTGATTTATTACCTTCCAGTATATCACAGGTGATGTCTCAGATGGTACAATTTAAACTCATACTTTATTTTTAATTATGATACCCTTTGTAATCCTACACTGTTGCAAAAATACCTATTGTTAGTCAAAACATGTGGCAAGTAAGAATGAAAATACGAGCTCGCTCCCTCCTTTTCTTCCACTCCAAGTGCTTGTAGTTACACAGGATCTATTAAAGCAATGGCCAAAGTCACCATATATTTCTGTTTGGTTTTGAGGGATTTTTTTTAACATTATATATATATTTTTTCACTGCCAGTATGGCAAGCAGTAGAATAAGCCACAGCACAAATTTCTTGCCACGTTTTCAAATCAATAAAGTATGTAAAAACATTCCTGAAGATAATGAAACTTTTTGTTAAAGTATGCAGGGAATATGGGAATCGTTCTAGGCCTGGGTTAGGCTCAATCCACAAGTTCCCACCTCATCCCCAGTTCATTCCATGGTTAAATGCAGGATAAACCCATTGACTGCAGTGGCATTCTCGAGGATCAGCTGAGATCAGAATTAATCCACTTTGTCTCATCTTCCTTGTGAAGAATCTCCATCTCCTCTCTAGAAAGCTCCAAAGCTTTAGAAATCTGAAGAAAACCCCGCTATTAAAGCATTGTGTTCAAACCTTTAAGTAACAAAAGAAGGGGGGGACAGCACAGCAGTTCACCGTGGATACTATTGATTGAAACCACTTAAATACCAGCTGAAATGTCACTGACATTTACAGCTACGCTTCCTTAAGGGGAAAAAAAAAAAGAAATTACACATGTTGACAAGTAAATAACATGAGATTGCTGATCTTGGCAGCTGTCATCTAGACACACCAATAAATTATTCATATCAGCTTGTTTTATTGTCTTGCCCCTTCCAAATGGCACAGCAACAGAGATGTCAGAAATAAGGAGCTGTGTTATCAGGACTTTTCCTCTGGAATGAAGGGTCCAAGCGCAAACACACAGTGCAGGGTCTGCCTTAGGGATGGGACAGCCCTCAGATCCCACTGTGTCCCTTTGCCTGGTCCCACTTTTCCCTTCGCAACAGAGCCCAGATTTGCCGCCTCCATCCTGCTTGGCCTGAGGAGGAGCAAGACTTTGCCAAGCCTCACTCACTCCCCTCACCTGAGGAAATAAAAACACAACTGCAGGTGCTCTCACACCTCTGTCTGTGCAGCAAAATCCTTCCTTCCCACGGCAGCATCCTCAGGACCAGCACAGCAGTCACAGCAAGTTGGTTAAACACGTTAAACCTCTGGGATATCCCTCAGAAGCAAGAGGACAGGACTGAAAGATGCTACAGGAATGGTCACTGCTCACCAGTCAGGAACATCCCAGAGCCTGGGGGTAGCTCCATGGATTTTATAATCCTCCCTACCACCAGTGTCACACAGCAGCAGCACAGAAGGAAAAAAAAAAAAAATAACCCTCAGGAATTCCTCGTGGAAAAACAAGCCTAGAGGAAGAAGATACACTTTTAAGATGGCTTAAATGTCTCCAAGATGAACAAGACCACCATGACCTGCTGAAGCCAAGCACTTGCAAGATATTGAAATGCTTATTATATTTCTATTAGCAGTACCAAATGCTTTGCTGACAATACATTGATCTTCAGTCACACTTTTGAGAAATTTATTAGATTACTCCATGAAAATTATACAATTTAAAGTAATAGAGTATTATAGTTTTTTCTGAAAAGCCAGAGAATTTCCCTGCTTATTAGTAAATATGTATCAGCTGTGACAAATATTGAAATCATACTTTATAAGTATTTTAGCCTTTGAAGTCTTACCACTACATGAAATATAGGTAATTTTTCTTCCTTATGATCAATAAAAGGTCTATTTTCAAAATGACTTCATATTGATTGAAGGGTCAAAAATGTCCCAGGTATTGATTGTGTGCATATAATCACGTTTTGCTCAGTAAGTTAACCTCGTCTACAAGTGAAATGAAAAGACATCCACTATATCACTTAAGCAAAATATTTTCATTGCATTTGAAAAATTGCTTCCATCAGTCACCTGTGTCTCACTGACAATGTATTTTCTTTTTTTTTTTTTTTTTTAAACCTCAGGAAGTGGATTTACATAGAGTGAACAGCCAGGACAAGCTTGGCCTTACTGTCTGTTACAGAACAGATGATGAAGATGACATGGGTATTTATGTGAGTGAGGTAAGATTGAGCTGCTTTCCATAAGATACCATTTATCTTTCCAGCTGCATTGTTGGGCAGTTAGGACATTCATCCTCTGTTTGTACCATGTTGGATAAACAGCCCAAAATGCAGTAATTGGAAGAAATCTAATTATTTTCCTTTTCTCCAAACTGAGTGCAATCCTGCTCCCACTGAAGTCAAATTTCATTATATTAACAATGTTCCATTTCAAATGAGGCCTTCAGAGTATTTTCATATATTCCCCCTTTAATTTTTGTTCTTGATTATTCCTGAAACAATATAAATTATAAAAAACACCACACATTTTTATTTGCAAACATCTGGGGCCCATTTGTCTCTCTTTGTCCCTTTCCATGAAAAAAGCTGCATTTTAGACATCAACATTTTTTTACCATGCAGATCCATTTCAAATTATTTGCACCAGTTTAGGGAGAGAACCTCATAACTAAATCTAAAACCTTCCATTAAAATGCGCCACTCAGGAAATAAGGGGAAGTAAATACTGAGCTCCCAAACCTGCAGAGCACTCAGAGTTCCCTTAATTTGCAGATTGATCCCAACAGCATCGCTGCGAAAGACGGGCGGCTCCGAGAAGGGGATCGCATCATCCAGGTACGTGTGGGAAGTGCTCCAAGTGCCCTAAACCCCAGAATTCCACTTCCTGCCCTCGTAACAAGGCTCTGCCCATGCCATGCAGGGGGATGGAACAGCATCACATGTCCAAACCACCACACTTGCCCCGCACTTCTCTGCACAAGGCTGGGGGTGTATGCATGGATCCATCCAGCCAAGCATTTCCATGGAGCTCGGCACAGCAGCATCCAGGTGTGCCCATGAAGACACTTCACGGTGTTGTTTTTTCTTTAAAGATCAATGGCATCGAGGTGCAGAACCGAGAGGAAGCTGTGGCACTTCTCTCCAGCGAGGAGAGCAAGAATATCTCCTTACTTGTGGCAAGACCAGAAATTCAGGTACAGTAGCAACAAAAAACCATCACTTGAGTCTTAAAACAGTTGCTGTTTTGTAGAAAGAAGTTCTTTCAAATTGTTTAACCTGCCTAAATCTACCATCTACCTAAAACCATATTATACACGGTTTGACTGCACATGTATATATGGTCTAAAATAATGGAATTCAGCAGTCATGGTACTTACATACATATTTTATATTAAAGTTCAATTTCTAAGACATGTGGTGATTTATATTGCTGCAGTGCTATTACAAACATCAGTGCATGGTATTATGAATGGTTTTGAGTCACAGTTTTGAAGAACATGCTGAACTCTTAATTCCTATAGCTATTGATTATTCATTCATTAAAACACCTATTATTCAGCACTTCATATACCATCTCTTAAAGTACTTGAATACTGTCAAGAAGCCTCCTCAGCTGTAATAAAAGGTTGAACCAGATCCCTTTGTAGAGCAGGGATTAGCACAACAAAGCTGTTGAACAAACAGCCCGGAGCACCATTGTTTGATCTGTCTCTGCTCCTGGTGCTGGGAGAGCAGCCCTTGCCAGAGCACCTGGAGATCAGGATCACGACTGTCCTCTTATCCTGGATATTTCTGATCTTTCCCATGGGGATAATTGGGAATGGGAGTAAAAATGTCCTACGGACCCCAGCCAGATTTTCCTTCCGCTGTTTGATGCTGCCTCACAAGAGGTGTTCAAGCTTTGGGCTCTGGAGTATTTTTGTACATCCTAATCAAGTTGTGCACAAACCAAGACTGCCCCAACTCTTAGAAGTATTTCCTCGGATCAAAAGACTGTTCATATGTAAAGGGCTGTTGAAGATAAAACCGTGCTGCTGGAGATGGAGGCAGCTGTGGGAGGAGGTAGCACAGTCAATAATACCTGCACTTAGCACAAGGACAGGCTCTTTCCCAGGACATGGCAGCGCTGGCACAGGAAGGAATCTCCTGAGATTTCCCAGCCACTGTCCACAAAGAAAAACCGTAATTTATGTCAGTCGTCATTCTTTTGACAATGATTGGTTTGTTTTTTCCCTCCCTTTTCACACAGCTGGATGAAGGATGGATGGATGATGACAGAAATGATTTTCTGGATGACTTGCACATGGACATGTTAGAGGAACAGCACCACCAGGCAATGCAATTTACTGCCAGCATGCTTCAGCAGGTACTGCCCTTCTGGTGTGCAGGGCTGTCAAACTTCCCACTGCACTCAATATTCCAATCTTGAACTTGGCTGAATACACTTAGTGTCTCAATGACACTAAGACAAGCCAAAAGGACTTTCTGTAAAATCAAGATATTACATGACTGTCCACAACTTCATCTTGGGGACCAAAATGTTTTAAAATAGTACCTTTTGTGCTTTGCTCCTTACCACAACATGATCACAATTCTTGGAAATCCCCTGTCACTGTAGTCACTGAGAGAAGTACGGGGTGTATGGTGGATAGAGCAGACAGAGGGCTGTCTTACAGAATATCTCCTATTTGATGTGCATGCACAGACTGGAAACAGCCTTCCAAAACCTAGAAACTCAAATAGAGAACTCAGGCAACTGACTGAACTAAGATCTATATATGGGGAGAAAGGCAAAGAAGATGTTTTTACATTACAGATTTTATGTAGGGCCACAGATACGGGCTTATATTCTCCATCATTCTGCTATGATTAAAGCAATTCCTCAGTTTTTGCCTAGACATTTTTTCTGAAGTTTTCTAGAACTCTACATCCTCTGCGGCATCCCCATGTTCTGAGGAGACATGCTCTCACTTTGGCACTGCAGGAGAACTGGATATCATTGTGCACCCTAAGTGGGAGAAGAAACATTTTGAAAATGTGACTTCTACCAGTGTTGCTGCATAGGTGAAACCCAGACCTCAGGTTCTTCTGAAAAGGACACCCACAGCAGGCTGTGGGTTTGGTCACCTTTTCTCTTGAGTTCTTAATAATACTCTTTCCATATAAGAGGCTGAAAGTGTAAAAAGTGACAGGTTAAGAGAACTATTTAAAAATAAACACCTTGAAATATGTCATGTGCTTGCAATAATTTTTCTTTCTGTCCTGCTCTTTCTGTTGTTAGAAGAAGCACGAGGAAGATGGAGGCACCACAGACACAGCCACTATTTTGTCCAACCAGCACGAGAAGGACAGTGGTGTGGGGCGCACGGATGACAGCACTCGCAACGATGAGAGCTCTGAGCAGGAGAACAATGGGGACGATCACACCACCTCCTCCAACACTTTGGGCAGCCAGAAGAAGCTGACCTACAGCCATGACACCCTGGGAAGTGGGGACATGCAGTTCAGCAATGAGTCGTTCATCTCAGCTGACTGCACCGACGTCGACTTCCTCGGCATCCCCGTGGACGAGTGCGAGCGGTTCCGGGAGCTGCTGGAGCTGAAGTGCCAGGTGAAGTCTGCCAACCCCTACAGCCTGTATTACCATAACAGCACCCTGGAGATGAGCAAAAGCGACCAAGAGAGTGTTGACAGAGAGCTGGAGATGCTCAACGAGGAGCTGCGCAACATTGAGCTGGAGTGCCTGAACATCGTGAGAGCCCACAAAATGCAGCAGCTGAAGGAGCAGTACCGGGAGCCCTGGATGCTGCACAACAGCGGCTTCCGAAACTACAACACGAGCATTGATGTCCGCAGGCACGAGCTCTCGGACATCACCGAGCTGCCCGAGAAGTCCGACAAGGACAGCTCGAGTGCCTACAACACGGGCGAGAGCTGCCGGAGCACTCCGCTCACGCTGGAGATCTCCCCTGACAATTCCCTGCGCAGAACTGCAGAAGGCATTAACTGTCAAGGTAATGAGGGGACAGTGGCATATAATGTCTCCCAAAAGAATTTGTTTGCCGGCTCAGAAAGCCATGAATCCAGCGCTGGTAAATGCCACGCCTCCGCTAAAGATCCTGACCTCGGCAAGCAGCTGGAGAGCAAGGAGAGAAAAGGCAGTGATGGCAGCAAAAGCCCCACTCACGGTCAGAAACCCTCGGGCTCCTACGTGTCCCCATACCACCACTCTCCCTATAAACACGCTCACATCCCTGCCCATGCCCAGCACTACCAGAGCTACATGCAGCTGATCCAGCAGAAATCCGCTGTGGAATATGCACAGAGCCAGATGAGCCTGGTGAGTATGTGCAAGGACTTGGCCTCGGGCCAGAGCGAGCCCAGGATGGAGTGGAAAGTGAAGGTCAGGAGCGACGGGACACGCTACATCACCAAGAGGCCGGTGAGGGACAGGCTGCTGAGGGAACGGGCCATAAAGATCAAGGAGGAGCGCAGTGGGATGACCACGGATGACGATGCCATCAGTGAGATGAAGATGGGCCGTTACTGGAGCAAGGAGGAGAGGAAGCAGCACTTGGTGAAAGCAAAGGAGCAGAGGAGGCGGCGGGAGTTCATGATGCAGAGCAGGTTAGAGTGCTTAAAGGAGCAGCAAGGTGCAGAGGAGAAGAAGGAGATGAACATCATTGAACTGAGCCACAAAAAAATGATGAAGAAGAGAAATAAAAAAATATTTGACAATTGGATGACAATCCAAGAACTGCTAACCCATGGAACAAAATCACCGGACGGCACGCGGGTGTACAATTCCTTCCTGTCAGTGACTACTGTATAATCAATCCCCAGTGCTAAATTATGTACATAAAACACTACCAGTGGGGTAGGAATCAATGCCTCGTTCAATGTGGCAAGATTTTTGTATATAAGATACAGTCACCAAGTTTATAGTTCAAATACTGAACTCTACAGCCGTGGGTGCCAGGATCTCCATTCTGCGGTGGAGAGGAAGCTTGCCCATCTCCTTCAAAGGCAATATTAGCAGTGCTTTTTGGAATACTGATTGTACTTTTTTACTTGTTACCTTTTACATGATGTGCTTAAATATCAGAAATGTATTAACCATACTTACACAGGTAATTTGCTTAAACTATATTCATATTAAAAGGTACCCGTGCTTTTCTTTACCTAAAAAAAAAATGCAAGAAACCCACAAGAGCATCTGCACATATGTATTTTTTTTTTTTGTGAAACCATATTTTGTGATATTATTTTGCTGTTGTTCACTTCTACACAGAGAGCTGTTTATCAATACTTAGCTCAAGGTTTAAACTCAGAATTAGAGTCATTCTCTTGTAATATTTAACATTTATCAAACAGCAGTTTTTATAGAGTTATGCTCAACATTTAAACATTTTTCTCTTTAAGGTTTCTGAAGAAAGTATAGAGGTTTCATCTGAAAAGCCTGAGGCAAAGTACACTATAATGCAGCTTTAAAGGATTTTAAAGCATGTTTGCAAATGTTGCAACCTATTGAAGAAATGTGCATGTACAGCTAATTTGTTTATATAAGACAGTTTGTGGAATTTGAAAAGCCCATGGTAGTAACTGTTTGCTTTATAGATTTGAATGTATTGAATTATAAAAGCAGTTTCATGAAATCATCATTAGCTACAAACATTAACAAGTAAAATGAAGTAAAATAAATTATTGTTTTATATTTCAAACGATTTTAAATTCTTTTTTATTCCCTTCTGGTTTCACCACCTGGAATATAATTTTATGGAGTGTAGTGGACAGCTGCTGGAGCCAAACCTGAGGGAATAATTGCCCTCCTGACTTCGGGGGGGAATTTGGATTGAGGTTTTCTTGAGGGAAGAGGCAAGGGAGAAGCACAAGGGTTATCAAGAGTAAAATCCAGCAGTGCCTATCTTCAGCTCACAAGGTATTTAAGGTGACTTGTAAGAAAGAAATAGAAGATCTGCTCTCCTGCTTTGCTTTGTGGTTTCTTAGTGGTGTATAAACCCAACTACAGCCTTCAGTGGGGGTTTGCTTTAAAAACAGACAATATATAAATTAAAGCATATATAAACTAAAGCAAATAAATACACAAATTAAAAGAGATGGTGGAAAAATAACAGCAGTGTCAAAGAGGTATCACTTTCCTTTTTGTGTTTTCTATTTCTGATGACGAATTTAGATACAAATTGGAATATTCCGCTGGATTAAGTGAAGTAGACTTGTTATGAATAATTCCCAGATTCTCTATCCCCTCTCCATTTTCCCTTGAAAATTTGCTCCCAGGCCTTCTGAGTTTTTATTCTGGACCCTTCTGTCCTAACTCAGAAGAGCAAAAATTACAGTCTTGGTGATAAAAATGAAGAGTTGGAAGAGGAGAGATTAACAGCTTCTTGTCCCCATTTTGTCTGTCATCAAGAAGCAAACAATGGATTTGTCCAGGGTTTTTGTGCTCCCTTTGTGGACTAGCACTGATTTCCACAGAATGTGTCTGCCACACTCCACAGTGAACTTCTATATACCTGAAAATGCACCTTCAGCCCATGTAATCTGGCACTCTTGTCAGTAAGCCTCTGCAAATTTATCTTCAAACTGTATTTTCCTTTGGGATAAAGAGCTACTCCTACTGTAGTCTGTACAAGGTTTTTCTATTGACTTTGTAAGAGCTGGGATTTCACCTGACATGCACCAGCTGTTACCATCATCAGTGGTACAGTGGGAAAAACACCAGATTTTCACACTCACGCTGCTTTCAGTGTAAGACATTTGCCCTCTCTGTCTCAAATCTGCCTCACTCCTGGTTCATATTCTGTTCATCCCAACTGCAGGTGTGAGAGCCCCACAGCAAAATATTACCTTCTCCTCAAGCCCACACACTCAGATGTACAGAGCTGTGATTAGTGTCGAATAACAATCCTTAAACCAGGCATGAAAAGACAGCTAAACCATCTCTAGTCTGCCTAGAAATATTAAAATTTGAAATGTTCCAATGAGGAATAGTTATTATCAAGCTGCTCCTCATAAAAATAAGCTCCTTTGGAATAACCTCACATGCAATGGTTCCTTTGGGCACCAGTGACAGTGATGCTGAGCATTGTGTACATTGGGTAGCAGCAGAACTCCCAACATGTTTTGGAATTCAGTGTGATGTGCAGAAATTACACCAAAGCATCCACAGTATAAAATTTACATTCATTAAGATGTTGAAGTAAAATTATTGGCCAAGAATTACTCTCACACCTTCGAGATTTTCCTCACTAAACATTTGCTGTTTTGGACAGTTAAAAATCAGCTCTCTCCTTCAGCACTAGGATTTATTAATTAGCATCAGTTCACAGAATCTGTCAGTTATCCTGGAAATCTGAACAAAAGCTTTGCAAACTGCAGATTTTCCTTTTCCAGTTATCATCACACTTCTCATTGCCCTATCAAAGTACTTAATGAGGTGTTGAAAAGGGAGATTTTGGGTCTTTTTATTGCTTGCAAGGAAACATTGGAAATTACCATGTTAATCCAAACCTCACATTACAGAGCAACGAATCCAACTAAAAGCAGCCTTGGATACCCGAGAGGAAATACTTCATCTAACAGTTTTTCTAAAAATGACATTATAGTACATACCCCAGTGCTTGAAAGATAACAATGGAAATTGTTCTGTTATCCACAGGACACTCACACAAAAAGTCTCCAGGCAGCAGTGGAGGTTGTGTCTCCTGGGTTACTGCAGGTTGTACCCAAAATCCAGCACCCTCCACCATGGCCACACACCCCCTGTGGGACAACGTGGTGGGTTGGTCTTGCTGGACACAACCCCAGATACTCAGAGTCCTGCAGGGATCAGCACTGGGAATGTGCTCCTTCCAGTGGGGATGCTCAGTCCACATGGTTTTTGAAGTTAGTTTAAACCTGGAAGGAACTAAAGGTATTGTCACCCGAAAGTATAAAACTTCATTTCCATCTTCCTCCTCAGCCACTTTATTGGGCACAACCTCCAGCTTGGGTGCAAACTAATCCCAAAATAATAACTATGCAGGGAGAGATCCTAAATACACAAAGAGGGAACAAGGAATTGCCAAGCTGAGAAGTTTGACCAGAGTCCATGTGTGCAGCTCCTGGAGATTCTCACACAGCCCTTGCTCATTCCTTCTGCCCCACACCCTGTCCCTGCTCCTGCCGTGGCAACACCTCAGTCCCCATCCCTTGACAACTCGTGCCCCTTCATCCCACCAGAGGTGACAAGGGGACACCCTGGATACAGGTTGGTGCAGAATTTGGCTGATTCTCTGCAATGCAAACAGGCTCTGTGTCAAACTGGGGTCAGCTTCCCTGAATTGCACAATGTGTCCCAGATGTAAAAATCTATAAAAATGTAAAATACTTATTTGCAAATAGGGTTTAAAGCGGCATGGAATCGCCCGGTTTAGATGCGCGCTGAAATGGGAAAGCCCTGAACCAAACCTAACAGCATTTTTTTGTAAATTAAGAGAACTTGCACAGTAGGGATGGCAGATAAAATGAGGTAAGACTACACATTGCCTAGGGACTACTGGTTGGAGAACTAATTAGGATTATAAACTGAAAGTATGTAAATTAACCAAATATAATTATCTGCTAGTGGCCTTTAGAAATAGGTTACCGGATACTTGTTAGCAAAATTGCTCAAATGCCTGGAAGTCATACAAGGCAAGCCATAAGCAATTTAAATTCCTCTCTTTGTTTTATTTTCAATTGTTTTAAAGCAGTTTTTGTATTAAGGATTTATTGGAACATAAACTAATTAGAGAGAAAACGCAAAAACCAAACGTGAGACAGAAACTGACACAGCAGATGCTGTACCTCCATCCCGAGGCCCCTGGTTTTATCGAATGTAAATTGTTTGATGTGACAAAATAGCAAAGATTCTGCTTGGGGTTTCATTGGAACAGCTCTGTGAGCTCCCAGCCAGGGTTCAGCTGGGAGAGTGGTGGTTTCTGCATGAGTACAGCACCTCAGCCCCGTGGGGTTTATGTGGAGACGTGTTCTCTGTTTGAATGCAAACATGCAGAATTAACCTCCCTTTTCTCCAGGTGTCTGTCATGGCACAAAGCAGCACCACATTCAGGGGTTTCTGTGGGGAGATCTCACCATCAGATCATGTCTTCAGAAACACAGGATTGGCCACTGGAGAAAGTGGTGGTGGTGGAGACAGTGGTAGGTATTTAACATGATAAAAAATAAGGGGGCCACATATAAAGAGTAGCTGGGCTGATTTCATGCTCAAGCATAAGGGCTTTAGTACACAGGCCTGCCACAAAGCCCACTTACGTGAGCTGAAAGACTCCAAGCAGTCCCAGAGGATTTAAAACAGTCTATTAACTTACACAGTTAATTACCCTGCTCTGTACCAGTGAAGGATCTGAAGGGACAGGCCATCACAGCTTTGTACATCAGAGCACAATTGGGTTTCCTGCTGCTCACCACACCTCCCACAGACCTTCTAATGGTCACTGCTTTAAAAAAACCATCCTGCAGCCCCCACTAATACTCTGCCACCCCAACCTGTGCCCTGCTCCAGAAGCTCCAGGGGATCTGTGTCTGAGCAAAGGCTGCAAAAGGAATTGTGCAGCTACTGCATGACTGACCGTGAAGTTCACAGTCAGCAAGCATTGCTCAGTGTTCTTGGGTGTATTCCTCCCCTCAGTTGTGCCCTAAAGCTTCTTGCTGGAATCCTAAAATACCCAAAAGCACTAGAAACATCCTCATTTCTACAGCATAAAAAATGCAATTGCCTACTCTGAAAACTAGGTAGAAAAGAAAACCTAAAATTAACTTAAAAGCCACATGTCTATTCTACTGGAGTCAATCTACCAGTTTTGAATGCTGGGAATTAAAACTTTACCTGATTTCTTTTACCTAAATTTGTACATCAGCATCATAGATCTAAGTGCATAATTGCAATGCTTTTTACTGATCAAAATGAGAACAAGCTTCTAACAGTTTCTTACGAAAAACTGTCATCTTCTGACACAGAATGTTTCTTAGAGGAGATTTAATCAAATCAATTAATAATGACTTGGCAACAATGCTCCAATTAGGGTTTTAATTTACAAAAGTATAATGCCAATAGCATAAAAAAAAAAAACCAAACAGTGGAGCCAAATCAGGGGAGCCAGTGCCCAAATACACATCTGGGCTGATATTATTTTTCCTTTCTATGCAAAATGAAAGTAATTTTAAAAAGATAACTACATTTTTCCAAAATCATCTTCAAGCACCTCTAGGAATAATCGAGTTAAAGCAAGCCCAAACCAGCCCATTCCTATTTCTCCCAGCAGATGATGTTGGCTTTAGGTCACACTTCTTGCACCCTACTCCCATCTCTCTCCCCCTTCTGGGAAAACTGAGCCAGCTAAGCCAGAAAGGGATCAGAAAGAATAATCCCCACAGTCTTCCAGAGTTGGGTCTCGGCCCAGCTATGACTGGGGATCAATTACATGTGCAGGAAATTACATACGTAACACACACAAAACAAGCGCCAAGGCTGGCTCTGCTTATGTGTTTTGATTTTGTGTTTAGTTCTTCAGGACCAAAAAAGGACTTAGTCCATCTCACATACGATATGAGAAGCACATAATATCCCCAAAGGACCGACAATGTCTTCATTTCCACAGCATGAAAAGATTAAATGGCTTGCTCTGAAAGCCAGGCAGGAGATTCTGTTATAAAGCACAAGCCTGAAGAATGGCACTTGCCCAGCAACAAGGGTTGGACTCAAACTGCTGACAAATCCCAAAGTGCAGAAGTGCAAAGAGGCACGACAGCTTGTGTGGCTGGGTCAGGGGCTGCTCCTCTGGCCAGGACACAACGCTTGGGCTGTCCTTTCAAATCAGTTTGCCAGGGAGGAGCTTTGAAGGTAATTTCTTTGACAATCCATCCTTTTTATGTGAAGCAACTGCAGGACCATGCTACGGGGAGCCCCATTAGCTGAGAATAAGAACTTCTCTGTGAAAGTGAACTTTTGGTGACCTTCCCTCAAAGAAAATACTCTATCATATTGGAGTGTGGGCCTCCCAGGTGTCATGGCGAGGCTCCATTGTCACGATTAGGAGAGCTAGCTTTGATTTTCCATAATCCATCCTCCGGCTTAGCTGGGCTTTGTTAGCTTTGAATGCCATAAACAAAGGCTCCCCAAAAGGCAAATCCAGCTATAATTGTTTAATAAAAGTAAATCAAAAAGCTGCAAATTGAAGGCACCCAAGGTTTATCAAATCGCTGCTTTGCTCCAGTTCGATGTAAGCACCCAACATTTATATTCCTTAGGGCTTGAGGAATCAGCCCAAATAAAAGCAGTAAGGTCACATCCAAATAATTTCCACGAGAAACACAACTTGGTTACACCATAAGATCCAGCAAACACAGATGCAAAATGTACCAAAACACAAAACCAAATGTACAAAGCTATTCCAGAAACACCTCTCTGCTCTACTGTATTTGAACTCTCACAAACTGAACTCAAGCACTGCAGGATTGTTTGGTAATGAACTGATGAGCCTTTTTCAGTACTTCCATTCCAAAGTCATCAAAAACTGTCTCTAGTGAGGA
>NW_008236442.1:4729296-4742362 GCF_000691975.1 Corvus brachyrhynchos | reverse complement strand
AGAGTGACCCCTTCTATACCTACAACCACAGAGCTTTCTCCTGTGTCACTGTTTTCCAATGAGGCTGAGAGGTTCTGCTTCATTTATTCTTTCCAGGAGTCTTTGTAGGCATCCCTGAGCATCTGCATTACAGAGTGATTGAGGCTGGGAGGGCCCTCTGGAGATCCTCTGGCCCCATTCACCGCTCAAACATGGCATTAGGAAGGATTGCTAAACACAATATAAGCAAACAAGGAGCTACAGGATGCAGCTTCAAGGCAAATCCCAAAGGCACAATGAACCAGGCACTAAAAGGAGATTTAACAATTTCAACACAGGCTCCACAAGCATCTTCTGCCAGACACTAGGGCATGTCCTTCATGTCCTGGTCTTGCAGGGCTTTTCATTTAGGACCCCAATGCCAGCTTTCCTAAGTGCAGACAGAGTTTAAGGCAGGTGATCTGAGCGGCCCTCGGTGTGTGGGACAGGGCAGTGCCTGTATGAACAGAGTCCTTTTGGGTGCCAAGGCCTTGCTAAGGAGCAGTGACAAAGTCCCTGTCCCCACTGGTGACCCAAGCACAGCTGGTTCATGAGGCCAGGAATGGGAACAAGGCTCTAAACACCACCCTGCAAAATGTTTGTAGCACAGCCCTAAAAATGAACAGGTGTGAGAAGAGAAGCAGCTGTACAAGGCTCACACTTGATGCACCAGATTTGGCAGATGGTTTTGTATTTGCCCCCTTAAAATCCCTGCACTGGGAGCAGCACACACCCCACACACCCAGAGGATGCAGAAGGCTATGCTCCTTCAGGCACGTGCACAGCAGCGTCCTTTGAATTATTCAGGCTGAGGGAAAAGCCACATTATTAAGAAAAAGTAATAACTACCACGTAACACATCTGCCTGTGTTTGCAAGTCACACATGTGCCAACTCTTCTCCTTCCTGAGTCCCAAGGCAGTTTCTAAGGCCTTTACCTAAGCATAAATGAACACCAGTCCTGCAGTGGATGATTCGCTTGATGCTCTGGGAGAAGGAGCCAACCTCGAAGAAAAGTAGCTTCACTCATCAGCATTAATAGCTCATACATCAAACACTCACACACAAATAAGGAACAAAACCAAGCTAGCAAACCCTCTTACCATGTTTTACAGTAAAGCAGCATCTGTCGTTTTCAAACTAAGTCAGAATAAATGTGGCAATTTCAGTTGCCTGCATGTGGCTGTTGATGAGTGTGGAGAAATATTTCCAGATTAAATGGGTGAACATCCATGTGGCTAAAGCAGTACAAATGGGGCCAGGCACAGCTGGTACTTTGTCTCCTAACATGGAGATTAGTGCCATCAGCAGGGGCACAGGAGCCCAAAATGCAGTAATTCTGCTAAATAACAAGTGCCTGCCAAAGGGATTGTGTATTCCCAGCACAGCCCTAAACTCAAGTCATCACCAACATCTGAGGCAGCAAGGGTGCCTTAACAATGCAATTCATGTTTTCATCTTCTCCAGAGGTGGAAGAGGGGACCCTGCTTCTGACTGAGGTTACCTGCGTGCCAACCCACAAAGAGCAGCAATAGACCCCAGCAAAGAGCTCAGAATATTCCCCTGCAACTCCACCAGCAACCCCTCAAATATCTCTCCCCCTCTCTCACTTTCCTGGCTGATCAGGTAACAACAATCCCGTGTTAAAAATAAACACGAACACAGTTACAAGCTCAGAGACCAAGCATATCACTCATCTGAAAAAGTACTAAAACATTTTTTTAAATCCATTTGGATCAAATTATAAATTTTCATTCCAACAGCACTCACAAACAGAGGCAGCGCTTTTCCATGTGAGCTAAGCTCATTCTCTTTGGAGACAGACATCAGCTAGAGCTCATGTTCCTGAGGTCTTCAGACTCGTAAAAGGTTGAGGAAAGCAAAGGGAATGCTCTGTTCCCAGGCAGAGGCACCTTGTTCTTCCTCTGCAGAGAGACAAGGACTGCTCCACAGCAATTCATGCCCAATGAAGCTACTCCACACCGTAGGACTAAAGGGGATTAGAAATGAGCACCCACACAGAGGAGAGAACACGGCAAGGAGCAGTAACTGCAAGGCTTTCACAGTGCTTTGGTTTGTGAACCTTCCTTGTCTTGGGCCAGCCTGGAATTTGTCCTGTGGGAGGTCTCACCCAGAAGGGCAAATCCTCAGGACTGGCAACTCGTGCTGAGCTGTGGAGAGGAATTCAGTGAGGACAGGAGGTGGCCAGCTGAGAAAACAGCAGCATTGAATAAAGCATCCGTAGTTGTGCCATCAGCCAACAACGGCAGCGCTCTGGTCACTGTTTGCTCCTCCCTGCACACACGGCCAAATAAATGCTTGTTTAGACACTGACACAAAGCCCTCTCTCACACAGACCTCCTCTTACTATCAAACTATTATTTGCCAGAACTCATGAGGACTAAGCCAGCCTACAGCACTATTTTGTAGATGGTTCCAGAAGCATCTCCTAAACAGCATGGTTAGAGAGAAAACTCTGGGTTACGTGGATTCAGGGTTTGTCCCAGGACTGAGTCACACAGCAGGGTGATAATATGCAAACGGGACAAACACAAAAGGACCCCACAGTCAGAGAGAGTCTTTAGGTGCTGGTTCAGGTGAGGAAGCAGCAAATGTGTGTAGAAAGGGAGATGGGAAATGCAATCACTCCTGGTTCCTCTCCATGAGTTACTGCAAGCATTTAGCAGCTTAAAAAGAATAACACCTCACTGGAAATAGAAATCAAACTTGTTCTGAAGCTGCTAAATGTGCTGCTGGCTTCTTTGGAGAGAAACACAATTAGATTTGTATAAAGACTTTTTTTTTTAAGGATTTTTTATTTTGTTTGATAGTCACATGAAATATCAGAGCTGAAAGAAATCCTAAAATTCTCTGACACAGAATTAGGCTATTTAAGGATTAGCCTGGATTATTTGCAGAAAGCTGGGAAAACCCAGCAAAAGTAAGTCTGCCAACAGCTGACTGGTTCTGAAGGAGGAGATATGAAAGAGCCCTGGCACTCGTTGTAAATTTATATTCTGAAATACAGCATGTAAACAGAAATTTAAACCAATACAGAGTATAAAATGCTTGGGAGTCCTTAGAAGTTAGTTCAAACCTCACCAGAGGCAGTAGGTTTTTGATTAGGCCTCAGAGAATGAGGATCCTTCCCTCCATGCCTATCAGAGTCTGGAAACACTGCAAGAATCAGCACAGCTCAAACCAGATCAGAATTTGATCTAGAATGTCTTGCTGGTTATTTCAAACTGAAGGAAGCCAGACATCCTCTACTAGAAGATGAATGATTTATGCCCATGAAGTCACCATCTCAATCATTCCTATACTGACAAGTCTCAACCAAGGCTTTATTTGCTTATTGGCCATCTTTAATTGATGAGTTGGTTCCCTCAGTTCGTCGTCTTCCTACCCACTCACTTGGAAACAGGCCAAAGTATTGACAGGAAAGAAGCCTCCCAGCGAAGATGAGAAGCTCACGGGTAGGGCCCCACTGGGGAAATTTGCCAGGCAAAACTGAATACAGAGAAGGAAAAAGCTTCTCTGCAAAGATTTTCCATTGGAGAAAAATTCCATTGTCCCCCTAAACACGTGACCCAGGGGGGATCCTTACTGTCAGAACTGGGGTGGGCACCAACATGGCCAGTTGCAAGCACAGCCTCGAGTCATCTCAGCTTAATTCCTATTCTGCTTCTGCTCAGCACATGAACAGACTTTCTCTGCTCAGCAGTCTTGGTCCATCCCAAACCAAACCTGCAGCAGCAATGGGAAACATGGCTTGAGCTTCAAGGGAAGAGGAGAAATGTTACTGTGGGGGGAGAGGGCAGGATAAGGAAGGAAGGGCAACAACATTATCAACCAAGACTGGAGCTGCTGTTATTTGAACAGGGAGAAAATGACCAGTTCTTCCTAATAGCTGATTTCAGTCTATGAGGGTTTTTTGCTTTTATGGCCCTCTGCTTCGTGCCAGTGTGAGCTACAAGCCATAACTTTAATAGCTTCAACCAAAGAGTTATGATAATATCAGACACTGTGGATGATAAGCAAATAACAGCAAAAATGTAATGAAAAGTATGTATTTATGTCCTTGCTATTAAACCCGAAGCTATAAACATTGACAGCCCTAAGAGTAGCAGTTTCTATTGTCATTGATTAATGCCTTGTTTTGAAGAACAAGGAGAAGGTTAAACCAAGAAAGAAACAAAGAGAATTCTTTTTTTGCTTCTCTCAATCTGAAAAATTGGCTATTTTAGGTGAACCTGCATTCCTGAGACATTTTCATAGAAGACAAAATGCCTGGCAGTGGAAATGCAGTCAGAGACATCTTTCAGGGCCTCTGAATCACAGCACAATGCACATGTTTAAGCACTAATTAACAAGGAGTGTGCTCACTAATGTGCACATTTCACATTTGTATCTTGGGTCCTCTCCATTAGCATAACTCTCAGCTGACAGGGTGGCCATAACCACCCTTCACTGCAAAACAGGGCTTCTTTTAACTCTTCAACAACTATTGCCTCAAAGATTTTGAGGACAGACAGCACAGCAAAATCAATGCACAAACTTTGTAATTAATGTAATTAATCATGATAATTACTGATGCAAAAAAATCTTCTGCCCATAATGAAATCAGAGAGGCAGATGATGGCTCAAAACTTAGAAGAATCTTCCATGTCTGTCACAACCTAGAAGACAATGGCTCTGCACCTGGCTCCATCCAGGGTATTGTTTTCCCACCTGGCTCTGGGATTCTGTTTATCCCCACAGATGGTTATGAATGGAAAAAACAAGCTCACAGGCTCTGAATATTTCTGCAGTGCTACCAAGCTCCTCCAACCTGATAAGAGAAGTTTCATTTCTGCTGTTCCTGCTCTGATGAAATGTTCATACCAAACATTTGCACAATTCTCCCCTCCAGCACTGCTCCCTCCCTCCTCAACCCCTCTCATAACCTCCTCTCTTTGGCATCAGACACACCTGATAACCACACAGGAAATCCAGAACTGTGTCCTCTTGAGAGTTCCAGCACAAAAGAGCCTAGAGGTTCTCTTTTTAATCATTTTAGATTAAAAAAAAAGAGAGAGAAAGGAAAGACCTAGCAGAAGCTATAGAAGATGGCAAGTCTGAGACTCACCCAGTCCAAGGGTGAGTCTGTGCCATTTCCTGGGACAGACGCTGTGCTCCTAAAACACAGACCTGGCACTGCCTCAGTGTTACACACAGCACGTTATAGGGGCAGCTCATCAATTCTCCTGCCAACCCACTGACCCTTCTACCATTAAAAAGGCATCAGCCCTTCCCTCTACTGCCATTTCCCTTTCTCCAGCCCCCAAGCTCCTCACTTCAGGTGAGGCAAAGCCCCCATGACATAACTCATTGCTCTTTCCCAGGCAACACCCTGGGCATTAGCCTGACTCACTGCAATCCCGTAAGTTCCCTCAATGCTTGTTCTAAAGAGATTAAAAAAAGTTATTTCATTTTCCTACACAGGCAAGGGTTGAAAAGGCAACATTTTTTGTGAAAAGCCTCATATTTTTTCCTGGACATCAGAAATGCTCATAGTGCAATGCTGCTGGAAATTGTTATTTATGTGCACTATTCTTACCCTGGGAGCAAAGATGCCCAGTCCTGTGCACCTTCACCATGGCTTTGTGCTGCTCCTTAAGGGAACTGGTGTGATGCTTTCTCCCCTCTTTTCTTTTTTTAATAACCTGAATGTTATTATTGCTGCTGTTGTTGCTAAAGAGCTCTAGGGGGAGATGTGAAAATAGTCTGGTCCCTTGTGTAATGCCTGAAATCAAAGCAGAATACATCAGCCTGACACTGCCTGCCTGTTATTGCCTTAAAGCTTGTTATTAAAAACAAACAAAAACAATTGCTGCACCATGCTCTATTCCACCTCCCCCAGAACAGAAGGGAAATTTAGTGTAGTGGTGAAAGACATCCAGGCTTCAGGACTCCTTCAGAGAGATTCCAGCCAGCCAAGCTCACCATGTGCTTTTATATCCCAGCTTCGTTGGGAGAGAGGAAATGTGGAGAGGGCCCAGCCAAAAAGAATCCCACTCGGTCACACAGTTCTTGTGGGCACTGTTGGCACTGGAGAAAGGTGTCTCACCAAAGAATTAACACCAAACAACCTCAGGAAACGTGCAAATGCATTCTTGCACTGGAACCTTTATAGAATGATGAATTCTGAGCTCTGAAATGTGCTTTCAAAAGCCTGTCAAAGTAAAACTCTCCTGTAGCATCACAGCAAGACCTGAACCAGTTCTGTGTGAGGCACTGTGATCACCTGAGGATGGGTCTCTGCAAAAGGGGATGAACAAAGCCAAATTCCAATGCTGCAACTATTCGTGGACTGTTTAGAAAGCGGCAAGCTCACCTCCCACGACATGCGGGCTTTCAGCACCACGCCTCCCTCACAAAGCAGATGTCACTCACACTCTGCTCTCTGCCCTCCCAGCCTTCCCAGAGCACCTGGAAAAACCTGAGCAAGCACCAGAGCAGAGATTTGGATCAAAGAACTCCACAGTTTGGCCTACTAAAAGAAAAATATGAATAATTTCTCTTTGGACCTGACAACCGCTGATGTTTGCATGAGGGTGCTAAAAGTTCTACACTTTTACAGCTGTTTATGGAAAGAATTTCTTCTTTCTCCCTAGCTCCTCTGGCTTGGAAAGAGGGAAGGCTGAAGAGCTGCATTAATCTCTGTGAATCACTATCTCAGCTGCAACTACTGTTCGATATTCTTAAAACTGTCAGCACTAAAAATATAGGTTTTCTCCACAATAATTGCTTTTTAAAATACCAGTAAGGCCACTCTGGGGAGAGCTGTTATGAAATAACTATGCCCCTTTGGGATCTGAATACATGGCTGTGCTTTATGGATTAGGGCAACACCCCCATGACTTGCAGCAGAACAAGGCTCCTGTAGTGCTTTTCTCCTAAAGGCAGGAGGGTTCCTGGCCTCCCCCTCCTGTGTTTTTAGGTGGTTCAGGCACCTTAGCTAAAAACATGTTCCTAAGAATCATAAGAAAGCAAACAGCTGTGACTTTCTTACTCTACAGCCATCTGTGCTCATGTATTTTTAATGCAACATTTTGGCTATTCCCACAAAATTGTGTTTGATTTGTGCTTGTGGTTATCAGACAGGCCCTGCACTGCTGAGAGGGGACCTGATGTAGCACGAGCTTTGCTACATCAGGTCTGAACTGCACGTGGCAAGTGAGGAGAAGCACCCAGGGAAGAGAAGCACCAGGACAAGCCTGCACTATTCTTAAGGTCCCATAGCTCAGATTCACAAAGATAAGGAATTTAGTCTCCCAAGGAATTATCAAAATAGCCTCAAAGACATTGGCAGCTGTACATGAGGAAAGTACAACTCCAAACCTCATCATTCCCATGTCTCCATACTGTTAATCATCCCTAGGAATTCACATCCACAAGCACAGTAAAGCCTTGCTGCGTGTGCACGTACAAATTAATGCACCATTTTTTGTTGGTAATAAAGCAATAGGAGATGTCCATAGGAGAACTTACCCAAATGTTATCTAAAGGTGTTTACAGATACTGAAACAGACTCAGGCAGAGCTGCACAGACACTGAACATTTCAATGACACAGTGGCACAGACAGGTCACATCTAGGGACTGGGGCCAATTCTAATGCAGCTCATCCCAGCCAGCTGAGGGCACCTGCATCAGTCTCCCACTTCCGTGCCAATAACTCCATAAAAGACATGAGTCTGTCAAGGTTATTTTTTTTCCCCCAATCAAAATGGGAAAAGGTTGCAATGTCTGTAAGGTTTTGGACACGTTCCCAAAAAAGCAGTCATCGCCTGGTTTGGAAAACAGCCTAAGCTGAAATACTATTTACACATAAAGAGACAAAGAAATTCAGGGCACGGCCCACACCCACTGAGCAAAGCTCAGTGAACAAGCCCCCATTTCAATCATGATTTCTTCTACAAAAGGAGAGAAGAAAATGACAAAATCACAAAAATAACAAATGCATCAATGTGATATAACAAAACATCTTTGCTACTGTAATAACAGCCATGAGTTTATGAACCATTGGGTAGAACAACCAACAGAAAAATTAGACCATTTGGCCGTGGCCACTAGAATGTAATAGATGGCTCTTTAGCAGGGAGAACAGAGCACATCCTGCAGTGATTAATGTGAAAAGCAGGGTGGTGAATAAAGTGTTTAACACGTGTGCAATATGGTATGCAAACCAAACTAAAACCCACATAAATAATTTAGGCATCCTTGCAAAGATTTACAAAGATTTATTTCACATGTAAATCCTCTTTGTTTTAATATCAGAAAAAAGGGTAAGCATTTCCATGCTTATTTATACAGAACAGAATGGAAATCTCACTTCAGAAAGAGCAATGCTCTGAAGGAATCTTCCTTCCCAAGACATAATGGAGCAGCATCTTGGCTAAAGGTTTCTTGAAAACTTTGACAATAGAATCACAGAATGGTTTGGGCTGGAAGGAACCTTAAAGATCATCTCATCATGGGCAGGAAATCTTCCACTAGCCCAAGTTGCTCACATTCATCAACACTACATAATTATATAACAAATATTTATTTACAGGGGTGAATATAATACAATGGTATGGGATTAACAACACAGACCTGGTCTCATTCCTAGCTTCTGAGGGCAGTGTCAGCATTTATCGCCGTGCCTGCACTGCAGGTCAGAGTGGGCTCATGGGGCAAGCCCTGAGCAGTGCAGGGTTCTCACAGCTTCTCACATCCCCACAAAAATTGAACACAGCCTTCCCTGTTCCAGCAAGCCCAATTTCATGACCAGTCTGGGTCAAGCAAGGAACTGTTATTTCTTGGCTGCTCAGACTGTGAGCCAGGGCAGAACTTGCTATGGGATGCCTTCCATTAACATGACAATACCTGTTCCAGTCTGGGACCCAAAAAACACAGCTAGACGCTCCTGTCAATACTCCAGTGATTAAATCAAAGGCTGTGGAAATTCATCTGGCAGTTACAACAATTGAATTTAGCTTCCAGCCCTACACATCACTGCCAAGCACCACATATTCCTTAATCTGAGCTCAACTTGTAAAGTCTTTGGAATCCTGACACACACAAGATCGAGAGCAGCAAACGTGTCATTGTTTCCCCTGGGTGCTCTGGGGCTGATCTGCCAAAGTCAGGACAAGTTTTAAATGAATCATCACAGCACAGAAGGAGTTGAACCTTGTGCCCCCCCATCTCCTGAAACACAGAGAGCCTGGTGTGAGAGAGGGAATTTGGGTGCTGGACAGCACAAGGCACAGCAGAGCCCTCTCCACAGTCAGGTCACATGCTAGAGGACATCCTGTGCACTGAGGGCTGAGCCAAAGGCACATCCTTTAGCTGCTGCACATCAGAGGGTGCAGTTAAACCCACAAAGCAGCCTTAGAACCACAGCTGGCCAGCATCACAAGGGCTTGGAAGATAGACTTTATTTTTTTATATCATGACTTTAGACATTTGTCTCCATTAACCCCCACTGCACATGTTCTATGTGGAGTTCATCAGGAACAGATAATGCCTTCAGCCCCAAGGCAGTGGTGTTCCAATGCTCACACACATTTGTAAGAGTTCCCAGCTGTCTCTGGAAGCAGTATTCTTCCCAGTATAGCCCAAGTCCCATTTGAGCCCCTTTTGAAGGCTTGGCTCAGGAGGAGAAGAACAAAGCCTCAAGATTTTATCCTTTTTATTGCTGCAAATGCCAAGGAAAGTTTAAAATTAATAGCAACCAGAATAAAGTGGAATAAGAAATAAAAGAAACATTTACTGCCTTAGATACAGGCCTGTGCCCCTGACATCTCCATATCAGGGCAGCATTGTCTCTGCTGCAGCAGCAGGGAAGCATAAAACATGCTCTTATTGCAAACACCATGAATTTTTCTCTCCTTTTAAACTTTGCTGGGGAAGGCTGCATACTATAAAAACAAAGAGAATGGAAGACTTTCATTCTACATAAGGCAATTACCAGGCCTGTCAGCAAGAGCAAGATTTACTGCACAGAACGGGTAAAGAGAAAGGAGTGTACCAAGCAGTTCAGGGAAATATTGAAAGAGATGGGGTTTCAAGGTATTTTTCCAGCCTCAATTTTGGTAGAGGCCATGTAGCCATAACAGCAAGCTCCAAAATCCCAAACACCCCACAGGTCTTTGTCTGTACAGGTGATCCCACCAGAGCCAGAACACACCCATGGGGCTTCTCTAACACAAGATATGGGACTACAAACCCACATTCCTGCATGGTTCTGATGTTACCCCAAATATTCACCTGCAAAGCTGGATGCGATGATGAAAAAGCAGAGCCAAGACACACCTAGATGGTCCAGGCACAGCAGGTCATGAGCAGGGGGCCCTTACTCAGTGTTAGTGCCCAGGCAGCTCCAAGGGAAGCTGTCACCTCAAATTCAGCCAGAGCATCCTTGGTTCTGGAATTCTGACTGGGAAGGGGTCAGTAACACTATTCATGAGCTGAGCTCTTTCTCTGTGTCACAGTCTCAGCTTTGACCACAGTGCTACTGTGAGAAACAACTGAACATCACCTCACCCCCATATTTCTGTGTTTGAAATTCAGGAGCTGCTGCTATTAATATGGAATAATGGTCAAGCTGGAGAGATTCCTTATGCTTGTAAGACTTTTGGATAGAGAAGGCATCTTCCACAGAGCTCCTTTGCTGGGTTAAACCTCAATAGCTGTGCTGGAGAACAACTGAGGTTCTGCCCAGCAAACTCACTCTCAGAGATTGATTGCTGCCATTTGCTTCAAAATGGCAAGAGATTAAAAAAAATAGGTTTTCTTTTTTTAAAGTATAAAATACTACAGTTTTGACATGAAAAGACACCCAATCAGCATTACAACTTGGAGAATGTGATGCAAACTAAAGAATAAGTACAGAAACCTTTGGCAGGCTCCCAAAGAAAGCAAATGTGTTGGAAGGCTCAGCCAAACTCTCACTGGAGTTAAAAAAGGAAGAGCAAGGGATTTATTCCATGCAGCATGTGTTGGTGGTTTTTGGGTTTCTTTCCCAAAGGATCCTCACTCAGCCACAAGGGGAGATCCTGTGGTGCTGGGAGCTGTGAGGAGTTTTAACACCAAATTGTTGGTTGCTGCTGCTGGCACCCATAATTTTGGATGCTCAGCTGCCTCAGAAGTGACTGTCCCCTGCAGGCAAATTGTCATCCTTAGTGCAAAACGTACCTGGTGCCCATATGGCCAGTAAGGAAATCCACCTTCTGAAGCACAGTCAGAGAGGAGAGTTAAGCTGAAATCTCTTTTAAATTGTTAAACTGCTGTTCTGAAAGATTGGGAATAAATAGTAACACCACTACTAAGCACTTGTATTTCATATTCCTGCTTGAAGCAACTTTTATTGCTGAGCTTTAAGTGCCTGAAATTAACACCTTCTCCTGAAAATGCTGACAGATCTTTCACTGTAATAGTGCCACAAGGCACAGAGCACAGCTGCAGCACCAAAGCCAGGCTATTTAAACCAGAAAGCAAAGCAGAGCTCTGGGGGCCAACACCACCCTAGAGCAGCCCCATAAACCTCCCTGGGGCATCAGCTCAGCTGCCAAAGGAAGGCCAAGAACCCTCCAGCTGTCAGTGCTGGAAAAATCCCTGCCCTGGCTTGGCAGTGGCACTTGTGCCTGCTGGGGAACACCGAGGCTGCTGCTGGGCAAGGCGGGTCAGGAACAGCCAGGATTCAACTGGATGCCACAGACAAACCCATCTGCCAAGGGCAGTCTCACTCCCACTGCTTTTGCTTTTCAGGAAAGGTATCAACATGAAGTGGCAGGATCATCCTGACCTGGCACTGACTGATTATTTTGGAGGTGATAATTTCTTTCCCCTCATCACACAAAAGATATGAGGCATCTCCCATCCCAAAACAAATGGAAAAACAAAGGGGACTAAGAAGTGGAAGATATGATATGGGATCCTGAAGTAATTTTGCTTTCCTTGTAGCTCTCACATTCCCTTGCTCCACAAGCACACTTGCAAGGAAATATTTCTAATTTTTAAATTTTATTAATTTCTTTTTTTAAAAAAAATGAATAGCAGAAATGCCTGAAAGAATTGAAACAAATGCAGTGCTTTGAATATATAAAATTCCACTTCCTATGATTCTCTCAAGTGACTTTGTTGACAGACACAGCTTTTAACTTCCTCTGCAGCAAGATGCCCCCAAAGCAATCTAAAACCTTCCTATTGATCCCAAGTGAAACCCTCCTGCTGGGACACTGTTGCCAACCCCAAATTAAGATTTGTGCACAAGAACCCCGGCCATACTTTTGGCAAACCGTGTTTACATCTCACTGAGCCAGTTTGGAGGTGGCCCAAGCCACAGCTCCCACGGGATGACCCTTCTGCTCCATCCTTGACACCTCCCAGGCAGAGTTCCAGCATCTCTCACCCTCACTGATCAGCAGGGGAAGCAGTTCACTTTTCCTCTCCCTTTGCAGTAACAAAGAAATCTCCTAAGGCATTGGCTGCCTGATTCCTCACCACAAACAGCTCACAAACCCCACAGAACTGAGACTCTGCACTGCTGCAATTGCACTGCAACAGTGCAGTATTGCTGTCCAGAGCTTCGTTCTGCACTCCCAGGCTGGTTATTTACAGCTTTTGGGGGCTTAGAAGAGGCAACACCTGGGATGAAGCCCAGCTTTTCCACAATGTCTGTTCGCCTCTCTTTCAGCAAGTAAACAAATCAAAAGACCTGATAATATTTACTCCCCTGTTCCCAGAGTCAATTAAAATAACTCCCAAAAATTATCTTGGGAACTCCAGTGCACATCAATACTGGAATAAACAGGGATATTTTCTCTGCTGTGATGGCTAAAGAGAACCTACCATCTCTTCTCAACAGTGTTGTTCTCTAACACTTTATCCAAACAATTCCAAGTTTCCTGCCTCTCACAGAGCACAGTTTCCCTTTCCCAGGCTGGATAGAGGCACCCAGAGTCCAGCAGTGTTTCCAAAACCCACCTGGCTTTTTCCTCACCCCAATCCCTTCCGATTT
>NW_008236442.1:4720983-4729215 GCF_000691975.1 Corvus brachyrhynchos | reverse complement strand
AGGAGCAGAGTTAGGCCAGCACAGTGAGCTGCTTTGATAATCAAGGCCTAAATTAACTCAGCCAGTGGTGGCAAACTCAGAAGGGTCTGGAATACCATTAACCTGTGCAGCTTCTTCCAGCCACAAAGAACCAGCATGCAGGAGAGCTCTTTCATTCTGCACAGGTCAATTTCTATCAGATTTTGGAAAATGCTTGGGTTACTCCTCCTCAATTGCTCTGGTCTAATTGCATCCCAAAACACTGGGTCTTGAACAAACAAACCTCTGTACATGCTTACTTGTTTTACAAAGGACATTTCCTCCCCAGTGTTCCTAAAGCTGAATTTCTGGTTTTAACAAAGTCCTTTGTAAAACACAAAAAAAAGCACACTGCTGATCTGAAGCAGATATTTTCAGCTGTACACTTAAACATTTTAGTTTTAAGATCTATCTGATCTTTCCAGCTTCTGAAAGAAGAGAAGGGAAGAAGAGCTTAAAATTTCAATGAAATACATAATCCATCTTTTGCCTAAATCCTCACAGCCACAGCACGCTCACCACCTGCTTTACTCTCACTCGTGCAGCCTGGGCTCAGCAGGGAACAGTCTGCTGCAGCGAGGATTTCCATGCAATTGCAAGGGCAACTCCTACAACTCAGTTTGAAAGTGAAGAGGGAGGATTATAAGCAAAATCTACTGAGAGTCAGGCCTGCAGCCTTTAGCAGTGTGTTGCATGTACAGGCACCTGTGCATTTGCAGACACAGCAAGAGCTCAGGGGCTTGCCTTGTGGTGCTGGTTATAACAAACACCACCTTATTTCAACATATTTCTGCAAGTCAAGTTAGAGAAGATTATATTTTTTATATATATAAATCAGAGGACACCCAGCAGCATGTCCAGAATAAGCTTCATCACAAAGGCTCAGATGCATGGGTAAAGTATCCATTTACACAGCTCAGTGATTTTAGTTGTCTATTTAGGAAATCTAAACAAAAATACCCTGCTTCTCCACCCCCAGACAGTGAAGCCAGCCCTTCTTTGCCCACTCACATGCACCGCCTTGCTGTTCAAGTGTGCAACCCTGCCACGCTGCCCAACTCTTCACTAATATCCTGATGAAAAACTGTAATCACAAAAATGACAACAGTAATCCACGAGGATCTGCAGAGGCCATTATTTATACAGGAAAGGCTCGGCAGATGCTGACCTTCCCCTGAGTTCTTCCCCACCCCAGTGCAGATAATCCTCTCTGTAGTTATTAACAAAGACAGTCCTAAGAGCCTGATACAGTTAAACGATTTAGCACCTCCGGGTAAAACTTTTGCGCTGCATCCTAATTTACTACCCACCAGCCACCCTTCTTTTTTATCAGTCAGAACAGGAAAGATTAGATGCTCCATGCAGATTTTATGTTTTGTCACCCAGGAGATTTACAGCCTTAGTCTCACCCACTGCATTCAATGAGGTGAAGCTGTATCAGAGCTGTCCTTTTGCAATGTGTGAAAATGCAGCGCGTCACACTCTGAAAGGCATCAACCAGAACACTCCTCAGGTTTGTGTAAGGTCAGCAGGCAAACAAGAGGCACATTACAGTGGCCAGGCTCAGGCAGACCCTCCCACCACCCTGAGAAGAGCTGGTCAGGAGTTTCCCTCCAGAACATCAACTCCCATTGTGGCCATGCTGGACATGCCAGGAGGGAAACAAGAGTCTGCTTCCCAAGAGCTTATGGAGTCACAGAATCCTGGAATGGTCTGGGCAGGAAGGAGCCTTAAAGCTCATCTCATCCCACCCCCTGCCATGGGCAGGGACACTTCCCACTATCCCAGGGGGCTCCAAGCCCCATCCAACCTTATTTTCTAAAGATAGCTTGCAAGTGCACGATTTCCTCTGTGGTCTTGTGTGGATGAAAACTTCCAAAGCTCGTTATTTTGAGCTAACTAACTATCACACCTGCCCCAAAAGGGTTAAGGAAAGCACTGGAGCTTTCTGTAAGGGATGGAGCCGCAAGAATGGACAGCTGTAATGGGACAGGCAGGTGTCTGATAACAGATAACACCCTCACTGTTTGCCAAGGCACACCTGAGCTCCCTACAGAGAGGTGAAGGAAGCAGTGACACAGGGAGTCGTTCAGAAAGACAGAATTTTGCTTAATGAGTTAATCAAAATAAACCAGATTATGACTAGTAGGGCACTTCAGTGTGGAATATGTGCTATTAATCACACCTCAAATAAGCACTGGGAACTTGCTACTAAAAAAAAGTAATCACCATTCACCAGCAAGTTTAGCAGCAGTTTAATCAAAATAAAAAGCAAGTTTGTAGCTTAAAAATACGTTACATCAAACATTAAGGTTATGTGCAGCACCTGAAGCACCAGCTATTATTTATGCCCATAAAATATGATACAATAAGAGCACACCTTTCGAGAACACAGATATGGTACATCAGAGTGAAATTTTATACCTTCGAAGCAAAGGAGAAAGGAAACAAACCTCTTTTCTCAAAGCCAGGTGAAACTGAGTAAAGAATCACCCCAAATATTACACAATTATCTAAAATCAGAAGCAGAGTATTTGTACTTGATTTAGAAGTCCAGCACCATTCTGAGCAGGACCTCATCCTAAGCCAATTTCAGAGCTCCCCTCTTGATGGATATGCTTATTTAAAGTATTGTCAGCACCCCAGCTGCTGTAGGGGAGTAATGATTTTATTTGGTTTCAGTCAGAAGTGAGATTTGTGTCTATCATTGCCCTGACTAGACAGAAATAAATTAACCTATCACAGCACCCGGGAGTGCAAAACGAGCTTCTGTAAAGCTGCTGATTCCTCATGTAAACACCCTTTCTGTCTGCCCAGCCATGCTGCTGTGCCCCTCTGAGGCCACCCTTTGGCTCCTCGGGTCATCCCAGCCAGTCCCTGCGTCCCCTCCAGCCCTGAGAGCACAGCCCTGCACGCCAGAGCTGCAGTCACAGGCACTGCTCTTAACTCATTACAAACATTGCTGCTCTCTGGCTGCTCTGCCTTATTGTGGGTTTGGAGTTAAACTTGGATTGATCAATAATTGCTGTTGCAAAGCAAGTCAGCTTCATACTCCACTGTCTCAAAACATTTCAAGTCTTCCATTTTGTGTGGTCATCAAGATGCTGCAGGAACTGAGTCTGTGAGGTGAGAGAGAAGCTCTAACTCTGGAAGCGGGAATTTCTTTTAAAAACAGAGGCTCTGAAATACCTGCATTTCCAAAATCCCACCTTGTTAAACAGCTTCCTTTGCCTTAATCCCTGCAACTGATCAAAAATTTATTCTCAATTTTCATACAAGCTCTGACTCTGCCAAGGAACTGTCTTGGTTCTTGCTGCATAACTGAGGCCTTGGGTTGTTAATTTAAACATTTAAACATCATCTTCTCCAAAGGATTCCTCGAGTAAGGCTGACTGTAATTCCCACTGATGGAACACACAGACAGATTTATGCAGACAAATGCTAAAGGTACTGCTCAAACCAAACTCTTCATATAACTGAGAGATCACTTTCAAAAATGCTTCTGGGAGGCCAAAAGAAAAAAAAAATCTGTCACATGAATTAAGTATAATTTTGCAAAATTATACTTAATTGGCAAATATCCAGATTTTTCTGTTTTCCACAGTATTATCCTACTAAAACACTCCACCTCACCATGAGCAACATGTAGAAAACTACCCCTCAATGGCATCCCCCTATGATTCAAATCTGACTTTATTCTACTACATAGGCAATTTCTTATTAAAACCTACTCCTGGACGTGAACTCAGCAGCTGAATTAAATAAGCATCTTTCTAATACAGAAATCCTTTTAGCAATTCTGTATCTGTGGAAGAGTAGCAACATGAAAATGCCAGTGGATGCAACATCTCACTGAGCCCTTCAGCTCAGACCCCAGACTGTGCTGCTTTTTCTTCCATGAGAATCTATTAAGCACCAAACTAAAGTCATTGGCTCGTTGTATAAATATCATGGCTATGGTGCTTTCAGTTGTTATCCACTGGGATCACATCTTAGGTGAGGGGGAAAAATTCCAAATTCCTTTGACCATTGCCAGAGATGTCACAGAGCCTTTTCACACATTGATTTCTGGTGTTATTTACTTTACAAGAACAGAAATATCCGTTTGCATGTTCCAGAAACAAGAAAGCTAAAGGAGTCCTCTATATGGGTGTAAGATAGGATATTGAACTAGATTCCCTGAAGCAGAAGTCACTGGCATAGAGGTAATATTTCAGAAGCTGGAATTGATTTCTAAGCCAGTCCTTCAGCATCCAGCATTCATGAGAGCTCATATTGGACAAAAACTAGTCGATACAAGAGGCATGGGAGATTTAAAAGGCTTTGAGGTACAGTAGGATAACAATGGATAATTTACACATGATGGTTAATAAGCAACTGCAGAAAAGCTTTTTATTTTGCCCATGCCCAGGGTAATTTCTCTCTTTTTTTTTCCAGTTACACAATGAACTTTATAAGGTGATTTTGGCCAACCTGGGCCAGGCCAGTGGCTCTTACTCTGGGTTTAATGTGCAGGAGGTGTCCAAGGCCTTTTTATTACTTGCTGTGGTACTCAAGCCTGCCTCTGGTTCTCCCTCAGTAAATCTTGGTCAGCACCAATCTATTCCATTTTATCTCAGCCTTTCAGGATTTATATCCAAGGAAAAGAGCTGATTTTGGCCTTGCTCCAAACTGTCAAAATAATCAAAAGGCCCTTTCTCTCATAAAAATCTAATAGGACTTTTCTGAATAACTCCAGCTAATATTCAGCACACTTGAAATTAAACATCCAACCTTCCCTAAGAAAACCTTCCCCTTTACCTCTCTAAACAAGCCGATATACTAACAACACCAAGTATTGTCAGGTTAAAATATGAGACAAATTAACCTTCATTAAGAAAATGCACCTGCAACACAGCCTACCAACTGTGAAAAAGCAACTGTTCCCTGGATTTGCATTTGTATTGTCTTCAACCCTCATTAAACAGCCCTGCTGAATCTTGCTGAGCAGTCACTGGCTGCTCTATGTTCAGCAAGAAGAATCTCTCTGGAATCATGGCAATTTTGCAAAATCAAATTATTTACACAAAAATAAGTTAGCAGGTCTTTAAAAAAAAAAATCATCATTCTTTTCTCACACCCAAAGAAAAAAAATTTTATGTAAGAAGTCTGATTAGCTACAAGGAATATTTTGAGTAACAAGAGTAACATTTTTTGTTAATCTTTTGGGTCAGGAGAATCAAAAATACATAAAACACTAGATGAAAGTATGATTGCAACTTGACATAAGGGGCTGTAAAAGTAAACAAGTCACAAACTCCAAGCCCCAGTCCTGACAGAAATGTTTTCAGCCAGCTTTCACAGAGACTGATACAGAAGTTTTTGTTGAATTAAACATTGCCCTGTACAGAATTCATTTCCATCAGTTTCTAGGGACATAAAGGCACAAGTAATAAAAACAAGCGTGAAATAGCCCTGGCTCTGCTCCTTATTTAAGGTGCAGTGGCATAAAAGGATATTAAACCATTTAAACACTTGCAGCTCCTAAGACTGATAGAGACAAGAGGGTTCTCACCATACCCTCACTCCAAATTATGTGGCACATCCTTTGTGCCTCATGAGGGACTGTCACCAGGGAAGTCACCCACAGCAATCCTGCTATGGTGATCACAGCCAAAATAACAGAGGTGCTGCACTCAGACACCTCCCAAACCTTCACACCAGATTTTTGCAGAGAGCACAACAGTGTTTTTCATCTCAGAAAGAATCCTCAGTGCTGAAATAAAGCTTGTAGGTAACAAGAGCTCTGAAGTCACTGTAGAGTCAGATGATTATGTAAGAAATACAACACTGGGATGCTTAATTACATTGGCTTCATTCCTGCAGCTGACTCTGCCAGACAGATTAATCACCTGAAAGGTACAAATCCACTATCAGGACACAGAATCACCCCTCCATGAGTGAAACCCAGACCTTTTTCTACCTTACCTCATCAATGACATTCCTACAGACAGCTACAGTGTGACTTAGGCAAAGTTTCCTCAGCACCAGTAGGACTTTTATGCCCCACTTAAACACTTCAGGGTTTCTCCCTCCTCAGCGCTGTTTTCTAAAAACTCACATTAAATATGAATTGGAGCAGGGGCTTGACTGGGATCTCTCACTTAATAACCTAATTCATAATTGCTAGGCAAGTGCTTATCAAGTCCAGTCTTCCAGATCTCACTCTTCCAACACCACAAGCCCAAAATCACACCACAGCAATGTGGGGTTTAAAAAAATCTCTCAGTTCACAGATGCAAAGCAACATTTTCCTATTCATTGCAATCTTTACAGGAGGAGTGAAAGCACCAAGTTCTCTTTGCTTCCCTGCAGACAGTTTCACAGTGAGCTGGGAATTTCACATTCCAGCATCCTCATACATCACTCCCACAGCAGCAGCAGCTCCAGAACCTCAGGCACTGCCCCAGTCAGGGTTGCCAGGCAGTGATTGCACAGAACAGCCTGGGAAATTCTCCACAGGCTTCTAAAGCCTTAGAGTAATTCAAACAGGTGTTCAGTGGGGCATTTTATATTGTTATAACTCCAGCTGGATGCAGAACATTACTTGCTCTGGTAATTCACAACCCAAGTGTAGCAATTATGTAATTTTAAAATAAGTGTGGGGGGGGGAAAAATCAGCTATTCACTCACCAGTTCAGTCTAGCTTCCATCAAGAATGAGTTTTGTTAGTTTTGGGGGTTTTTTCCTAATATATATTTCCACAAACCTACAACCTCTTCAGCCAATTCTTAAAAGAAAACAGTTTATTAGTTCATTTATGTGACTATACCCAAAGTTTCAGTGCTTGAGGTAAAGCTGAAATGCTCAGAAAAGCAACTATGTCCAATTTGGATAAAATAATTCAAACTACAGGGCTACATAATTACACACAGACACACCCTTAAAAAAGATCCCTATAAAAAGCTAGCAATATGAAAGTATCCAGATGTCCATAAAGACAAGTATTAACACTAACCAAAGACCACCAGCAATTATCCAATATCCCCAAAAAGCTCCCCATGGTGAGGGGGCTCTTAACAGAACTAACTGTGCTCAGTTCTGAAATTCTGATGATTTTCTGCAAATTCACACTTGTGCACAAGCTTAAACTCGTTGCTGTTTGGCAAAGTATTTAAACATTAAGCAGACCTAGATATGATTTGTTATCCAAGCTGTCCTAACACATACTTAAGATTCTGGAATCTCATTCTCAACATTGTCCAAATTCTGCTGAATTTCTCCAAGTCTCAATTAAAAATTTAAGTCATCCCTACTTTGTCTTACTGCTATTAAGGGGAAGAGCTATGGTGTACAAATCCTGTCCAAATGCCCAGTAATTCCATTCATTGAATGCTTTTCAAAACCAAAGAGATCCAGCACAATCTCCCTCTATATAGAAGAATCCAAACCACCTCATTAATGAACACTTGAGAAAACAGTTTGAACATTATTAGAAAAGAACCATTGCAATTTTGGTTTTAAATCCTGGCCCTTCCTCTGCAAGTCCCCATTTCCCCCTTCCAAAACACAGCTTTTAGTCAGCAATTTAATTAATGTCAGGTAAAGCTGATAAAACAAAAGAAAATAACCCTTCCATTAACAAAAAAAAAGAGACCCTTTGGGAAGTGAATGACATCATGACCCTGGTACCCTTTGTCTCTGGAGAGCTCAGCCAGACTATCCTGATGCATCCAATCTTTATTTCCCCCTGCCAGCAGCACATTTGGCAATGCCGTGGTGCCACCTGCCCAGGGGAAGGCTCACGGGCCACCAAAGAAGTGGCCATGGGACAGAACTGGTTCCCATTACAGGGACATGAGGGGAGGAAGTGTCTGGGAAATGGGGGAAATGCCTCCTGCCAAACCCACTCAGCTCACCTGCAACTTGCTGTAGCAGGAATTTGAAAAGCAGTTAAGAAGTGCATTGATGTTTTCCTTGATTTTTACCTCTTCTGCTTCTCTTGCTCCCATTTTGCCATTTTTAAGGAAACTCTGTCAAGCACACAGCAGTCACAAGAGAGGTGTGTGAATTCTATAACTTTGAGGGGAAAAAAACTCCCTGGACAAGATTTAAGGAACCTCAAATTCAGTTTTTCTGGAGAATTCAAATTATCAAAGAGGCACCAAACCATCCAGTTAGTGTTGAGATCATCAGCCTTGGAATATGACTGCTGGACATGAAAATAGTGAAACC
>NW_008236442.1:4715791-4720912 GCF_000691975.1 Corvus brachyrhynchos | reverse complement strand
CATCCATTGTTTACTTCGAAAAAACAAACACCTTCAGACTTTGGAATGGGTGAAATCCCACAGCATTTTCTCTAGACTGAAGTTATTGCTCTTTAAAAGGAAATTCAATACAAGCACAGATACCTAATTACTTGTGAATCAGTCTCATATAAATATTAGACTATAAATTAGACTGCTTGAAAGTAATTCCTCTGCTTCTTGGGGCCTACCGAAAAATAAATTATAATAAAATACCACTGTGCCACAGCATAAAAGGCCTTCATATTTTACCAGAGCTGAGATAATGAAAGATTCAGATGCTTTAAATTCTCCTCAAGATTCAAGATCTTGGGAAATCCATATATAGACCCACATACAAACTCCTTTATGCTTTGGTAACAGCCCTGCTGCTTTCAGAGCACGATTCAAGCAAGTTCAGTACTCAAAGGCTCCTAGCAGAGCACAGATTCTTTCTCCCCAGCTACTATTATTAGTATAGGTAGGTCCTAACTTTAGAACTTAGTCTTGACGAGTTCTAAACTGGTCAAAATAGGTCCAGGCCTTTGTTGTTTCAGATGTGCCACTGCTGGAGCACCAGTGACAGATGCGACAGGCTGCAGCACGAGAGCGGCCCCTGCCAGTCTCCAGAGGGAGATTTAGCTCCAGACAGGCACAGGAGCAGCAGGAGACTTCAAGCACCCTTTGTTCCACACGGCATGAACCTTCATCTTGTGATGGATCTGAACAGAACTGACACCAGGCATCAAACCCTTCTCCAGAGACTGGGTGTTCTCTCACACAACCTCCACTAAGGAAAAGAACACAGTAATTAATTGAGGTTTTCAGGCTGGCCACCTCTGCAAAATATTAAAGGCTGATCAACAAACCTGCCTTGCTGAGAGGTGGATTTGCCCCAGTGAACAGCTGGAGCAAAGGTGCCTGTGGAATTCAGCAAAGATTCCATAACATAGACCCTGCTTCAGGCTCAGGTGAGTTCTGCAGTGCCAACAGCCAAAACCTGCTCTGTGCCTTTACCCTGCCACTGCCAATGACACCAAAACAAAGAAAGAAACAGGTGGCACTCCTTTTAAAGCACACATACAGACTATGTGTAATTCTTACTTTACAGATACATCTCTGACATGTAGCTAAACCAAGTGATGACCTGGCTCTGCTGCTGCTGAATGCTTTCTATGCAGCCTGGGGCAGTGAGATGAGATTCTAACTAAAGCTCCTTCAGGAAGAGTTTCTACAGTACTCACAATATCCAGCTGGTAGAAGGGTACAGGCCTGGTTACTACTGACCATGTAAATCCAGAATTCATCCTGCATTTCCCTGTAAGAACTGGGTAAGGCCAGACCTTGGATCATCAGCACCCTGAGTTAGATTGTCACAAATCAACGCGCAGAATTATTCCCCCCATCATCCATGGAGAACTGAGCTCATCTCAATTGCATCTCCTTTGTCTACACAAGAAAAAAATCCTGTCCAAACTTCAAATAGAGATTCCTGTGATGTCTTCCAAGCTCTCTCCATAAATGAATGCAAGCTGTGATCATCTTTATTTCATCCTACCTGAAACTGCATAATTTAAGTTCCACTGATACTGAATTTGATCTAAGTGTCCTGCTAGAAGAACGAAAGGTTGAGAAGGCAGTTAAACACACCCCTTTATAGCTGCTCATCAAACCACTGCCAGTTGTTTTGATCACAGTTAATGATGTCTGAGATCAGGAGATTTTTTTATAATGTGCTGTCACCAGGATTAGAAGCATAGCAGCAATTTTATGTTCTTGTTTGGGCTACAGGGGAAAACAACATGCAAAGAAGTTGTTTAAAATGGGAGTTTGCATAATGCCCAACAGCAGAGAGGAGCCCATCACACAACAAATATCCAAGAAAACTATTAACTTTGTCCAGCTCAATGAAAACAACCATTTCTAAATTAATTTAAATGTGTTCTGTACAAACAGCCCGGATGCCTCAATCCAATCATCTTGTTTTGGTATTATGGACATAACAGCTAAAGTCAGGCACAGCAGCATCTGTGTCTGCAATCTGAATAAAACCAGTGTGTTAGAGGAGAGGCATTAATGCATTTTAGTACATAATTTACATATCTTTTAAAAGAAAGTCTGATGCATGTGGGAATTCCTTTCTATTAAAAGCTAAATACTCCTCCCTCCCCCTTTTTTATTATTTTAAGGTCCTTCCACCAGGCTTCTTTCAGAAAACTACTTTTACCTCCCTGGGTTGCTAATCAAGGTTTCCAGGCAATGATCACCTTCACTGTTAGCCAGTGTCAGTCACAGCCTGTCACATCACATTGAGAGGAAAATCCAAAGTGATTGGTGCACCTGCATATAAATGTGGAGCACAAGGTGCAGCTCCTCTGATTGTGCTGTGACAACTGAGCACATATTTACTAATAACCCACCCATCTTAAAGCATCATCATCAGTATTGGCCTTACAGCAACCACCCTGGGGCATGTACCAGTACTCAATGTGCTTGGTTCTTTAGTATATTCAAATGTTATGAATTTTATGAATATTTCCAGCAAAATCACTCATTAATGAAGGCAAGAACAAGCAGGTATTTGCAGAATCAGGACACTAGACTGAACTGATTTTTTTTAATTAAGTGTATGAACAGTGCAATGAAACCTCAATTAAGATCTCTAGAGGTTACAAGCATTCAAGCAATAAAGCCACAGAGGTGTTGTCACTTGCCATGTGCAGTTGGCACATTAGATCCCAGCACACCAGTTAATTTTGATTTACAAGAACACACACGCTCACTGTTGGGAAGGGTCCTGAACTGCTCTCACTCAATGAATGTTGGTCTGTGCACTCCACAGACTGAAAATATCCTAATCAAATTCCAAGGGAATCATCACAGTTGCATTTTTGTCTGTCTTCCCCCACCTCCTCCCATGCCCCATTCACCAGAAGTTAACAAAGCTCTGTCTCTGGAGTTGGCCTCTACTGTTCAAACCTGAAATACAACCAGGCACAGTTTGTGATAAATCCTAAACAAACACAACCAATTTTTGCTAAAGTTACACACTTCACAGGCAAGACAATCCTCTGGTTTATGAATTTTTGAGTAAACTGTAGTCAATTATCAAAGAAATCTGGATTGAAGCTGAAATTCCAGTGCTAGGTAAGATTCAAGTGCTTTGGCACAGAATTAAGGCAGAAGCCACCTTTTTGACCCAGCAATTTTCACCAAATTTTAGTTCATACAAAAACCTTAAACCCAAGAAAATGAAAATCTAGAACTGTCTCACTGGGAGCAGTGATCAAGCAAACATCTGAGGACCTGCTTCCACAAAGCCCCATTAACCAGATTAGAGCAGAAAATAACAGACCCTCACCGGGTAAATTGCTGCTGACAGTTGGAGCTTTTCCAATGAAAATGTCTTATAAGCAATAGGGACATCTCCAGTGAGGAGGATATTGGAAATCCTGCTCTGAAACAGCTGCTATTTCTCATGTTATCACCCCCCTGGGAGCTGATGTCCTTGCACAAAACAGATTTTGCAGGAGGAAGCTGCGAGCTGGGGCTGGAGCACTCGGAGCTGCTCCAAGTGCCAACAATCCCATCTCAGATGTGCCCCACTTGGCTTTCCCCTAAAGAAACCCCTGCCAGCAGGGATTGGGCATGACCCTGCCCACAGCCTGGCATCAAATACTCTGTCATGATTTATGAGGAATCTGTAAAGGGACAAGTTCCTCTATTCCAGCCCTCGCTGTTGCTTTTGTGGAATCTGGGTAACAGCACCAATCCGAGCAGCCTTTGGGGAGCAGACAGGATTTTATCCTTCCTCAGGAAGTAATCCCCATGAATGCTGGCATGTTCTTACCTCCACCATGCCAGCTTTCAGACTGAAGTAGGGAGCTCCTGTGGCTGCCTGCATGTTTTATGTTTTGTCTTTCTGTGATTGAGCTAATTTTCCTCTGCTTTCCTGGGTTAGTGGCCTAGGAAACTGTATATTTAGCTTTTCCTATTGTAGAGGCACAACAGAATGGAAGTCTCAACCCTGTTTCCCTCTCACCCACAGCTTAAACACAATTAACTTTTCATTTGATGCATTCTTCCTGTCTGCACTCATAATGCTCCCCCAGGAAATGAGAGCCAATAAGTCCTACCCAGGAGTAGGAGAGCAGGGTACTGACCAAATACTGTATAATGCTGTATTATAGGCCTATGGGAAAAAAAGTTAATTAAAGACCACTGATATCCTTTGGGAAAATGTTTAATATATTAGCTCTTGCAGCACAGCCATGCAATGCAAACACACCCCTCCTCTGTGGAAAATGTGAATATATCACACATTTGGGGAAAAAAACCCAGCAAAATCCAGTGGTGTTTTTATTGGTCATTGGCCACAAATAAGTCTAATAAGATACACAAAGAACACACTTAAAGAATATTAACTTCAACAAACGTGATCTCTGCTGTGGCCTATACATCACCTTCCTGAATTGGGAAGCACCTTTGTATAATTCAGGTGCTGCTATATTTTTTTTTCAACAGTAATAACAATTAATAAGCATTTCCACATAGTTCCTTGGGCTTGGTGAGCACAAAACAAGAGTCAAAGACAAACCCAGGCTTCCAAATGCTCCCAGAATAAGAGTAAGTATGAACAATTCTATCCAAAAACTAGAGTTGAGAGTGTCTCTCTCCCTAAGTCTCCCCAAAGGGATGTGCAACATTGATATACTTCAAGGTATTAATTTGGAAAGCCAAAACCAAAATGCTCCAATAGTCACACATTTTATGCAGTAGAAAAGGGCAGGTTTATTGAATAGCTCTCTCATTAGCATACATTTCCAGAGGCACAAACCCAGTCTCTAAGGTCATATTTAGCAAGCTTCATGGCTACGTTTTCTTTTACTGGTGTTATTAACCCCACTGGAGCAGGTGCCACACTTCAGCACCTGCAACAGGTTCACACAATTGTTAGCACTTACATTTGAATGCAAATAGGATGTCTGCTTGAAAACAAGTGCATTTTTTTCTGCAACAGGCTCCAAAGAAAGCCCAGCTGCACAAATCACAATCTCAGCTTCCACTGACTTTGATGAGGCACAGGGACACTGGTACCCAGATTCCCTGGATATCCCACTACCA
>NW_008236442.1:4696532-4715571 GCF_000691975.1 Corvus brachyrhynchos | reverse complement strand
GAATTGCTCTGAACTGATGGATCACACAAGAGGGAGTCCCTAAGCTTGCAGACTGTTTCACTGCCAGCATGTTTGATAACCCAAGAAAAATTACGTAACCAAACCACAAAACAGGGATAACAGGATTTCTAGTGGGATCTCAGACTCTGCCTGGTGGAGGGAGTCCCTTGCTCCCTGCACAGTCCCAGAGCACCCAAGGCAGCTGCTGCTCCAGTGAGCAGTGATGTGTCTGACACAGGTGTCAGCCAGAGAGCAAAGACTGCGCAACCCAAAGCTGGCAGCACAGCAAGGCTGGGATCTACAGCTGCAGGCATCTGCATCCAGCCCTGGGGGGGGCACACAGCTCATGAGTAGTTCACAGGGTTTGCATTTCACCTCACACTTCGAAATTCAGGCAGAAACATTGATCTGGAAGCTGAGCTCCAAAGCTATGTGTGCACAGTGAAGAGCAAACAAGATGGAAATGGCTGCATACGCTCAGTTGAACCACAGGCCTTTGTTTTATTTACCATTTTAAGTTCATATGTGACATGCAGCTTGCTCTTATTTAAATAGGACACTGGCACTGAGTCTTGCTGAGTTACATGAACAGTTTCCCCCCAGCCCACTCACACCCACACTGGTTTTCACCAATGGATCTCAGAACACTTCATTCTAGAGGAGGTGGAAGGACGACCTGGGTCCATCAGGTACTGCCAAAGCTGTCACTTGCCTAAATCATGTCAGAACTGTATCCTGGAGGTACCACTGCCAGCTCCAATAAAGACATCAGCCCCCTGAATGGGATACTCAGGGCACTACCAGCAGCAATATCTGGATCAGCTCAAAGGAATGTCCTCCTTGCTACTTCTTTTGGGATATTCTTTGTTCAAAAAAGAAACCTACCCACACACAAATTCATTATAATCACACACATGTTCTTTTTCTGGTTCTTAAAAAAAAACACATCTGCAACGAGGCCACCCACAAACTCAAATAAGAGTCATTTGTCTAGCAGGGTTTCCTGGTGGAATACACAATGTGAAAGACACAGCCTCTGTGCTAAAAATAAGTGTGTATATTCACCATGCTTCTAGTTTTGACTTTAAGCTTTAACTACAAGGTCCTCCCTGAATGGAATTATTGTGTCTGATTTATCAGGCAACATATTGCTATTTACTTTTGTAATTACAAACACCTTTTTCCAAGACTCAAATAATTGTTTCCACAAAAATAACCTCACGTGAAAGGAGTAATAAGCACAAAATGATGTTTCATAGGACCATTAACAATTTTTTATTAGCAGTTCCATCAGATTTAAGTGGCATCTTTACTCTGTACATGTGCATATGTATAATCTGTGACAGATTTGTCAGCTTTTGATGGATGTTTTCACTCTCACTGCTATTATTACTCTTATATAGTAATAGTGGCAACAGGGACCTAGTTTATTAAACCTTATGTTGCATCTGCCACAATGCCCTGGGGCTGGAGTGCAGTCATCTATTCCAAGCACTATTCCTTGCAATTACAGTTGATTGTTAACTGTATATGTTCAGGACCACTTACATTTGAGTGCTGAAGTCCTGAGGTTTCCTTCTGATGGGCCATGCTCGAGCTCCCAGACAGTTAATGGGATTATCCAGATCATTAGAACTGAAACACAGAGTGAAAATACATTAGTATAGCTAATAGTGGATTAAAATATCAGTGATAGCAGACAACAGCATGGCTTTGAAATCTTTTGGTCGTGTGTTTTAGAGGCAGCAGGTTAAAAAATGGGAGAGGTACTGAGGACATGGTGTGCCAGCACCCTCCCAGCATGGCTGTGGCAGAGCCAGGGCAGCAGCCCCTCGGAGCACTCAGGCTGCACACCCTGCACCATCCCTCCCACAGCCAGCATCCTCCTCCATCCTACAGACTGCCAAGTACCACAGAAAAGCCTCCTGAGAGACAGCCTGAGGTTTTCAGTAACACACCACAACCACGCTTGTGGAAATGCTCACGCTGATGGGCTCAGACTGGAAAGGAGGGAAAGGATCCTGCCAGTCCTTCACCTCAGGTGACAAAGCTCCCAGAGCATGCCTGCAAAGAAGGAGTGCAGTGATTCCTTGGCTGCTGCATCACTGTTTGAGCATAAATACCATGAAGCCAACCTCTTCCAGGAGAAAACTACCTGAGGCATCCTTGGGACTCAAGGAGCACAAAATGAGTCTGCCAAATACAGCTCAAGGCACAGTGTGAAAGCTGCACAGTGAGAGGTCCTACAAGAAATAAGGTGAGTTACAAGCACCCACTGCTCCACAGAACAGGTAACTTCAAACATCAGAGCAAATGAACAACCAGGAAAGGAACACAGTCCATCCAAGTGCCTGAATGGAAGGCAGGAGCTGCTTTACAGCAGCAAACAAGCTGCTCACACATCACCAGATCCAGCAGCTCAGCCTGGAAGGGTGAGGATGAGAGAGAGCTTTGTGTGAGCACTCTTTCTCTGGAGGACTGGGAGCAAGTCCCATTCATCTGCAGTGAAGTTCCTGTGAGCTGAACGTCAAGAACAGCAAAGAGTGAAACTAAATGTCAATATTTGCTTTCATCTCATCACAAAGCCCTTCAGCACCAGCCAGGTAAGCCCAGACCTCAGGTACAGCAAAGAAACAGGATCAGGAGAGATGTGAAAACATCTCTATCACATTGTTTTGTCAAGTTCTGCTTAAGGGTTGATTGATGCACTTTTAACATCAAACAACATTAATCTTGGAAGCTTTGAGATCAAGCCATCATTCATCAGTTAAATTTCAAATCAACAACTGAGAGCTTAATTAATACAGAAGCTGTCGAGATCTCTTTGTGTAATTACTGTTCTGCAACAATTAGGAAGTTTACATTATTTGCTCAAAGACAGACAATTGCTAAGCCTGGTACTAGTAATAAATCAAGTTCTCTTTTTAAGAAATTGTTAAACTTGAATATAGACACTTGCGTGGATGTACTTACGGACATTTTTCTGAACCTACTTGCCTTAAACACAAGTTTTTGTACATTGAACACAGTTTGAGTTATTTCATATTCAGAAAAATAAAAAGTGTAGTTTGTAGCAGTATCAGAAGGATGACAGTGGCCTCCTAAAATAGAATAATTAAATAATTGAAGTCATACCAGCAATCAAGCAAAGATGGTCTAAAAAATATCAAGAGACTGAATGCATAAATCATAGTTACAACCCATATAATCTTTGACCTACACACAAGCTACAAGGTTCAAAGGTGGCATTGCATTATGTATTTATTGCCTGCCTAAGCCATTATTCACCAGCGTTCATTTTAAGGGGTAGGTATGATGGGAGCCCTGGACAGGGAAGAATACATCATAAAACCTTCCCTATAAAGGATGGCACAGCTAATTTATCTTGTGTTTCCTCCTCCTCAATTCATGGCATGGCAGCTCCATACAGAATGAAGATTCCCAATGCAAGAACAGGACAAAGTGCAGCCCTTCCCAGGGCAGCTTTTCCCTCCTGCCCAGCCCTGTTTGGCACTGGGAAATGGGAAAAGGCACAGAACTGTTCTGGTGCCATGAGCTGATGGTGCAGGGATCCACACGGGCCTGGAACAGCCAAGTGACCCCTTGGACACCAGCACCAGCTTGTCCAGTGCTTCCATTGGCACCTGCTTGGGCTGTCAGAGCCAACACACCCCAAACCACAGCCAGGATTTGGGCCACCAGCTCTGCACTGCCTTGTGCCCTTCTCCTCTGTGTGTTCTGACAGCTCCCAGGGGCTCCAGCAAGGTGGGAATTTCTCATATATTGGTAGGGAATCCATGAGCAGTGTAGTGATTTTTACAGCCCTGTGACAGTTTCCCCAAAAAAACATGGATCCTAACCACTCCTTTGCCAATATTCAGGTCTTTCCAGTAATCCAAGGAAACTATGTACCAGATATCTTTATGCAAAATGGTCACAAAGAAACTAAAAAATATTGCAGCTTATGTGAGAATATGCATTCAGCTTGTTCTGTATGCAGCTCCAACAGAGGAAGCAATTTCTGTAAAACTCAGTTTTGCTGCCTGGTTTCTGGCACCGTTATCTCAACAAGCCCTTGGGCTGTTATTTGTAGTATTTACATTTTTTACCAACTTATCACGAGAAAATCCAATTGTTCCTAATGACAGTCACACTGTGTCTCTCCCATTCTCATATCCAGGAAAGTGTTTATTATCCATTTGTAGTAATTAAGGCACTGATGTTCTATGGATCCATAAAGCCAACATCATTAAGCAAACAAAGGCACTTTTTTCACCCCCAACTTATTGCTGCAAAAATATTTAAAAATAAAAGCTCACTTATAACACAGTGTAGTTTGAAGAACAAACCACTATTGGCTAATCTCAAGCATTCTTAGAATTGGAAAAAAAATAAAACAGGTCTGTAAAATAATTATTTTTCCAGCATTTGCTAAAGAGTAAAGAAGGAATTAAAATATTTAGCTAGCCAAAAAGAGTCATTGTCAAACACCACCTGTCTTTCCATATTTGACCTTTTCTTGTAAAATGGTTAAGCAAACTCCTTAGCAGGTGAGAGCAAGGCAGAAAAGCTGGATGGGAATTACGTGCCTGCATTAAACAAGCTTTATTAAATCCACCACACCAGGGAGACCAACTGAAAGCCAGCATAGCTGTGTCTAAGCTATCTAGCCAGGACCTTAAACCCCCACAAGCAGGACACACATCACTGCCACAGCACATCTCTCAGCCCTTCAGAGGGCTATCAGCATTCATCCTCATAGAGGCCAGGTGAAATCCCAGAGTTTGTGAAGTCCACAAGAACACTCACATTAAACTCTGGATTTATCCTACATCTCCATTCTCTGTAGTAGCACTGCACACCACCCCAGCACTTCATACAAGCACAGATTTCATTTCAGTACTTTTTACTCCAGTGGAGAACCCCAGCCCACCAGCAACCTCCAGAAGAAACAGCTCTTCATTTCTGGAAGTGCTATCTTGCTCTACATCACATCTTGTTCCATTTCCTCTCTTGGCAGTGCTGCAGTTATCCACTGCTGCACATGTTAAATTAGGACTGGAACAGTTCACAAGTATTTTCTTCCCCCAGCCACGCAGTGAAACAAATTCTGTTCCTCTGCAAACCCCTCCTGTAAGCACACATACACTTCCAAACACAACAGCCACAGTCATTTTTTTCCTTGCAGAGCTGGAGAAAGTGGGAGATCACATCTTCCCATGGCATAAAGTTTAAATGAAGTGTTCGAAAAAAGGTGCCTCTTTGGAGCTGTACAGAGTTTCTGTAAAGGTGATCAAATTGTAACAAGTATGGGTTTTGGTGTAAGATGTAAAACTTGGACTGCATTTTCTCAAGTCTGCAAATCTTTTTGGCAGATTTGAGCTTTAGCTCAAACAGATCTGGCCTGATTTATATTTTGTTTGAAATTATGCCCAAAACTATGATTAAGTAAGGTTTCCACCAAGCCCCTCAATCCAGCTCGATGGAGTGGTCTCATTTTTCCTGGAAGATGAGAATTCTCTCTCTAAAAGGAGGCAGATGTGCAGAAAGCTTCTCCACAGTGTGTCAAGACAACCAAAAAAAGAGGTTCCAAAGACAATGACCGATAACACAGCACTCAGCAAAACAGCTTCACGTTTCTCATGATTAATATCCCAGCTGAACAGCAGCTCACGCATCATCCACCAGATTTGAGCAAAGTACAGTGGGACAAAGAGGGCTGGTACTGGGGAAAGCAGTTCTACAGCAACATTCCTGGCTTATTTTCCCCTTTGAGGGAGCAACACACAGAAAACCAGATGCTTTTTTTTGGAAAAAGTCAGTGTAGCAGTGCAGCACTGACTGAGCCAGAGGGGAACTGCTGGGCAGGGCTTTACCCTACTACAGAGGTGGGCCTCAGAAACATCCCCCAAGTCCCCAGTTAGTGCCACAGTTAATCCACAGCTTCCACCTGAGGAGTGCAAACAAACAGCCTGGGACCTGCCAGGCTGAGAGAGGGTGTAGGAACCAAAATCTCCAGGGCAGATTTTACCCTGGCAGCTTTTTAATACCTTTTGTTATCCCCACCTGCTGCCTAATGAATGCAGGGACCACAGGGCACCCTGACACAAATAAAAATGGCATTCTGCCTTCATGTTAGATTTTAGCATGCAAATTACAGGTAATCCCATTTTAAAACCTTCCATATATCCCGAAACACTTAAAGACCAACCAATAAACTTCAGGGGTGATCAAATACAAAACTTAGCTTTTAGGATCCACTCTAATGATCACAAAAAAAACTTTTTTAGGATAACTGGGCCTGTATGTTTAGGACTTCCTATTTTTTCATTGCGCTGCTTCATAATATGCTGCTAAGAGTCATAGTTCACATTGAATTTTTTAAAAATCAAATTTGTTTAGCACTATAATGTCATAATGCATGTTACACAGCAGAAGCTGAATTGCTAATTACCAATTTATGTGAAATTTTACTTCTATGAAAAAGGTCATTTGCATATATATTAAATACAGTTTGCATTTAAAACTGCAGGGAAAGTTATGTATTAATGTTCTGTAACAAAGTTGAATTTTATAATATCAATACATTGGGAGGGAAAGAACCAAAACTGAGTTTCTGCAATACCTAAAGTAACAGGTTATTCAATCCTTACTGAAAATACAATTACAAAACTATTACTGTATTTCAAATTTACATTTTAAAGCACTGTGGTGCATTAAGAATCCCAAGAGTAGAGTCACTTCTACAAAAAGTTTGTATTCCTCTCACCCAATATAAAGGCTAAATGTGAAGCAGGGGTTAACACACTGGGAACTCAGCTTCCAACTAAGTAATTTTCTGGATAGGAAGGTGACTCAGGACTACAAGCACCTCTAACTGCATCTCAGCTTCAGGACTAAGAGGAGTCACAATTCCAGACAAGAATTTCTGCAGTGCTTCAGATCACAAAATTTAGTCCCTCAAAACTTCATCCTCTCCACGGGTGAGCCAAGCTTTCAGTACCAAACTGAGCTCATGTCAGAATCAATGTTATCAAAGATGTGGAGATACACCCAGGATAGAAATGAGTATTTATTCTTAACTGCTGTGTGCTTCCTAAAGAACAGTCACAGGTTCATGTGGAGAAGAGTCAAAGTAGTTCTAATACCCCACTGGAGGTACAACTTCTCCAGCCTCCAGCAATGCATTCAGGGAAAGATCAGTGTTATTTCTACCTGCTCCATTCCCCAGTGGGGACATTCCCCTTTGGAAGGGCCTCAGAAGTTCTTATTCACATTCAGAGTCCTTTGCCTCACAGCCATTATCCTTTTTCCACCCTGGGCTGGGGCACTGACCTGCTGCTCACAGGAAGGGAAACAGGAGCTCCACACATCACATCCCTGCTCCCTTTGCAAACAGGCAGGCGAGTTCTATTTATCTTCTTAAATGAATCTTCACTTCAGTATATTCATCCTGATCAAGTCACATCCTTATAAAAAGGAAAAGGAGCACTCTTCTCCTTAAACCAGAGTTCAAAATCACACCTGCTTTGCCTCAGATGCTCAGTGTGGCACTGCCAGTAACAGCACATAGGAGCATAACCACTCCAATTATTTGCTATAAAGGTGCCACACTATAGTTCCCAGGAGGATTGGAACTGCTGAATGCTACAGTCTCCACAAGGGAGGAAATGCTACTGTGGTGCTTATGTGAAAATTCACTGAAGTTCCTGCCCTCAAGGGAATAGTTTCCTCCTGTGATAATGCTAAACATAAAACACATTGGATTTTAGGACTGGAGAAAACAAAATTGGTGTGAATAAATTATTATTTATATGAAAATGCACAGTCAGGACAACGACTACATATGTAAGGCCATAAAATTTAAGTATCTCACTTTGTTGTTTTAGCATACTGGGGAAAGCCATTGTCCATCTGTGGCCACACATTTATCCTCATTGTCTACCAGGCTCACTGCCTGAGCAGTGCATTCCATTATTTAATGGAAAATGAGGTAAAACTACTTTAAGAGTAAGCTGTGAGTTGTTGGATGAGCAGTGAGAAGACCCACTCAGGTCATGGGGTAGAGTTTGTTTCCCCCTTGCATTTGAACACTACATTTCCCAGTCATCAGTCATACTATCACCAAGGATTTAAAACAAAGGGAACAAGAAACATCAGAAAATGGCTTCAGCTTAGTTTTCAGAGTCATTGCTCCTCTTCCTCCTCACAGTCTCTGCTTCAGATGAAAATTCTTCAGAGGTAGAGGTCATGCCAGAGATGATACAGATGTACAAGACAATGCTTTAATAAACATGCTACTGACACAGGCTGTTGCATCAACATGACACAAAAGCCTACTGTTACTTTTAATAAAGGTTTCTTGTTATTTTCTAGAAATACAGTGTCCATCTAAAAGCCAGAAATGGGGAAAAAAAACCTAGTATGGCATAACACACAGTCTTCCACTGTACACTATAAACCTTCCTTCAAACTGAGTCACTGCTAGGAAAATACACTTGCCACAGAAGCTTCTGGAAGGATTGAGATCACCCTGACAGTTGCATGGATAGAGGTAAAACACTTCTGACAAGTTTCTTTGCTGGACCTTGATTCAGCAAAGCACCTCAGCAGATGCTCCTGAGCTTTGCTGAAGCAGAGCCCAGAAGTGACACCCCTTTGACAGCTTCCCAGAGCCAGCCCTGTGTGGGGACCCTCACAGCCTGGTGGAGGGGACATCTGGCTGGGGGTGGCCCTGTGGTGCTGTGGGACACTGCCCCTGCACAGGCAGCAGCTGCACTTGGCTCCAGCCCTGCCTTTCAAACACTCATTCAGAGCCAGCACAGTGTTACTGCTGAACAGGGGTGATGGAGCTACTGCTTAAAAACCACCAACCAACTGCCTTAGAGTCAGCCAGCTTTCACTTCTCCCTCGATGGCATTTCAGTGACACCAGCCCTGACTTGCTGCCCCACTGCATGCTGACAGAACTCGTTACTTTGACAAGCTTAAAGAGAAACTTCAGCGAGCTGTGTAGTGACTGCGAGTTCCCTGTATCCTCCACCGTGTTCTCTACTGCAAGGACGTGCTCAAAGAGTTCATCTGGGGGAACAAGCTCACAAGAATTTGTGGTGTGCCACAGTTCTCAGATGAATCAGCCCCAGTATCTGAATTTTTCATTTAAAAAATCCCCTACTGAGACAAACACTGCCTGTGAATTCTGGGCTGCTCAAGCATGCAGAAAAATTCAAACTCCCCCATCTCTCACTTTAGTCTAGATAGATTCAGTGTTTGTAGGTCACAGAAATTCTCAGTTTGCTTCCTAAAGAGAAAAAACAGGGCTGTTGGAAAACCTGCTTTACACTCCTCAAAGCAAGACTTAAACTTCTGTCTATTGATCAAGTATTTAACTATCAAATGACACATCTTACAGTCTAGAGGGATGATATATAAAGAGACAGAGAAACTGTAAGAGGAAATAACACAGTGACCTATTGCTTAACACTGGCAAGCCAACAGCCTTTAATAGTTGCTTAAAGCCCTGGCTCAGTGGGCTCCTGCCACAGCCCTTATTGAGTGGCTGAAGTCCTGGGCACAGGCTGGAGCCTCATTCCCAATCACTGTTCTTTAATACCTGTCCAGATACAGCCCTCTCTTCATGCTATCATTTTAATTCAATACTAAAAACTAATAGTTCACTGAATGCAAGATTTACGATTAGACATAAAAATAAAATGACAATAAAGTCATACACATAAATTAAGCAAGAAGTCCTCTAATCTGGTCTGTACCACTGCTGTATTTTCTCTCCTGTCTCTGTCTCATTCCTCACCTTCTTTGAAGAACAATAAGTTACCATTATTGGTAAATATTTATATTCAGTTCTGCAGTGTCAAGATACTGACAGTTGAGATAAGTCTTCCAAAAAATGTTCCCATCTTCCCAAGACAAGACAAATATTTATCATATATGTCTTTTTGAAGGTTTATGCCTTTTTGGGAATGAGTTTTAGGATTATCTTTATTCTTGTCTCAGCAACTTTTAGCTAAGGAAACTAGAACAAATTAGGACTCTGTGGCCACATACACACCAGCTAAAATCAATAGCTTTAATTTTCACATTTAAACCTGCAATTTTCATCTGACAGCCTCAGCAGGTTTTAATGCACACAACAATTTACTTTTACTGTTTTAATTGTTTTTAGTCAATCACTTTTATTGCTTCTCTGCATCTGACTAAACAAATTAATACAGCTATGTTCATAAACGATTACTTTGCGAAAGGGCTTGATAGATACATTTGCCAGGTTCACCTTCAATTACTGCCAACATTAGTAATATTTATACCAAAATATACATTTATCCAGGTTTTATAATTAAGTTAGCAACAGGAGCAGCAAGAAGACCAAAAAAATCTATTTCCTGAGCACCACAGAATCAAATTTCATCTTTCTACATCTTTCCCCAGGCCAAATGAAAACCACCAAGGCCTGCCCACATAGTTGGTTGAAAAAGCCCTTTCAGGATCACAAAGAATCTTGTCCTGCCATGGACGTGATCTTCTGGCTGAGGAAAACAAAGAACGTGCAATGCATGGTCAGGATGGCACTGGTAGATGGCCTGGATCAAATTCCTTGTTCTGTCCCTTGACAGGGGGCAGTGAGACCCCAGCAAAGGCTCTGTGCTCCCTCCTTGTCCCCACCCAACTCTGCTGCTTGGTGAGCCAGGCACAGCAATATTCTCTTGAACACACAACCCAGCAGAGGTGTGCACAGCCCAGCCTGACTGTGGCTTTACTAACTCACTAATCAAAACCAAGATATATTGCCCCAATATCAAGGAACTCTACTTTTGTGGATGCTGTAAGAGTTGTTTTTCACTGACTGTGAGCTACAAGGACCTTCATCCAGGAGGCTCAAAACCCTGGACTCCAGATCTTTATGAATTCCGGTTTTATTATTTTATTTAATGTGAAAAAACCACCATAAAACCAGAAGTTAAAGTCCAAGGGCCCACCATATTCAGCCTAATTCAATGTTTGGATCTCCAGACATACCTAGACACATTCCCCTAGCAGGTAATTAGTGCTACAGCTAACAAGCCAGTTCTTCTACACCATTTTATCACCACTCAGGGCATCCTGTGGATTTTGGGAGAGCCTGGCCACCCCTCTCAATGTTCCTGAAGCACCTTGCCCTGTGAGTGAGTAAATACCCCATCAAAGCTCCCCTTCCACCTTCACAGAGCTTGTTCTCTTTCCCAAGCAGCCACCAGAGAACCAAACCAGCTGCTGCTTTTGTGCAAAAGCTGAAAACGATCCCACATTGGTCAAAACTGCTGACATCAAACTAGTTTTTCAACTGATATTCCTACATAACATCACTCGTATTTGATTTAAGCCTCCACTGAACACGCGCCCTCAGAAGCCGCCTGGGTCTTAAGCTGTAGGAAACTGATAAACTGCAGAGTGTGGTAGAAGGGCTTTTCACTGTTCTTTTAGAAACCTGCACAATATCTCATTTGAAAGAGCCCTGATCTCTGGCTGAGGCTGCCAGGTGCTTCATGAATACAAACTGAATATATGAATTGTATTGCTCCTTAAGCTACCAAGCCTACACTCCACTGTAACAAGAAAAGTCATGAAAAGCTTGTATGACAAAATAATATATATAACCTGCAAAGAACAAACCTGTTTATTTCCTGAGGTTTGTGGAAGGTTATAATTAGGATTTGTTTTAGTATTCCCATATTTCTTGAGTCAGTTCCCTAGTCTGAATACACATCATTTTTACTTTAGGTTGCTTGGTATTAAACAGACACTTGATCCCCCCAGCAGTTTTCACAAACCCACGCCTTGCTCCCCCCTCCCTGCAGTGAGGTAACACAGCTGCTCCATAATCCTGTCTTTTCATCGTCAGGCAGGACAGCACTCTCCAAAATGCCAAACTGAGCACAGCCACCTTCCTGGGATGACATATCCGAGAGCATCTCCATTGTTCAGGACTCTTCAATAAAGAGCTAAGGCTAAAAAAAGGCTAAACCAACAAATCTTCTGTCCCAATTACCCAAGCTGCTGCTGCTCAGGACAGAGAGAAGCAGGAAGAACAGATAAACCCAGAGGTGGAACAGCCTCTCCACCCACAGACAAATATTTCCATTTTTATCAAAGCCAGCCCTCTCCCACCACTAATATTACAGCAGGGAGAAATGATTCACAGAACCACAGTCACAACAAAGCCTGGGCACATCTGTATTCCCACGGAAAAAGGGATCTTAGCCCTGTGCCCTGTGTGGCAGCTCAGCACAGCAGCAGTCCCAGCTCATTTCTCAACTTGCCTTGAAATGGTAACAAGCTCCAAAAAACCCACTTGTGTATGTGCAGACCAGCCCTGTGGGATGGGGGCCCACAGAACCCTCCACAGAGCAGCTGAAATGGTGTCCAGGAGTGACCCTGAATTGCTTTGTACAAGACACACACGTTGTGCTGCACTGACTCGTTAGAGAGTTTCACACAGCCCGGCTCCAGCAGATTTCATATTTCTGTCAACTAATGGCATCATTTCCTAAACACTGGTATAGAATTAGTTATAGCATATGATTTCAAGGGCCAGATTCCAAATACAGGCAGGGTACCCTTGCTGCCCTCATGGATTGCAGCAGACACCCTGACAGAGCTGATCACATTTTGCTATTTCCCTCTACACACACCAGAGCTTGTTGCTCTCTAATAATTTTGGGCAAAGTCCTTTACAAATAAGATCTGTTGAAATGCTGTTCAAGCTCACCTGTTGTGCCACAACACCTGAAGACCCTAAAGCAGCTCAGGCCTCATTGCATTAACCACAGCAAAAGCCTGTAGGTGCCACTCAATAGAGCCTAAATAAATAGAACAAGCATAGAGTGGGCAAATGGAAAGATAAATTAGTTTGCCCCAGGTCACATAGAAAGTCTGCATCAGAACCAAGAAGGACACTTGATTCCCAGTGTCTTACTGTCAAGACCATCCTTTCTTGCTCTTAAAATTAGGAAAAAGCACAAGGCATCAGCATCCAGCATTATTATCAAGACTAATTCTTTTTTCAGGAGGAGGAGCTGCACTAAGGAACAACCTGGCCCATGTGGTCACATTGGAGACAGAAATCAACACCTAAACTTGCTGAAGTGTATGAGAAGTTCACTGCCTGGCAAGACCTTTCCTTCCATCTCATCTGCCTCAAATGAAAAAGGACTCGATACCATGTACCATGACCACCCCACACACACTCACTGTGCTTTACAGAGATGTTACAGGGTGTATTCCCAGCACATCCATAGATATATTGGGAATGCACTCTCTTCTGCCCTTCACTGAACTCGTACACATCACACAGTTCACTTTACAGCCACCATAAGAGGTGAAAGAATCACGTCCAGGCTATAAATCGTATCAGCCCATTGCAATTAAACACATTGAAATTCTAAATCCCCAAAAAAACCAGACTTTGTGATAATACAATTGTCAACTACATCTCCCAAACACTCTGTTGCTGCCCTTCCAACGTGCTTCCCATTTACAAGCTCACAGGAGCAACTTTACTGCCAATTCCTCCATTGATGGCACATTTTATTGACAAAATACAGCTGAGCCACCTAAAGCAATTTCAGCTACAGAATAACCTTTCACACAAGAAGTTAACCAGCTCCTCCATCCATTTGCAGTAGATTTAGATTAGCAACACCACACAGACACACTCAGATCCTTTGAACAGCCAGCTGATGGCTAAGGACAGGGTAATGTTAAACAGTATTTCATGCTTTGAGCTCTGGGAAGCAAAGCCTTCTGCACTCGGAAGTAAAAGGTCTGGATTCCCACTCTGGCACCACAGACTGTTTCTGCTCCCTCTACCTTTCCTCACCCATCTCCAGTTTCTCCTTCCCTTTGTTTTACCTCTGTCCTGCATTATAATTTTCTTGTTACACTCCTACAAGGATTGTCTTATTTTAAACAATGCTGATTTTTAAAAAAACTGTCCAGTCTTCCCACAAGCTTAAAAAGCACCAGATGTACACAAGTCTGTCCAGAGTGCAGCCACTGGCTCTGGGGTGGTGCTTTTAACAACCAGCCAGTCAAAGGGAGGCTGTGCAGCCACAACTGACAAGTTCCCCATCACATAAATACTTTCAAAGCATCAGACGCCAACATAAAACTACGCCTCTCTTTCAAATGCAGTTGTATAAAACATTTGCTCTCTATGACTTATGGAAGAAATCACAAGTCTTGAAATGTGCCAAGATTTGGAACTCCCATTAAGGAAGCTTGCGAGGAAGAGAAAGTTTTAAAAGCCACTTTTATTGTCAGGCTTAATTCTGCATTCCTGTCAAGTCTGTCTGCAAGGGGGTTTGCCTGATCAAAGATCTCAGGGCTGACCTCTCCGAGTTTGTCCATAGATCACCCCAAGCGTTCATGCACCACAGCTGCTCTGAACATCTGTCATGCCCTCCTCGGCTCAGCCTGTGCTAAATAATTCCAGGGATGGGCGGGAAAGGGGAGAGCCCATCCAGCAGCCGTTCTCAGACTCACACAAAGCACAGCCACCCGGGCAGCCTGGAGGAAGGGGATGAATGTGCTGACACCTCTGTCCCAGTGCAAGTCCCAGGCAGAGGCTGCAGAAGTGCAGCTGAGCTGTGTTTGGAATTGAGCTGCAGCTTTCCAGAGAAGCCTCAGACATGCACAAGTGCAAATTCCTTCCCGCGGACACAGCCAAGAACCTGCACTGTCAGACCCCGGGGCTCAGCTCCAGCCGGAGCACACACCCAGCACGGCAGTGTCAGCACTGCAGCTCCCAGGCTGCCACTGACCACAGGCAGTGATACAGCTGAAACGAGATTTATCCCTTTGCTACTACACAGGGAAACTATTTGAGCCACGGCAGGCTGGCTGACTTTGCTCAGACTTCTTAATTACCCCCATGAAAAGGAATTCAGCACTCCCACCTAAGACCCTTTGACAGTTCACAGAGCAAATCCAGTTTGTCTTCAGGTGCACACACGCAAGTTGAAGCTGCTTCAGTCCCAGGTGAGCTTTTTCCATAGTTCAGCTGGAAAATGCAAACCTAGTCATTTATTCCTGCAGGGTGGGAACTGACCACAGTCAAAGTAACATTAGTAAGAAATCAAAGCCAGCGCTAACAGCCACATACCACAGAGAAACTCAGAACCAGTACCTTACTTGCCCCAGCCAGGAAAGCACACAGAGCCACAGAAGTCCTCATGCTCACAGGTAGTTTGCACCATCACACCTGGTGCCCGAGGGGGGCTGGTTTCTCCTCACTATGCAGCTATTTCTGGGAGCTCACCTACTCCTCCGTCTGCTCTTTTGAGGAGCACAGCTGGAAGAGGGTTCACCTGCCCATCTGCCTGTACTTTTTAGCACACCTCCACAATATCCATTTGTTTTTATGCTCCATGTCAGTCACACAGTTCATACTTTGTGTGGGTGCTTCACCTCACCAAGGAGGGCACCTAATACTCTTTTTTCCTGTGCAACCCAGTGGTAACATAAAAAGTCCTGTTTCAGCCCTGAGAAAGTGCTACAAAACTGCTTACCAGCGTCTCATAAGACAGAGATACTTCTTTCGGAAGGTGAGGTGTAATTAGCTGCTTTGCTCATTAACAAAAGCTGATCAAAGCCCTCCATAAGCTACTGCAGTTTCCTAAAAGAAAATGGTGGCTAAAGTCCTAACAACCAATGCTCAACAGCAGTTGAACAAATGCTCTTTTTAGTCCTTTTAAAACAAGGGAGAGCAGTCTCTGGTCAATCCAGAATTGCTCAGCTCAAATTCAGCTGGAATAACTTCAGAGCTGGACTCCTTATCCCTTCCCCTTCAGAGGGGAGCACCCCCCCATCCCACTCTTCATTACACAACCTCCACAGCCCCTCCATTGCCCCCAGGGCACAGCAAGGCCTGGGTTAAACACCCCCCTTTGTCAGAAGAAATCTGACTCTATGCCCTAAAATTATAAGGCATTTTTACAAAAAGCCATATCACCTTCCAAAAACCTCATCTTTGCTTTGCTAGGTCAGTGCCCCCACCATTTAGTAACACATCAGATCTCACCACATCATCTTCCTTCTGCTTGAAACAGACTTCATGCCATTAAAACAAGGAGCTGAGGTTCTACTAAGAGAGCCCTTCCCTGCAGAGAAACAGCAAACCCCACCATCCCCTCCCACCACAAAAGATTCAGCCTCTCCCCAGCCTCTTTTTATCCACCACTCTGGATTAGGGACTTTGTATTGCTCCCAGCTGACACAAATCAGGTGTGACCGAAATCCCTGAAACACATCAGGTGTGACTGGTGAAGATTCCTGCTACCTACAGATGGCAAGGGTTGTTTTCAGCCCTCAGTTTCTCACTAAAGAATCGTTTTTTGCTTCATAGTTTTATTTGCCTTAAGACTATAAACTCACAAGCCTACTTTATAAACACCTGAGGTTTATTGCTAGGCACAGCCAGAAATGCATCAATACACAGTCCCTCTTATGAAAGTGCAAAGATTAGGTTAATGTTTTCCATATAGTTCCTAAACTGGAAGTTCCTGTTATTATTTTAAAATGCTGTAAGAATTCAAGACTACATAAAGGTGAAATTCCCACTGTAAACACTTTAAATGATCAGGAAGAAAATATTTATGTTTAGAAGCTGGTTATTTAGAGTAACTTAGCTCCAAAAGGTCCCACCTCTCCATACTCACACACAGATACACAAGACAGCTGTCTGTGTGTCAGGCATTGCCCCTGCCTGAGGAAAGCCTGGTGAGGGTTCTGTGACCCCAGAGAGCTCTGCAATAATGCCCTAATAAAGCCAAGCCCTTGTGCTTGGAGAGCAAACCCCTTTAGGATCACACAGTCAAGACCTGTATTTTCTGTGTGGTGTTTTAGCAGACAGAGGGAGATCTGAAGAGGAGGCCTTTGGTGCAGGGCAGACAGCTCCTCCACAAGTCAAAGAGAATGCAGAAAGGAATAAATAATCAAAAGACCAGGAGTAGAAAGAAGCTGGTAAGACTCTGAGATGCAGAGATCTGTTCTGATAGTCCAGCAGCACCAGGAATACAAGGCATTTCTTTTGTTGTTTAAAGTCAATTTTGTTCTAAATTATGCAATTACAGAGAAAGAAGACCCTAATAATCACAGAATTTTTTTTTCCCACATGACTTTAGTTTATCCCTTGTACAAGTGAAGAGTCGAAGTTGTCTCTTTGGTCCAGGAAAACAAAGCAAAAAAGCAAGTTTGGGCATCACCCTCTAGCCCAGCGATGAGAGCAGTCACCTTGCCAGGGAAAACATGCCAACCTCCTGCTCCCCAAATTGTTGGGGAATTCACATGAATCATTTCTGGAATAAACCCTGGAATGCAGCAGTCACTGACCAGGGGCTGATTTATGGAGACTCCCCAGCAACGGAACATCCAAAGGCAAGATCCTGGGTGTGGAAACTGCCTGAGAGAGGCCCCTGTGACAGGGACTGTCACTCCTTGCTGAGATTCCCAGGGAGATAAGTGACGCCAGTGGAAGGCAGGAGTCTCTCTGTCTCCCACACAGTCATTCAGCTGATGGAGAACAAAGCATCTCCTTAACATCTTTACAACTCAGGACAGGGAGAAGGCAAAAAAAACTTTTGCACCTCCCATCTCTCAGGCTGCTGCTGCTGGAGCATCTCCGCGCCCGTTTTCCCACAGTGAGATGTTTGTCTGTTCTAAAGCTCCATCTCCTGGAGCCACGGAATTAACGCAGGGACGGCTCAGCTCTCACTGAAATCAGGGTGTAAATTTGAAAGTCTGCAAAAGCTGTGAACTTTTAAGAGGCAAGATTTAAAATGATTCAGGCATCCCTGATTTCTGTAATGTGGAAGGTGGCCCGATCTGCGGGTTCGTTCTCGGGGCAGGGATCTGTGACAGCGTTGCTGCGGCAGCTCCTGTGCTGTCTCCTCACATCCCACGTTCCCGAGGCGGCCTCTGCCGGCCGCGCGTCCCCTCCTTGTCCCCGTCCCCGGCCCTTCCTGCCCTTGGCACACGGAATGTTGTACCCAAGGGAGCACCGGGACACGTCCGTCAGCGGGGAACGCCGCCTCCATCAGCCCCGCTCCCGCAGCGTCTCCAGTTTCCCCTCGTGCCCTGCCCCGTGCCCAGAGCAGCTCCACAGCTCGGGTTTCCCGTCATGGCAACGAGCTTGCACAAGAGCTTTCTCACCCATCCAAGGAATCCTCGTCCTCCCACTTGCACGTGGACGTGCTGAGCTGTGTGACCGCCACGCCAGGACAGGCCACGCCGTGCTGGGCTCGCTGTCCCCATGCGGGTTATCCCAGCACAGCCGCCGTGCTGCTGGCACACACAGCTCCACTTTCTCCTCAACCCTTTTTACACCCCTTGTTTCCCACAGGATTACAGAACTACTTCAAGAAGTCCTTGACGTGAATGAAGAGCTGATTAACGAAAGTTTACAAGTTACAAAACACGGGGCTCCTATTGGTAACGGAGGGATGTAACTGGGATGCCTTCAGCAATCCAGAATTCTTCCATACGTGTCTCACTGAAAAAACACGACCTGAGGCAGACAGAGATGTGAATAACCTCTAAGCTCTTCCTAGAAGTGCACTGTATGAATAAAAAATGCCAAAGGAGTGCAGAAGGGTGTTCTGTACAGTTGCAGTCAATAGAAGGCATCTATTCTAGGAAAAAAATCTATTTATTTTTAATAAATCACTGTGTTGCCACTTAACTATTGCAACAGAAAACTCATAGAACTAATATTCTTCAAGGCTTTGGCTCTGGGTTGTTGGGGGCTTTTTTTCTCCCTCACATACAATTAACAAAGAAGCTAAAAATAAAAGCTTGATTCTTCTGCACCAGACCCAGGACAGCCATGATGCAGCTTCTCAGTGAACTGCTCAAGCAAAGGACAGCACACACACAAAACACTCACAGGCTGAAGCATAACATTTTTTTTAGCCTGTTTCCTGCATCCCCCAGGCCAGGCATCAACTGAAACACAATTCCAATTTTCCCCTCCAGCTAAGGAGTATTTC
>NW_008236442.1:4695759-4696510 GCF_000691975.1 Corvus brachyrhynchos | reverse complement strand
GTGCTGCAGAGGTGCCCCAGCCTTGGAAGCCTCCAGAACACAATTTTTGTATTAAAAAAAGTTCACTTTGTGGGAGCCCGCAGTAGATGCAAAAGGATTTACAAAAGAAATTGCACTCAGTCCTGGAGCTGGTCAGCAATACAAAAAGCAGCAATAATCCCTGCCCCAAAGCTTTGTGCTGCCTCAGGCAGCTGCAGGCAAGGACAGTCCCAGGGGTCCATGGGCTTTGCTCTCCTGAGCTCCATTTGGGAGACATGAGGATTCCAGGCAGCCCAACAGCAAACCTCTCCCACGGGCAGCAATGCCCTTGCATGGTCTCTCAGCAGAAATTACTGAACAGAAGTAAACTCCAAAATCCAGCAACTTCTGCGCCATTCACTCAACTCAAAGACTTTTTTGGAACATTTTAAGTCCAAATCCAGTCTCTACAACCCCAAATCCATGCTGTATTAGAAAGCTCTCCCAGGGAAAACTTTCAAGTATTCCCTGAGGTTTAAAAATCAAGTAGGACAGAGAACCTTGGATACTATTAGGCAGTAATTTTTAAACTTTTTTTTTAAATATCAAGAGTAGAATTAAGAGTTGCCTTTGAAAACTCTGAAAAATAAACTCCATTTCACTTTAAATTCTGGTCCCATGTGAGTTTTTAATAGGAAAGTGTTGCGGTGCCTAAGCCCACTTTACACCCCCGAAGTTACCCTAAAAGTGATCTCTCCCTGCAACACTGCTAGAAAGTTCTCCCTTTGTCTGG
>NW_008236442.1:4666995-4695385 GCF_000691975.1 Corvus brachyrhynchos | reverse complement strand
GTGCAGGCCCCGTGTTCCCCTGCCCCTGGGCAGCCTCGTTCCTCGTTGTTGGTTTGTGTTCCCTGTGCGGGCAGGGACCCTCGGCCCAGACTGTGAGGGTTCCTCGGCAGAGCCCGGCCATGGGCTGGGGAAATGAACATCTCTGAAACATCTACCAACAATCCGTCCACGTGTATTTCTTTTCCACGGGACTCCTGGTTTGATACAGGCGTGTTACAGTAATCCCCGCTGTAACAGACACCCACAAATGGTATCAAGCACCTGTTGCTGGTTTTCCTTCAAGAAACCAGTATTTCCTTCAAGAAGCCAAGCAGAATGCTCCATTTGGCTGCATACGAACATAGAATCATGGAGTCATAAGAATGGTTTGGGTTGGGAGGATCTGAAAGCTCATCCCACCCCACCCCCTGCCATGGGCAGGGACACCTTCCACTCCCCCAGGCTGCTCCAAGCCATGCCCAACCTGGCCTGGGACACTGCCAGGGATCCAGGGGCAGCCACAGCTCCTCTGGGCACCCTGTGCCAGGGCCTGCCCACCCTCAGTCAGGACTTTCTTCCCCAATCCAATCTAAACTCACTCTCAGTTTGAAGCCACGTGCTCTGGAGTGTAATTAGGGAATTTAAAGCAGATTTTGTTAAATGTAGGGTACACGTTTAGGATAAAGATCTTTGCTGTGAGGTTGAAGCGTTATTTAACTTTTTATTAGCCATTAAAATAAGTTGCAGATACAGAAATGGATCCATACCTCAAAGTCCCTCTGCAGGTCTCTGCAGGAGTGGCACCAATGCTGCTCAAACAAACATCTGGAAAGGTCACAGGTGCTTAAAGAACAAGTTTATTGACAGTATCGTCACAAATAAACAATCTAAAGAAAATTTCAGAAATCTCTAAACTTAGAAATTTTAAAATTTTCTCATTGGCAAAATATTAAAAAAAGAAAAAAAGAAGTGTAAGATGTCACTATAATCTTAAACTTCCCTAATTTCAACATTTTGGTTCAGTCCTTTAATTTGATGACACACATCCAACCCTTCAGCACAATGAAAATGAGTCAAAATACAATTTTCCTTCTGCAAGGGGATCTCGATCAGTAAAGTTTTTTTTTTTTTTGCAAGCGTCTCCCTGAATCCTGTCTGCTCACAACTTGATAGGTAACATCAGCAAGAAATAACTTTATAAATAGTCCAACTGAGCCAAATTAATTCTGGTATTAATCAAAACCTAAATTTCCCCCAAACAATACAAAGCAGACCATGTAGTACAAGAAACTATCAGCATGCATTTTAGAGGTCATTTTTGTACTTCAGGTACATGAACTTAAAACCAAAGAGGGACAATTGTGATAAAAATGTACTCAGATATTTCATAACATTAATATTTATTGCTTTATATGAATACTGTATTGAAAGCCCAAGCATTCAGTTTACACACAGAAATTATACAATTATATACCGTTTCACAATGGCAGTGAGCACTCATTACAATCTACAAAAAATCTACTTTACAGAAATTTAAAAATTCTAAATATCAAAAAGGTACAGTTGAAGAAACAGGTATAAATTTGGCAGCCAGTAATTGTGACTGGGAGGTTGCAGCTTGCATGTCTTTAAATATGGGAACTGGAAAATATTGAGTTTAAAGCAGTAGTTTGTGCTTTGAGCTGGTTTGAAAAAAATGTAACACTGGCTGTCAAAGTAGTATGTTCAAAAATATTTAGTTCACTTCCAAAATGTTATACAAATCGTGGTGATTCCTCTGCACCCCTAAGCCCTGTAGCTCAGGAACATGACCAGGGTCACGTCTCCATCCTTCCCATCCAGTGGTGTGATCAGCCCGATGCCACCTGCAAACCTTGGAGGAACTCTTGAGACTTCTCTACAATATTCACAAGCTCCAAGAAGCACTCAGAAAGGCAAATACCTGCTCATTTCTTCCAAGGTATTTTATTTTCAAACATTTCTTCTACAAAAGTTTAAGCTAATATTTTGATTACAACGTTCTCAACATAAAGCACATTTTGTCATAAATAAATGAACTCCTTTCACTCAGGCACCTCAGAAGTATACAAAAATGTTGTCATTGGAACAGTTCTCTTGGAATGTGTTTACTCGGGTGTTTTCAACAATGTTACTATTTCCAGGGTTTCATATGAGCCAGATTTCATGTGTTTTGTTTTTCCAGAGGCAAAGTGCCTTGAGAGGTGAACTCAGTCTTTTCCCTATAGAAAAAGTATTTGCTGTATTTATCTTTTATAGAAACAGAAAAATATACCCTTTCCCCCTTAGAATACCGAGGGTACACGGAGGTGTGCATGCTGTGCGGAGATGTGTGTGTGAAATGTGTGTGTGAAATGGAACACATTTGAAACACACAACAGAAGGTTTCTTGGTGTGTATTCAAATAAAAATCCAGAAACCAGCCTGAAACCCCGAATTTCACATGTCAAATGTTGAAACTGTAACCAAAATATGAAGTAACTGCTAGAGCTGTCAGAAAAAGACAAGACAAAAAGCTTTCTTGCTTACATACAACTAGGTGTGGTGATCTCCAAAAAAGTTGTCAAAATTATAATTACCTTCCAGTTTAAAAACTTTTATTCTAAATAAAAAAAACTATACACAAACCACTGATTTGACCAAACGAAAGTTCAGCGGTAAGCAGGACCTGAAGGAGCTGGTATTCACAGTTCTTATCATGTACAACTCTTTCAAGGTTCAATCCATGGAGAAGTTTATTTTACAACCTGCTTCTTTTTGTAAAACTAAAGGTCCACTTTATTACATAAAATTATTTATACAGTGTAAAACCGGAGCCTTATGGAAAATACTGCCTCTAAGTTTATTTAAATTAGTCTTGCTCCATAGGTTCATCTGCAGCTTCTGTGGCTTCATCACTGTTTTCCATCGGGGTCTCTGAGGAGTTTTCGGGAGTTTCACTAGCATAGGAGCCCAGCTCTTCTGTTTCACTGCAGTCAGCTCCACTAGTGGCGGATGCACTGATGTCACTGTCAGCCGAGTGCAAATCCTTCTCTGCCCGCGACTGCTCAGACTCCTCCATCTGATTGTTCTCCTCAGAGCTCTCTTCGGCCACACTTGAGGAGTCACTGTCTTTGTCTTGCTCTTTTCTGTCTGGACCAACGTTTCTGGGAGACATGAAGGACTCTAGGAACAGAGAAAGTACAGTATTACCAAGGGATTTTTCAACATACCTTAATCCTGCTACTTTCCACTCCCAGCTATGCTGAGCAGAACTTCCACAACACAGCCAAGGTCAGGAAAAACAAACAAACCCCGATTTTATTAGAAGATAAAGCAGTGGCCACCTTTGTCAGAATATCCAAACTCTCTCAACATACCATAAAATAAAGTCCAGTTATTTTATTTAACAGGTAGCTTCACTTAGTGAAGCTTCACTTGATAAAGATGAAGTCTAAGAAGTAACTTCTTCTTGCTTCCCCACATCCTCCACTTGCCTTCAGAATCAGTCTCCGGGAAATTATGAAAACATGGCTGTTTCAAGTGTACAGCCATCATGATCTACAGGAACATTGTACAAATACCTGAGCCATAAAGAATTGTTACAGTGGGGATACTGTAACACAATGTATCAAACCAGGAGTCCCGTGGGAAAGAAATATATATGGACAGATTCTTGGTAGATGTTTCAGAGAGATGTTTATTTCTCCAGCCGCAAAAAATAATTAAAACGAAACTTTGAAGAATATGTAAAAACTAGATTAGTCTCTTAACTGCAGGTTTTTTGGGGTTTTTTAGGTTTTTTTTTTTACTTAGGTACAGAGCCTGCCTTTCAGTGAGATAATTTCTACTGTTCTGACAGGATGTGGAGACATTGTTGCTCAGTCTCCTCAGTGAAAAAAACACAAATTTATAGCTGTAACAAAGTAAATTCCATTATTAATAAAGATAGTAAAACGTAAGTATGACCCATCCCCATCTGGAGAAAGGATGAGAACACCTGATGATACCCTAAAGTAGGCATTATTGAATTCTTGGTGCACCCTGATCTAATTTATGGCCCCAAAAGTAAATTCCATTATTAATAAAGATAGTAAAAGGTAAGTATGACCCATCCCCATCTGCAGAAAGGATGAGAACACCTGATGATACTCTAAAGTAGGCATTATTGAATTCTTGGTGCACCCTGATCTAATTTATGGCCCCAAAAGATTTTAAGTACCCTTGTGTAAGTTTCAAATTGAGTGTAGGACCAAGGAAAAAGAAGTAATAGACTTGGTAAATCATGCAAAATTGAAGTACGAACAAGCAGCTCATCTTTATGCACAACAGGAGACATTCAGCAATCCCAGCAGCACTGGTCTCCAGCAAAGAAAATCCCAACTCCTTGGAAGTAAAAGAAGACAGTGAACTCTGAAATACCTTCCTCCTCTTCCTCTGTACAGTGCTGTCTGGCACAGGTAGCATCTTTTTCTTTATCCTGAGATGTAGAGGATGCTTCTGTCTCTTCCCCCATGCCTGAAGAGACTTCACTAGAGGCAGTTTGGTTTGGTGCATCTCTGGCTTCCCCTTCCTTGTCAAATTTAAGTCTTTTTACCTCATGTCCTTCTGCTTCTGCAGGATCATCCTCAGAGTGCTTATTTTTCACTGGGCTGCTCTGAGCACCTTCTGATTCAGACGCTGGTGATTCACTACAAGCAACAAAAGCAGATGTAGCTTTTATTGAAGACAAACATTCTGTATCTCGTCACACTTTAAAAAAAAGTAGCAACTACTTCGATTTAAACACTTTAAGTCACAACAACACAATTTGCTTCACTTATTACGTAACAAAACCTTAAAGTCATCACTCCTGACTTAAGACTCCATTATGCATCCCTTACATGTCTTTTTTAAACTATTTTTAAACATAAATAAAAAACCTGAGAATACTAAAAGCTCAAAATACACTCCTTCTGACAAACCTGTGTTTCTTCTCCTCTGTTTGCTGCAAGCTGGGCTCTTTATGCTCTGTGCTGTCTGGCAAACCGTTGGTTGTCATGGGAGTTGACAATGAAACCTTCGTTCGACTCACGGGTCTGGGGGTCCCAGGGCCATTTACATTCGATCTTTAAAAATAATAATGGAAAGTTAACCCAACCTCTCAGCAAAGTAACTTGTTCCTATTTTGCAGAAAGCAGCTATACCCTTCCTTTATAAGATCAACAAAACTAAACAAACAGATGAGGGGCTTTGCTGTTTTATACTGAATAAAATACTCCTTGCCTCCAATGTGCAAATTTGATTAAAAAATTTAAATAACAAGAAAAAATTCTCAGCGAGGTGACAGAGAGATGACAATACACAGTATGTAGCATACATGTTCCTGCCTCCTCTACCCCCACTCCCCAGTGTATTCCATGGCACACCTCATTTTTAAGGCTACTTATTTGGGATCACAACAGGTAAAAAGGGATCTGAACCAGCTATTCCCAGAACTCCACTGCTTCTATCCAGTCAAAGTTAACCCCTGGAACTGAACTCACCTGTCAGAGTACCCTGGTGAATTTCCTGGGAACATAACACCATTCATCCGATTTAAACTACTGGAATTATTTTTCCTAACAAACAAAACAACAAAATGTTATGAATAAAGGAACTTTAAATCACTTCAAGCTTGTTTGCAGAGAATTTCCCAATCCCAAACTTATAAAGCCCCCACTGTCAGTCCCCAAGGAATTTTTACTTTTTTCCCAATTACTACACTTGCAGACACCATCCCTACTGCTGATTGCACTATGGATAACAAAATGTGAACTCTCCCTGTCTGGCTTTTAGATACAACTACTGACAGCAAGAGAAATGCATTAGACACACACATACATTCTCCCTGTGAGTAACACAAGCTTGAAGTTTCATGGAAAAGAGGGTTATACTCACTCTGAAGATGGATATACACAGCTGACAACCATGACATTCTGTAATATACAAACAACAAATACATCAAGAGTTCAGAAACAGAAGCTTCAGCTCTTGACAACATCCCAAAACTTCAAAAGTTTCAGGATTTTGGTCCTATCTGTTAAGGTAGCTCTGCTCTCACTTACAAGGTCAGGCCATAATTACACCAAAATTCAGGATTTTAATAAGTTTGTTGCTGTTTTAACAAGACCAGCACATTAAGCCTCAGGCCTGAGTGCCTGTAATTTCTAACTGAGGGATGTCTGGAGAACAAAGTTCTCCAGAAATCCTGAATCCAATTGTGGAACCATATCTTGAAAATCTGTTCCTGGCTTCTGAAGGATCCCACATTCTGATATAAGCTGTAAAATGCCAGTTAAGACACCTGTGTGCTCTTCTGAAGGCACACTCTGCTACACCACAGGATTTAAACACTGAAACAAAAGACACTGGAGGGAAGGGGCCTCCCTTCTTCTTCACCTCTCGATCTACTCTGAAACCAAATGTGGGAGGAAATGCCTGATCAAAAGATTCAGGTTTCATCTGATCATTTCTAACTAGCACTCCATATAACAACTGCCAATACACCCCCCACACACTACAGCTGGAGTACTGCACAGTGATTACAAAACACAGCAGTTGCAGCCCTGAGATTAATTTTTATGTCTGAAGTTATTTTAGAACTGCTTTTTGCTGCTGAAAGGTATGAAACAAACTCAGACACTTTAGAGCAGCCATTAGCTATACTCTGGCTCTGAGCCCCAAGGAAACCAGCAGACCTTTGGGAGCAATTGGGAAGTTATTAAGTGGTGGCTGTGACTGTGGAGCTGTGTTCTCTGTCAGAGAAATACTTACCTTTTCCACACCTCTTAGAAATTTGTCTGTTCCTGTGTAATTCCTCCTAGGATCTGTCAGCAACTCACAGAGTCGCTGGATAGTGAAGGGGATGCTGCAATGAAATAGATTTATAACAATTTAATTTTATTTTAATAAGTATGACTCTCAGGAAGCAACAACATTATTGCTTTCTCCCCGTTACCGAGAAGGAGGAACAAAACCAGTACTGAAGTTTGTTACCATGAGCAATACTGGGTGGCACCTCAAGACTTTATTTATCTCATACACAAAGCTGTTTCCTGTGCTCACCACCACAAAACCCAAGCAGAATCCTAAATGCATCATCCCACAACTCAAAGGACTCATTTAAACAACAAAAACGAAATCAGATCAACAGTGAAGTTTCTGACTGTACTATTCCAATATAGAGAAATTTTAAGGGATTCAAAACAAATTTGAGTCATACACACTAGAGCTAAAAAAGTCTCAACTTGTAGTTTATTTCAGGTTTTACAAAACACAGTTACAGAAAAAGCAGTAAATGTTGGAATTAGTAGATCCATTATATTTCAGCTGTTACAAATAATCTATTTTGCTACAACTGGACAATGTACTCATCTATCAAAGAGCAAATCAGGAAAAATAATTAATAATTAATAATAATTAGTGATGTATAAGCCCATAGGAACCACATAAACACATTTCTTTTTTTGACAATTCTGCACTCAGTTTCATCCCTGCTGAAATGAGAAACTGATCTTTCAGACAAGCAATACTTTACAGACAATTCCCAGTTACCTGCGGTGTCACACACTTTGAATCCAAGTTCAGCATCACATTTTGACAAACTTCTGACAAAAATATTTCAGTATAATTATAAAGTACCATGCATTTTTACAATTAACTATTGGAAGTTGAAGCCATAAGCATTTTAAAAGTTATCTAAGAAGAATATTTAATACAGTATTTATGAACCATTTTTTGGCTGGGAATACAAATCCAGAGCTGCATCAATACAGACTGACACGCATGTGTGTGTATATCCTTATACTGTCAATTTCTGTCCAAATTCCACTTTTATTATTTTCTGAGGAAGTCAGTACATGGTATCTCCAGCCTGTGCCATGAGCTAACACAGCATGGATCTCCAGCTTTGCTCATTAGCTAAAAAGCCACGTGAGAAATGGCCAGCTCTGCCACCAGCTCAGTGCAAACAGGTCAGCACAGCTCCAATTCATCATCCCACATGACAACTCACTTTAACTAAAAGCAAGTAGTACTCAGAGAGTGACTAAGTATCAGCAATTTAATTATGTTTTTCAGAACTGGCTGTACATTATGTTACTGAGGAAGTCCTAATCCTCAACAAACCAGAAAAACCACAGGAACAAGTGTTCCTTCTAATTCAGTTTATTACATGAACGCTCTTAAACTTGACAGTGGTTCTGGCATTATTAGTTTCCCTTCCCTTGCTCTTCATTGGGCAAGCAGCAATCTTTGACACCCAAATTCTTCATAAAATCATCAAGCTTAGAAGAGACCTTTAAGATCAAGTCCATCCTCACAATATTCAGCTTCTGTGCAGTGCCTTCTTTTAACATTCCAACTTTTAAGTCACAAAGAATTTACTTGATCTGTTCATCTTTCCATATAGATAAAATATTATATTGATCTGTTTCTTGTGATGGCCATTTTGGGTTTTGGTTGAAAATCCATAAATAAAAATATTTCATTCTTTTTTTAATAGACTAGACTGTCCATTCAAAAATCCATTTATTCAACAGAAACAAAAACATACAGAATTTTAAATTATTCTCCATCAGCCAGATCTGTAAGACATCCTGGGGAATCAATATGTGGCTAATTTGGATTTAGCTGTACTTAATGGGTCACCTGGAATGCTGTGACAAGAATTGTTTTGAAACATCAACACAGTGCTAATCCCCCAAGTAAGACAGAAAACTCGAGAAATGTGCAGCCTGCAACTGACTCCAGAAGGAAAAGCTGTCTTCCTATTTTAATCTCAGCTATAAGAAGTTAAAAAGAAAAAAGCAAAAGCCAACTCATTTCCCTCCAAATTCTTCACAGCAAAGTGAACTTCGTGCATTGAGCAGCAGATGGCACCCGGTGTCACACAATCACCCCTCTGCATGGAACTCCTTCAGCACTTGCAAATGCTTTTAGTTGGCAAAACCCAAAGTTAACTTCACCTCAGGAACTCTTTCTGGTGAAAAACTATTGTTTTAAAATAGTTCAACAACGTGATCTTAAACCAGAAGTAATTTAAACTGGTGTAAATCTATAAAGGAACACCAAAGTAAAGTTTGTGAGCAGTACGAGAACTGACTGTAAATGCTCGGAAATTTAATTAGTTCAGCATATGAGCTGCATGAATAGTCCTGATCTGCCCACTTAAGGTAACCACTCAAAATTCTATACCAACACACTCAAAACAGCACTTCCAGCACTACAGTCCAGAGTGAATTACAAACCAAAAATTCATTTGGACAGTACTGAAGAGGGATCTGGGAAAATTACTTATACCAGTTACATTAAATTGTAGCCAAAAAAACCCCAAACAAACAAACAAACCCACATAAATGAAATTTGACTTATGATCTAAGTTATTCATGCTGTGAAAATTTCTCTGTCATTGAGATCCCCAGTAACTTACCTTGGAACTTCCTGTTTCACTAACAAAGGATAAAAGGATAAAAAAATGGCAAGAAGTTCCTACTCCAAAGCAATTGTAAGAGAATTGTAAAGAGAATCTGGCTCTGTAAACCTGTGAAGACACCATGTCGAGTAAGATACAGACAGGCTAAAAGAGCCAGTTTGTGCTTTCTTTAAAAGGCACTTCAGCTAGAAAGACCCCAAAAAAGAGGTCATTTTTAATGTGTTACTTCTTTTCCCTCTCTCTGAAACAAATGCTAATAAAAACATCCCAATAATAAAGTCACATCAAGTAGCTTCCTTGTCTGCCCTGGTACCCTGAAATGACACCCACAGCTCTAAAGAAGCCTGAATATACAAATCCCACAACCCAAAACCTGCTGCTGTTACTCTTTGGACAGATCTCCACATGATTCAGCTTTTAAAATCACATCCTCCCTGTGGGGGTTACAAGATTTACTGAATGAACCACTCTGCAATCCCAGATCCTGAAACATCCCCAGGCATTATTTCCTTTAAGGTAACTAATGGATGCAGTTTGCTTCCTCAAAGCCTGGGAGTTTCACTGCAAAGTATGAGGAAGTTGAGCACCCTGAAGTGCTACAGCAAAGGATGAAAATAGCACAGGCACAGCCTAAGCTCCAGACTCATCATCCAGAGGTTTGTTCAGTGCACTTGGGAACAACAGCAGATAACAGCAGCCCATTCATTAGCTGTCCCTGGGAGAACATTACCCATTTTGTGGGCAACGAAGCATTAACAAAAAGCTGGGGGAGGAGGGAGAGAGGCAGACTTGAGCATAAAGGATAGGTTTGTTTTTAAATTCCTGCAGTGAAGCAGCTTGGTATAAATATTGGGGAGCTGAGAACAAGCTGAATTTCACATTCTTAGAAGTCTCCTACATGAGAGCAGTTGCTGGGGGAAGAGGAGATCTGACTTAGACTCCTAAACTGCAAATAAATGAAGTAGCATGGAACAATGACAGTATAAATTATAAATACAGCATCAAAATACAATACTAAGGACATGTCAGTAGCACCACCGAATCTGAAATTTCAGGGTATCAGGAATACAAAATTTAGAACATGCCGATTTATAACAAGCTGAGAAAAATGCTGAAAAGTCTTAACAAGCACTGAGCACCACAACCAGGATGACTCAGCTTATGGCAAGCATGTAATCCAGTTTAGAAACAACAAAAATACTATGTAAACTAGTAAAAAGGACACACCAAATAAGACAAAAACATCAGGAGCTTTATTTGAAAGGAAACAAAAACTTCCAAAAGGAAACCAGCAAAGGGCACAGATACATTTTAATCTAGGACACTGTCAGCAACTGATCAAACATCCATGTCCTTCATCAATAAGTATCACCTCAGCTGAAAATTTGAATTTGGCATTATTTAACAATTCTAACCCAGGTACACCTCCTGGTCACACCGTTTCTCACTGCATGACTTCTTCAAAAGCCAGTGAACTGCCACAAAACAATCAGGAACTGAACACCAGACGACCTCTTCCCATTTGGTATTTCAAAATATACTGAAAGCAATCTGACTTTACTCTTAAATGCGCACAGTAATATGATGCTTCTTTGAATGCACTGTTTAAAAACTAACTACAGATTGAAAAAACAATGTGAATGACATGACAGCATGTCACACTTTTCATTCAATGACAGAATAATGAAGTTCAGAAACTACTGCAATGTATTTCCAAGGTGCATATCTGCTTCTGCTCATCTATTCAAGGAAGCAAGATGAACAGTTCCAGACAGACAGTACAAACTATGTTACAAAACTGGAGAAATATGTTTGTTAGCCTGATTTTAGAAAACAAAGGATACATACCCATTAAATCCAGTGACAATTTTCAGGATTCTTTCTTTCATCTCTTCAAAGGGAATATATTCCACATTTGGATTGGGGGGCCCTCTTGGTTCAGGAGCTGAGGTTCTGAAATCATCCATGACTTTCTCCAGTTTGAAAATAAAATAGCCTTTAAACTGAGACCACTGAACCCTGCATAAAACACAAGCATTGAGACATAGGCAAGTTAGTCCTAAACCCAAAGAACAGTGTAAGTTTATGTTTGCATAACAACATTCACCCTGGTATGCCAGTCCTAAGATGAACAAGGCAAGTAATGCAGTGCTATTTCCCTTCCTGAATTTAAAGCATGGTAACTATTTCAAAAATTACACTGGAACAATGTAACACAAATCAATTGCCACTAACAGCAGGGGAGGCAGTTTCCTTAAAGAACCAATATCCACTGACAATGCAAACCTAAATGCGAAATACGCACGTGTCTATACAATACAAAGTGAGCCTACATGCTGCCTAAAGTTTTCACTGAGCTCACAAAAGGAGCAAGGGGAAAAAAAAAAAAAAAAAAAAAACCACAAAAAAAACCCAACCACCACACCAAAACAAAAAGTGTTTCAAGTCTGGAATCCATACAGCAACTGTACACAGGATTATCTGCTTCCCTAACAAAACCTTACCAAAAGCCTTCTGTAACTCCACACACCTTAAAAGCATTTCACTGCATCTCTTTCTCTCAAAAAGGCCAGGATTTTCTGTATCTCAGTTGGCACTTGTTGACGAAAAACTGAGCAAAACAACTTTGACTCCCATAAACATTCTCACAGCAGGAAGCTATTAAGATGTTTCCAAATTATGTTTTGCCTTACAGCTTCAAGTTTCATAATTTATAAAATTCTACATTTTGAAATTTTCAAGCAAACAGGTCCCTCACACTAGCTACAACAGACAAGTGCTGAGCCAGCCCTTCCACACCCACGGCCCCACAGAGCACCCACAGGAGCTGTTCAGGGCCTCCTTGGGCTCGTGCATGTCTGAGCAGCACAGGGAGCAATGTGAAAACAACTGATTTAGTTCAGGATCGATTTGATTCTATTCCTGTTAATGCAGGAGGTTGCACAGCTCCAGGACGGAGAAAAGAAAGAAATACGGAATAACAAACAATAAACAAGGAGAGAAGACGATCTTGGACATTTATCTGTAACACACACGATCTGGTATGAGCAGGCTCAAACCAAACAAGTGTAAAATGTGAGCCCCTGGACAGCCCTTCAGCTCCTGCTCAAAGCAACATTAAACTATATAGAGAACAATTTAGCCAAAGGCTGTATTTTATCTACAGGCTGCCTTTGGTGGCCCTATTTTCAACCCCACGTAGCAGCTGCCCTTCTGTGGGGCTGACACAACTATTTGTGCTGTGAACCACTTGTGGTGATGTTTGTTTCTCCAGCACCACCAAATCCCAAACCACAGGCCAAGGAAGCTCTATCAGCCCGCCTGCACCAGAAAAGTAGGGCCACGTCATCTTTGCCTTAATTTCCTCCTTAGTCTCAAAGAAATAATTATGAGATGAAAAGGGGGAAAATACAGCTCAGGTTTATCTACAGAGATCCAAACACAAAGCCCCTGTCTTTTATTAGGAATGATAAATTTGCAAGAATGGGGGAATTCCAAAGAGGAAAGCAAACCTCTCTTTTCCCTCAACAAGAGACCTTTAAGCACCTCACAACCGGAGGGACCACAGGACTTAGTGAATAATAATAATAAAAATGAATAAATAAATAAACATCAAGGTCCCAAAGGGAATGGCATGGATTAAAGAGCACCACTGAGTCTCACTGGATTAAGTCTCCAATCAGCATTCTACACCCAAAGCAGAATACTATAATTTTCCAATGTACAATATTAGGCATTACTATTACAAATGTTAAATAAAAAAGCTATACAATTCTGCAGTGTTACCACCATGAAACCAAAGTGTTTGTAACAAATCACAGATGTAATACATAAACACACCACGAAACACAGTAAATAATCCCGTGACAGTGTGGGATTACTCCCCACAGAGCATCGCAAGAGCTTTACTTGCCTCATGAAAGGGGATTCCACTATTATTCTAAACATTCTTTGACAACTCCATTTGGATATATTTCCACACTTTAAAACTTCCGCTGTTCTGTGTTTTCACTGTTATTTATTTCTTGCTAAATAGTAACACTTATCTTTTCATAGACTATTAACCCATCAGTGTTTGAAATAAATCAACAACATGAGGTTTAAAATGGCAATCTACTGCCTGAAAGCAGCACCCACCAGCTCCTTTACAATGCTGAAGCTACAGAAAACAAAGATTGTAACATTTTGCCCATATACAGAAGTCCAGAAAACTATCACTTGGATTTTAAATTCAAAATTTTAATTAGTATTTGTCCCATTATAAAAAGGCTAAGAACTTACATCTGCAACACACTGAACTACTGACATAGAAAGCATCTCTCAACCTGCATTCCAAACCATTTACTAAATGACTGCTGACCGGGTAACACAGGACAGGTTACACACAGAGGCAGCAGAGTTTAAGGATAACCTCATCCTGCAATCACAAGGCTGACCACAGCTAATCCAGACAGAGCAACAGCAGCTTAGATCAACCCAACAAGCTGTTGCTAGAAGCTGTGTAACCACAGCAGCAGGGGCTCAGCACAGCCTTGCAGCTCGGACATTCTGTGTTTCTGCAGCAGTTTTTCCCAGCACTGCTGGATTCCCTGCTGCTGGGGCTGCAGTAGCAGCAGCAGGAAAGCTGAACTGCTCAAAGGCCACTGTTACATTCAGTGCAATCTCAGACAGAACTGCAGCTCAAACTATAAACAGAGCTGTCCCATGCTTCTCCTGAAATCAGTGTTGTTAAAACAATGAACTCATTTCTGACCAAAAAAAACCAAAACTATTTCTGCAGGGACAGTAAGATTTTCTCAGTTCCCATTTACTTAGTGGAAGTGATCAAAAGTGTCTCAAGAGCGAAGTCACCTTTCCTGTTTTACCAGTCTATGAAAATGACACGTACAAGTTGGCATCAGCTGAACTCTAGAAACTCGTCCATAGAGAAAACCAGTTCCTTCGTAACAATGGGTAGAACTGTAGACAATACAAAATTAAAAGTGGCATATCCTACTAGCTATCAAAGTAATCTGTATCTACACCTCTAGAAATTTTAAGTTATCCCCAGTCACTGAAAGACTCGTTGCTCAGAAAGACAAACAGAAGAGACAAACAAGTGCCAAATATCTGTTTTCAGGAAAAGAAAAATATTCCACATGTATCACAAACTTCCTGAGAAAGCCCTCTATCTTCTCTGCTTTGTTACACAATGTGGGAACCCAAAACCAAGAGGAAAGTTTGGTCAATACCTTCTTGATCTAACAAGAGCCAAACAGAAGCAAAAGAAAATTCTTCTACAGTTTTATACACTGGAAAATAACTGATAAACATCTTAAGTTCGTAAGAATAACAAATTGAAGAAATTCCATGGAGAAAATACTGTTCATACTTTTTTCAGAGCAGCCTTGTTTATAAATACTTGCTCTTCCCACTCAGCATTGCACATAATCAGCCTTTTCTTCCAAACCATGCTCTTCCTGTCCACTACACTAGCTTGGGAATTTGTATCAGCAACTTTGAGAACTTTTATAGCCACTCAAAGAAAAAAAGTTCCTGAGAACACTCTAAGATCTGTGACCACACCTTCAAAAACAATACTTCAAAAAATTAGCTGATCCCGCAATGTTTTGGTTCAGTATACTTTCATTCTAGAGCATGACAGCTTTGTAGTTACATACATTTTATGTACATCAAGGCACCTATCACTACAATATCTGGGTCACTCTGTGTAAACATACTTGTACAAAGAGCTCTCCTGGGCTAATGAGCCTGTAGTCCCACAGCCAGCTTAGCGGAAGAGTCCTCTGCTTCCCTCCCACCAGCTCCTGCACCATCCTTTCCTTCTATCAACCTAAATGATTTGCTCTGGCATACAGAGGAAGAAACTGATTTCATGAAAAAGCACCTAACAAGAGGCAAAGGAATGGCTGAAGAGAAACAACCAATCACAGCACTTCAGAACTACAGCTTGCATCCATACAGACACCACCCATTTCAAATTCTCCCAGGACAGACACAACTGCTGGTAGTTTAACTCAACAATTTAATTGTTTTTTAAAAAGCACCTATAAAAGTCAAGCAACAAATGAGAGCATGGAAGCTCACACAGAGTCCAACATTTCTTTGTACCTTACTTAAACATTTAATACTTGCTAATAATGTGCTTTAAGGTATGAAAAGATGTTTAACACCCTAATATTGTACCCCAGTGCAGTCCCTGACCTTGAAATTTCATTAAACATTAGAAACATAAGAGAGAAACATGGATGGAAGAGATTTCAGTGTTTGAAGACACTCAGTTTGGTTTTCAGAGTCGATCAGGAAAGCAGACAGCATCTGACCAAACAGCCAATCCTACAAGAAACATCAGCAAGTTTTGAGAAGATTTACATACAATTAGAAAGACAACATGACAAAAGGCTAGGAAAGGGTGAAGGAACACATAAGCATGAAATGAGCAAGTAGAGATTAAATTAAATGACAGACTATGCAAAGAAATCAATAATAATTTTTTTTTTAAAATCCCACACAGAGCTACATAAAACCCCAGAATGGAATCAAAATTAGTAGGTGAAGACAAGAAAGTTAAACTCTAAGATGAAAGCCACAAAGGAGGGATGGGGAACTCCACAGTCAGAACAGTGCTACAGTAACACACTGAGTCACTGAGAGTTGATGAAGCAACAAAAATATCTCCACTGTACAAGGAAGAATAATAAAAAACAACAACAAAAAGAAGAGAGGCTAATTTAGACACAATCTAACATTATCAGAGCAGAACCACGGAAGAATTCAATCCTAAATAGCTCTGTTCCCTAATAAAAGCCATCAATCTATTTCACACCTGTACTTGCACTACATGATTTGCTCTTGGAACTAATCCATTACTACAGATCAACAGAATTTGCCAAGCAACATCAACCAAGTTTAGAAATGCACCAATTCTACTTGATGAACAGCATCTTCAACAGGGAACAGGCCACCTCAGACAGAAAGCAGGGCAAGAAATCTGATGCAATGCTTTGATTTCAAAGAATTAGTAGCACAAAGTTGCTTGCAAGGAATGACTGCGTCTCTACTAATGTGATTTGCATAAGATTCATCCTTCCAAACATGCATATCCAAACAAAATTGCATTTTACATGGAAATAATCTAATCATATCATTCCCAGAGTGTAAAAGACATCCCCCCATTCCCTTATCTCCTGCTTATGCAAAATGCTTGTACTGGTGAAACTATGAAAGCAGCTTTCTCTCTTACCACAATGGTTATTGGGGAAGAGGAGAACCAGCTCAATATCTGCACTATTTTTGTGTGTCAGAGAATTAACTGATATTTTCTTCTGACAATTGGACAAGTTTCTATACTTGATTCTTTTCCCACTTGGTATATTCACTTCGGGAGATAAGGTGTCAATGAGAAGAGCAAAAAGCCTGAAATATTTAACAAGGTTGTTTGGGCAAGACCTGACAAACATGAAAATCCCTACTGTTTTTAAGGGAAAACTATCCATGTTGAACAAACGGAATATGGTTCCCTCTCATGTATTTAGCACTGCACTGCAAGGCTTTGCTCTAACAGTGCTCCCCCTACACCAACACGCGACTTGGACATGAGGTGGAGGTTGGAGGCTCCAGGAGTGCAGAAGACAACTACACTGACTTACTCATCTCCCTTTTTGAAAACTGTAATAAAACATCAGACATAACCCTAAGGGAATGCATATGGCTCACGCACTTTAGACAAACTCTGCAAGATTTTAAGGTTCAAACTCCAGTAAGACCCATTGAAGTAAAGCAGGACAAAACCTAAAATTGACTGAAGAACTGGAGGAAAAATTCAGAGTGCCTGAAACAAGGCTTACTCCTGAAAGTACTGTGATTATTTCATAAATCTTTCTGGATTGCCTTACAGATTACAGGTTTAATTAAGAGAAACATTACATAGAAGAGATGTTAAGCTTCCAGAGACCCAGCTATGTACTTAAAGCATGAAGAGTCCCAGGAGTCCTGGTGGGATGTCTGTCTTCAGATTTCACAGTGTCTAAGTTCATTACAAAATTACTTGATTTAAATTTTAAGAGGATGCCATCTGTTTTGGAGAGATGCTGAATACCACACAGAACATAAAATGAAACCAAAGTAGATCTACTATTGATTCTGTTCATTGAACAGGCCATAAAAAGAAATATCAGAACTTAGTAAAAGGAAGTATTTCCTTCTCCACACTTCTACTATTGGCTCTCTGACCAGCAGAAATTTAAAAAAAAAAAAAAAAAAAAGGCAAACTGATTTGTATATTTAGGATGCAAACATTTTATGTCCAGCTAAACTGATTTTAAGGCAATGTCCTCAGAACACACAAGGAAAGAACCAGAGGACAATCTCTGAGGGAGTCACTTAACATGGAATGAGAGATGCGAGCCACTTGTATTACCTTTGCCTCCCCAATTTTTGCTGACTGAGATGACACTCCCACAGAGACCTGCTAGTAGGAAACAGGCGTTTTGAAGTGAAGTAACTTGACAACTTTAGTAACTGTTTCTTTTCTTTTGTGCCTTATTCTAGAGCTTGTAGGAGACGAAGATATAGTATAAGACATAGTAATTTCCCCAGGCTGTCAAAGGCAAAATTAAAGTTTCATCCAAAACAAGTTAATTCCTTTCCTATTCTGGTCTATCAATGGGATCTCCAGAACTATCTGGAAAGTGAAAAGGCAGAGAAAATGAAGTGCACTCAGCAATCACATACCCAATTCAAACCCCCTGGCAAGGCAGCTTTCCAGCTGCTCTTCTACAGCCTCGATGCAAGATATATCCAACAGGAATATTAAGGACTAGGTGGAATATGCCTACTCAAATCCAAGGCCCGTGTCTGCCACCAGGGAGCACAGAACTCATGCCAGGCACGAGGAGCCCCAGCGTGGCTCCCTTCCCCCAGGCTGTGGAAAGAGCAGCAGCGGGAGGCAGCGCCAGAGCCTGCCCGGGACTGCCTGTCCTGTCCCACTGCCTGCCCTGTCCCACTGCCTGCCCTGTCCTGCTCCCTGGCAGCGCCTCAGCACTCGGAGCTGCAGCCAGGGATCCTCTCCAGCAGCCAATGGAGCTGCAGCTGCACAGGGAACCCATGGACTGCAGGCCTGTGGGAGAACGAGACCGAGGTCACATTCAGCTCTTCCCTTGGATATCTCTGTTCTACTCCTACTCCCTCTACCTTTTCTGCCAGGGTTTTGTATCAATCCTTACCTTATCCAGCACACCCAAATATGAAATCTATTCAGTGGCTATAAACAAGGACACCTGGGCATACACAGTTATACAGAACGGGTGCACAAGATAAAAACCTTAAGAAGTGCCTGTAAAACACAATTCCCAGTGATTTCAGACCAACAAATGAAAAAACCCAAACCTGTTGCCATTTGGCATCTTAGCTTTTGTACAGGAATTACTATTTCATTATTTATGATATAAACAGATTGCTTCTCAACTAGGTGTGCTCAGTGGTAGAGAAATGACTTTCAATTTTTTCAGAAAATACCTGTGAAAACTTCTGGGATAAAAAGCAGCAGCACTGAACTCCCACTAACAGGGAGATGAGCCATGCTGAGGTTCCCACAGGGATCTCATCCCAGTGCAGAGGAGGAGGGTGCTGCCCCACCACACACACTTAACCTTGTCCTTGTCTACACCAAAAGGGGCAAGCGTGCTCTGCTGCTCCCACACATTCCCGTGATCCCACACACAGGGGGGTGAGGCAGATCACTGATCTAACCACAAAATTAATGCTGCAGATAAGACGGAGTAAGATGTGTGATGTGACTAACAGGGAGCTGAGCCATTCCTTTAAGCAGCTGCATTCAATTACCAGGTAAAAGAATATACCTTACCTAATTCCACTTGTGTCAAATATTCTTTGTATTTTAAACTTATTTTTCTATTTCCTGTGCTTTATTTTAACAGTATTTTGATGCAATTCATTTTAGTGTCATAAGTTTGCACACTGCTGCTATTTTCACCATTCACACAGTGTAGATTAACACGGGAAATTCCAAACAATGACAACAGATTTACACAGTAAAATCCCCTGTACCCCAATGGAGACTGGCCTCTCACATGCTTCTGGCAAACAGACAAACCCCTCAACCTAACATTAAATCAAACCCCCAGGCAAGTGCTAGATCCTTTATGAGTGTTTCCAAATGAGCATCCAATTTTAAAAGCTGAGGTGCTCCAGGTAGGGTGAATTTCCTGGAACACTGTGCCTTGCTGCAGAGCGTGCTCCTGTTAGAAAAACACTGGCAAAGCACTCGTCCTGGGAGAGCGTCCTGTTCCCTTTCACCTGATAACTCATGTAAAATTAAACACTCTCACATTTTATCTTCAGTAGGATTTTACCTCATGTTACCTTTCACTTTAATTAAAAATATATTGAAGTGTTCAAAAGAGGAAAAACTGGTATTTCCCACAAGCACAGGAGGTGTTTTTCCATTTTCACTCACTGATTGTTGTCAGCCTAAATCCAGTCTTTGCTCTCCTTGGGAGCACAATAAGCTCATTCCGGAACCAGGGAAACTGTCAGACATTAGAACTACATCTACTTCAGTAGTGTGAGTGTTCACCTCTGCTGCTTGAAAATTACTACTGCTCTTGCCAGGAACAACAAAGATTGAGATTTAGTTATGGAAACAGACAGCTGAAGAAGACATTAAAGCACTATCTGTAATCATCAAGGGACTAATTCTGATCTCTGCTGATAAATATTCAGCTGACTCCAACGGAATACAGCTGTCCCACAGAACAGAAAAAAAATTTCAGTCCAAAATTTTCTAGGAAATACATTTGTGAATAGAGTTATCTAAAATCAAACTCAAGCACCTTTCATTTTTTTATTTTAAAGGCAAAAACTGACCACAGAACAAAAAAGTACAAGATTACAACACTCTTCATTCAAAAATTAACTTCCTTATAGCAGAGGAGAAAGCAATACAGGACACCAGTGTTGCTTCAGGTATCACCAGTTTGCCCAGAACAACCAAATCCACACAAGAAATCCTGCAGTTCCTCTGGTAAATGTAGCTGTCACTGTTAAAGGAGCCAGTCACCTCAGAGGAGCAGCAGGCCACATTGAGATAATATGATCAGATGTTTACTATATCAAGCAACAGAGCTGGGAAACCACATTAGGAAAATGCACCCTGTGCAGCTACTCCTGCATCTCTATTGCAGTGAGTTCCTGTGCTTGCCACCTTACGCACTGTCCCCAAAACCCACAGGCCTCACTCAGGTCTCACAGCAGTACTACTGTGACCAGGGAAATTGCACCTGTTAACTCATTCAAAACCAGAAACAAAAGCCATCCAGTTGGCTTCTACACAAGGCATTTTCAGCTGACACATGCTTGGGCTGACAAGGTATACCCTACCTCAGTGACCCAATCCACAGGCATTCAGTGTTTGTGCATCATCACACTCCCCTAACACTTCTAAGCCAAGCATCACCAGGTATTGCCATCATGGAAATCTTGTCATTGTCTTCAAGTATTTTTATCTCTAAAACTGAGACCTGCCAGACATGTATCAGCTTTGTGGAAAAGCATCGGTCTGGTTCATCCACAAACTTGATAATCCACCTTCCCCAGGTCAACCAGACTGCTTTGTATCCTTCCCTCTGTGTGCACTATTGCCTCATTCCTTCCCCCCATGTGCCATCAGGCACAAACCTTCCCAAAAGCTTCAGACAGGAAGAGGGATCAAGGCTCACCAATTAAAAAGTCAAAATGGAAAAACATCCTTACCACTCAGAAGTGTAATAGGGAGTGAACAATACCCAAATGCCTGGGGAAGTACTTCAGATTAAATACAAGCACAACCCCCACAGAACAGAGACTTGAGGGCCACTGGAAAATATCAGAGGTCACACTGAAGCATCCACTACAGCAACGTCACTGAGAGGTGAAGGTACAAACCGAGAGAAACTCTGAGGATGATAACAAATCCTATCAAGCAAGGCAGAGAACTGAGCTTGAGGAGAAGGATGACCACAGAATAAAAGCAAAAGTGATCATCAGAAACACGTGCAACTGCATTAACTACCAGAGAATACATGGTAGAGTGGTTTTCTGTGCAAAGTGACATGGACTGGCTGCCAAAAATATTATCAGGAAATGTGCTCACAAGAATGAACTGTGTATAGCAACAGGGAAGGAAGCCACACTCACACTGCAAATCTGAATGTGCAAAGCTACATTTGTGATTAAAACAGTCCCATCACCCCAAAAACTCAGTGCTGCAATTAGTTTGCCTTTTGCATTTCCTTACACGTGTATTCCATAGAGAGACTAATGTTTATTACGCTCAGTTCATCACACACATTTTATAATGGCAGTTAAAGTCTGACCTTTATACTGTAAACCCCACTCCCAATAGATATGAAGTGGCAGCACTTAAAATAAAACACTACAACAGTGTGTGCTTCCCAAAGCAGCAAGTGATTTCATCAATATCACCACTGCTTGCTCTGAAGTACTACAGCTACACAATTCACACATACAGAAATTTTTGTTTATAATAGAGGTAAAAGAGCAAGGAAGCTAAATTAGTGTTGACAAAGGTATATCAGCAGGCTTTTTGACAAAAGATCCCTGTCCTTTCAAGGTGTCAGTGGATTATGAAACAGAAAACAGTGTCAGTGGAATGGGAGTTAGTGGGGGGGTAATTCCAGATGCTGAATGGAATAGAGTTAGTGAGGAATAATAGTGGACAACAATGCAAGGAAGTTTACTCACATCTCTTGCTTTACTGAGAACGTGGAAATGGAAGAGGCTTATACTAACAAAGGCACACAGAGACTTCTTTCAGAAAAACATGATCCTGCTCATCACAACAGAAACTTGACAATTGTTTTATTTCATGTTAAAAAAAAAAATCATAAGGAATTACATTCCCCAAATAAGCATTAAGATTTCCAGAAAGTAAGTTGTCTCCAAATCAGAAAAAATGCTAGCACACACATGTCGAGCAAGAAAACTGTTCGTTGAATAAAAGCAGAGAACATACTTTGGAGAAAAAAACAGATTTAAATTTAAGCATGTGAAATAAGACAGAGGACATATGGCTAAAAAATCTATACATCTGTAACAAGAGAAAGGATATTATACAAGCGTTCAGAGTACATATTTAAAACACTTCAACTGAGATGCAAACTTATTCTTGTAGGAGTTCATGGCTACTGCATCTTCACTCAGCTCTCCTACAGCTGACAAACTATGTCACTGATGTAATAAACTAATAGAAAAGTTAAACTGATTCAAAAAAGGTTAAAAGTATAGTAGGAAAAAAGTTCACTGCTACGTAAGGTACATGAAATTGCATCAAAAGGTCAAAAGTATTTTTGCCATTATCTTTGGTGGAACTGCAGTTATGTAACTTACATTTACAGTTATGTAATTTACTAAAGGCAAATCATCCCTGATCCACCTGACTGACTGCTGTGGAGGGAAGACCAGAGAACACTGTAGTTCAACCTGAGCAAGGCACACCAGCACAAAGCTGGGCAGCTGCAGCCCCAGGGGAGCATCAGGCTCCACTGCAGTACTTGCGGTGCTTGGGATCCAAAGTCCAACCACACCCAATTACAAACGCTGGTGCTCACAGCCCAGAGCGGGGCAACCCCTGCACTGGCAGGCGGGAAGCTGAGCGCTGTCAGCCTGTGCTGTGACCAAGGCTGCTGCAGGAAGCTAAGGCAGCACGGCTGGCTCTGGAACACAGGCTCTGGTGGTGGAATCCAACTGCTGACTTTCACCACTGAAGGGATAATTGCATCCAAAGAGATGGAAACAGATTCCTTTCTGAGATGCACAAGTGCAGGGTGAGAGGCACTGGGCCGAGGATGCTCCAAGGGAGACATTCTTCCCAGTGCATGTGATTAAGCAGTGAAACAGGAAGCCAAACTGAGGCTACTGAATTGCCATGACTGGAGATTCTCAGAAATGCTGCACAAAGCCCTAATCAATTTTATCCAACTTTGGAATTAGCTCTCCTTGAGCACAGGGTCTGCCTGGATCACCTCCAGCAGATGCCTCCAACTATTCTAAGATGATAGTACCGATGCGCATGTTTGCCCTACAATCACATGAATTAAACTTGACTCAAGAAACTGCAAAAAACCACTTGTGTTGGCCCTCAAGGAAATATGCGAAGAAACAAGTTGTTTTCAGGCTCAGATGAGGTTCAAATTAACATTTCTGAGCTTCCAAAAGAATTTCACTACAGGAAGAAATAAAGCCAGAATGTATTTTAATGGCTGTTTATGCTGCACTAAGGGGAGGAACCGGTGTGACTGCATCACATCCTGGGCAGAGTTCTCTACTTAGGCCTAGAAGGATTTTACAATTAATCACTTCTGCCTATGAGCTGTTATTGCTCCAGATTTTGGTACTTCACTACTTTCTGGATTCCTTCACTGTCAGAAAGCTTCTGCATTATACTTTCAACTACAGTAAGCCATTAAAATTGCATTTTATAGGTTCCCTGCCCCAGGGCAGGAGTGGGGGAAATGCATAGAAAACCAAAACAAAATTTTTGATTGCTTTAGTTTTCTAAGTTTTATTTTTCACTTTAGAAAAATCTAGTTTTCCTTTCCAGTCCAACACATTGGATTTTCTTGATGAAATACCTAAAAATATGGTTTAAAAACATTTTTACTATTGAAGCGGCAGAGTGACTCTAAACTCAAGAGAATTTCCTAAGAGGTAAGAGAAAACATTTTAAATACAGGACACAAGATTGCAATTGAGAAGTGATCCTAATATCTATTTTTAAGAATTCTTCAGAAACAACAAAATAATTTCACTGTTCCATGTCACTTCTAGTACTGCAGTGCTCTGATTTCTATCCCATCTCTTAAAGCTCTTTCTACTTTAGAAAAAATAGGTAAGTGGATTTCCATGTCACTTCTAGTACTGCAGTGCTCTGATTTCCATCCCATCTCTTAAAGCTCTTTCTACTTCAGAAAAAATAGGTAAGTGGATTTCTTATGAAAAAAAAAGGGCACAAAACCTCATCCTGTTTCTAGACATCTTTCAGATACAGTAAAGTATTAGGACTATAAAATTTCATCTCTCTTCACTTTTCTCAGTTTTGCAAGTCATACCGATCTGTACAAAGTGGAAGACAAGGAGGTTATAACAAACTTCCCTGACTGTGCTCGGTCTCACTAAGGAAATTTCAAGTCAGTATCTCAGTAAAAAGTCAGATTAAATAGGGAGTATGCCACTCCTCTGAAAAGAGAAAAAAAAATTCCTAAGACTCAAGACAACTTTAAAAAAGGTAGAACAACAAACTTTATATTTCACCTAAGACTAAGTCTTACCAGGGCAACTGTTAAGAAACAAAAATATTTCAAAGCAGCCAAGCAATCACACTTTTGCTTCTGTCACCTCTAATATAGGAAGTTTAGACTGGCTTTTGTAAATGTAGGCCATAATCTCACCAGCAATTAAGTGAATGGTTAACTTTGCACAAGAGGAAAACTTCAAAAAGATGAAGTGAATGCATGTCATTGTATGATCAGGATTTTACTACACAGCACTGATAACACAAATAAGCTTACACTGATAATAGAACCAAAATTAGCAACGTTTTTGTTCCACACCTTCCTTGTGAGAAAGACCTCTAATTACAATAAAGATACTCTCTAAGAGCCTTATCATAGTTGCAGTGGTGGCTTTACCACCTCTCACCCTTTGTTCGTCCCCTTCACTACCTCTCCAGTTGCTCTGCAGTTGGATGTACCAGCTACCAGGGACGAAACATGTGGATCAATGAACTGAGCCTCGTCCAAAAGAGTCAGGACTGAGAAGTTCCTGCCCCGGGTCCCTGTGGGGCTGCAGAAGCAGCTGAACACCCCAAGTGAAACAGTGACCCCCAGGCTGCACCAGACAAGGCTGCTGCCAGAGAAATCCCAGGAAGATCAGAGCCTCACCTAAACCTGCACATACCTGTTCCCAACTCCCTCAGATGAATAAGCACTTTGGAACAAGTGGGGGCAGGGAGGTACCCAGCAACCTTACCTGAGCCTGTGCTTTCCATCTGTTGAGGAAGCTATGTGTGCCATGATCGAGCTTCGAGGAGAAACTAAAGAGTCACTTTAATTTACTTCATTAGTACATTTTCAAATTAAGTTTGCTAAGAGTCACCAAGATCTGCTGCAACTGTGTCTGAAGATGTATGGGGGGTGAGAACATTTACCCCAGGATGCAGACTGCAGTTTATACTCTAAAAATCAGTAGTCATGATGAAGTTAAAAAGCTGACAGAACTCCCATGAAGACCATATAACTCTCCTAGAACTACTAACTGAAAGCAAAAGTATTTCACATTTCACTTGTCCTGATTCGCCTCAGTACTTTTTGTTTGTTACATTAGGAACAGGCTGTGACTGAGTAAGATCCATTGTTTTTCAATAATCAAGTCTGCAAACCATGGATGTAATTACCCCTGACTAAACCATCCTTGCTGTTCGTTTTTTTTAAACTATACTCTGAACTTAGTAAAGATCCTAACAAATGTCACTGCAAACTAGTATTTTATCTCCTTGTTCCAAAGTATCTATTTATTACTGGTTTAGATTCTATTACACAAAGTTACTTTTGTATGAGTGAAAATAAAGACTTTCTAGAGAATTTTAAATTTGTATATATTTGGTAGGTTTGTCTATTCCAGCATACTCGTGCAATGGTCAAGTTGTACTAGCTTAAAAAATACACTAAGTTCTTAAAATGCACATTATCAATCTTCCCGTGAGTGATTCCCAGGAGATTTTAATTTTTACTCATTTTTCCCCTGAGATTTTGATACATAACACATCAGTGAACACACAATCATGTTTGATGAACAAATAAAGACTTTGGTAGATAATCTGAAACAAATTTAATATTATAGAACAGTATTTCCATGCCATCCTATGCTCCAGATCATATTACACACTTCTGATATGCACATCCAACACTTTTTAAAAAACAATTTAATGCAACTGAAAGGTTCAAGAAGGCTGAAAAGAGGTACAGACCTCAAAGACACCACAAAGAAAACGCTGGAAACATAGAAAGCAGGATCTGTATATCAGATGAGAAATCCCAGTTCAGGTTTAAGTTTGTAAAACTAAAATAAAAATAATAAAAAATAAACCTCGATTTCCTAAATGAAAATAAAATCAGAGCGGAAATAATTTTCCCAAGAACTTGCCCCGATAGAATCACTTTTTAAAAATTATTTTGGAATATATGTGATAGTGGCAGAAACAGTAAAAACAACCTAAAGAAATATCTCAGAATGGGAAAAATATTTTAAACATATTTTAGTATGGGCTTACCGTGGCGTGTTTTTTCTGTATAAGCACTACACCAAAATTTAAGCATTACAGCTGTGTATGTCTGCTGAGCCTGAGCCTTCTATTCAAAGAGCAAAGTACATTTCAGAACTTGTTTTTCTTTCTAAACCATTAATCCAAGCAGTACTAGCAAGCTAAAAAAAAAAAAAAAAAAAAAAAAAAAAAAGAAAACCACCAAAACCTACAAAACCTCTTACAAGTTCGAGGGACTCTAGAAACTCAAACAAAGCCCCTGCGGTCACTGGTTGGTCACAAAAAAACTCGTAAAAGCACATCTCCCCTGCTGGAGCCGTAGTCTGGCAGTAGGCCTCAAAAACAAGGAGACAGCCTGGGCGCCAGAAAGTGAGCACAGCTACGGCAACTCAGCCGGGGAAGCCTTTCCCCTTCCTGCCAAATAGTGATCCACAAGGAAGTCACCCGCAGCAGCACCGATCCCTGAAAGGAGCGCGGCTCCCTCGCACCTCCGGGGGAAACCCTCCCGGAGAACCGCGACAGAAAGGGCAGCAGAAGGGAAACTCCCGTGCGAGCTGAAAAACGACGGCAATTCAGAGCAGTTCCCACGCTTCTGGTCTGCAAAAAGCACCTCCGGATTGTCCCCTCTTCACAAGCAGCACCCAGACACAATCACAGGATGGTTACAAAGCCCAGAAAGAAACAATCTGAGCCACTGATATCTTTATGTAAATAACACAGTTAGATACTGCAAACGCAGTTATACAACAGGGTACAGCAAACGTTGCAACAGCAGCTGAACTCGCCACTTACAAAACCTGAATCTCTCTTAAAATCCGGGAAAAGCAACAGGTTTTTACTGTGCTGAGCAGGATCAGTAAGACCTGACAGACACCCCCGAGCAAAGCCTATACAAGAAGTCTGCCCCCGTGAGATAAAACTATCAGCAAACTAAACTAATCCACACAAAATTAAGTGGGAACTAGGGAAAGCTTATTTAGCTCCATGAAGCAACCTACAGGCAAAAAGAGAATCCTAATAGAATCTCACTGACTTAAAATGCAAGATTTGTTTTAAGTCACAACTGAGGACCACCAAAACAGTCACACTTACATCGTCTCTCCAGTCTTAGCAATATGACAAAGAAATTGATCCAGTATTGGACACACTTCCTTCTTTCCTCTCTTCTCAAAATCTGTTGGCATGAGAACGACAGAAAAAGAACGGTAAAAGAAGACGGGACAGAACAAAAATTCACAATAATTAGCGATTTGCTTCAACTATCAGTACAGCTCCCACACAAACACTGTCGTGCTCTCTCAATGCTCCGGCTGTTCCCACGAACTCCACCAGCTTCCCAGCCCTGGGAAACACTTACTATTTCTCCTGAGGAGAAACCGCACGCACCAGAGTAGCAAAAGTTGATTTGCAACTTCTTCTGAGCAGCTACGGCACAGAAAAAGGCTGATTTCCTCAAGCTGAGCCCAGAACAGAGAGGGCTGGGGAGGGAGAAGCGGACAGGTCCGGGCTGGGCCGGGATGCGGGGGAAGGGGCCGGGAGGCGGGGAAGGGGCAGGAATGAGGAGGAAGGGGCGGCCAGGCCGGGGAGTCCAGGACGGCAGCCGGGGAGACCCGAGAGTCACT
>NW_008236442.1:4654532-4666549 GCF_000691975.1 Corvus brachyrhynchos | reverse complement strand
GGGAAAGGCTCCGCTGCAGCGTCCTCCCGACTGACCGGCACGGACTGAGCGGCAGGGACGGTCTGAGGGCGGCTCTGGTCTTCTTCTCGGGCTGCGGGTTATCGTCCTCCTCATGCCGGCCCTGCCATGCAGATCTTCGGGGGAGGGAACGCAGAGCCTTCCCCCTTCACACCCCGGCCCCTCAGGCAGCTCTCGTGCCTTCCGCCCCGCTTTCCGGCTGAGGGTAACCGCGCTACCCCGCCCACCCCAAATCCCTGTTTGTGCAGGGACGTGCCTGTCTTTCTATTCTTAAGAAGATCACAGAATATGCCGAGTTGGAAGGGACCCACCATCCAGTCCAGCTCCTGGCCCTGCACAAACACCCCAACAATCCCACTCTGTGCCTGAGCGTTGTCCAAACGCTCCTGGGGCTCTGGCAGCCTTGGGGCCGGGACCATTCCCTGGGGAGCCTGGGCAGTGCCCCACCACCTTCTGGGGGTCGAATCTTGATATCCCGCCCAAACCTCCCCGACAGCTTCATGCTATTCCCTCGAGTCCTGTCACGGGTCACGAGAGTGAAGAGATCGGTACCTGCCCCTCCGCTTCCCCTCATGAGGTCTCCCCTCAGACTCCTCCAAGAGACTCTCCTCCCACCTCTCCCACCCTGGCACACATTCCCTGTGCTCCTGGGATGATCCCCTCGCTCACCCATCGCCAGCACTTGGCTCTAAGGCAAGGACGTGAAGCCCTGGCAGCCCTGTCACTCCTTCCTGGCCAAGGTCCCAAGGTGAGGCAGATAAGAAGCTCTAGGCCAGCCCCCTCTACTAACTGGGAAAGATTTCAATTCACAGCGAATCACCTTTTCCTTCCATTTTTAAAGATGAAACAATTAAATATAATCCTAGAACACAAAAACCTTGTAGGTAAGTTTCATCATCGGGTTGTTGTGTGATCTCAGGCAAAGGGGTGAGGCAATCACACCTGAGCTTCTTCATTAATGAAACATAAATGATAATTACTCCTTGTAAGGTATTTGACACACCTTGTAATAAAAATGTACACAGAGCGGATGATTTCATTTTGTGTCAGTTCCCAGCCTACTTGTAGACTATTCACTGAGATCCAACAATAAGAAAAATCACCTTGCTGGGGAAGATGGGGTGGTTTAAACATCGAACTAAAGAACAATGAGAAACTGTTTTACAATCCAGGTTGGTTTTTTTTTTTCTTGCACTGAATTTACACAAAGCCTTGTTAAGATTTATGTTTTAGATTTAAAAACATACTTTTTGAGAGTTATAGGCTGTCCAGCCCCTGGGCATGGATCAATAATTAAAATTATTTGGGGTGTAAGACCAACAGCTACTTCTGCTCTCAGTAATGAAGCTTAGATTAGGTATCTAGAGATCCCTGACCCAAATTTACTTAAAGCAGTTTCCCTTCACTGATGTGTGACAGCAATTTGTAAGGTATTTCCACCAAGTTTGAACCAAAATTGATTGTTGTGCCTTGAAACAAACTGTAGCAATTCAATATAGCATCGAGTGAGATGCAGCAGAATCCAGTGAGAACAATAAGAAAATGAGAACGATCTTGTATTTGAAGACCCACTTAGGTCTTCAGAAAATATTGTACATCAATACACATCAAAGGATTTACAAAAGGAGCATAGGGATTTTGTTTGGTTTAATTTACAGCTGCAGAAACCTGAGTATGGCACAGTAACATGACACTAAAAATCATGGATCTCTGAACCATCCAGAGAGGCAAAGTTATTTTTTTTCTTTAAAGTACATCACAGCCACCTCAAGACAAATTATGTTTCTTCTCTGAGAAAATGAATAAAAATCTTTACCACGCTTTTAAAAAATCTGGAAGACTTGGAAGTATTGAAAGATGAGAACAGCTCACACACAGTGCCTTAAAAAAAAAGAGGTTGAAAACAGGAAAATGGTATTTGTGGGAGTTGGTGTTTCTTTTGAAAGATTACCCAGAGGAGATACAAAAAAACAAAGAATAGTTGGATGTGACAAACATTCCAGGCTTTTCCTAGCTCAGCCACTGACCCCAACCAGTCCCCAGGGATTGTCTCCTATTAATCCAAGACCCCATGGCAAACTGGCCGGTTCAGTTTTCTTTTCAAGCTGTTTCTCACACCCTCCTCCCAGTATATCCCTGCGACAGGAGCTTCCTGACATCACTCCACAAACTACGGGACCAGTCAGACTAAAACCAAACTTGTTTTCTCACCTGGAGCCTCAGGTGTGAGGAACCATGGTGCCCTTTGGAAGCACTGAGCAAAACGGGAAGGAGATCTTGCTTTGAAGGTGTGAACCCTGAGAAGGAACCTGTTGTGCACAGTTCTAACCTTCACAGGAGGGGATTAACATTTTCAGAAGGATTCAGGAAAAGATGCTTCTAGAAGAACAGGTCTTTAAAATAACGAGCCATGTCATTTCTTCAGTATTAATTACCAAAACTTAAACACTTTTGGGCTATACTGTAGTTTTCACAAAGTAACAGCAGCAACTAAGGTACATTTATAGAAATGTAAAAGTCAAATCAAAATATTTTACCTCAGAAGAAAACATTAACAAAGTGCTTTGTTCATCTTCAATGCTGATTCTCAATTTGGTGTTTTGTCTCCATTTTCATTTCAAAGGGAGCGTTGACAGTTTGGTTTTTATTCCAATCCAGAATGAAAGCAAAGTTTCCAAACACTGCTCTTTCTTTTGAAGCTCAGATAGCAATTCCTTATCTCATGCCAGTGGGAGGTGCAGGCTTATCCCAGCACAAACAAGCACTTGCCTCAAGAGCAGTGGGGGAATGTTTCCAGACTCTGGAGGGATGATCCTGGTGACTGTCCCATCCCACCTCACCTCTGGAGGGGTGCTCACTCTCTATTTACTACCAGCACAGTTTATTGTACCTGATGGAGAGGAGAAAAAGATTCTCTGACAGTTGATAAAGTGTCAAGATTTATTTCTTTCAGTTAGTTGTACTTTATTCCCAGCTTGGAAAATCTCTCTTCTCCCCACAGCAATACTGACTGGAGCAAGTGAAAAACCTTCAGTCACCGAGCAGTGTGACTGTGAGTGTGTAACACACCCCACACACCCCAGCCCTCCCAGAACCCACACACAGGCTGGTGTTTTACAGCCGGCCCCACCTCTGCCCATCCATGTCAATGCCAGTTTTATTGTTATTTTGACTTCAGAGAGCTGAGGCTGAGCCCAACCCACCACCCAGCTGGGAACAGTGTCAGCACCAGGGTTTGGCTGAACAGACAGCCCAGAAGTTTCTGTCACACAGACATGTCACAAGCAAGGACAGCGCAGCAGTGACCATACAAGAACGTAAAAAAAAATGCATACAAGAAGGAGGAAGGGGAAATGATGCCAAATGACTCCAAAGAGTGAAACATAAAGGAGAAACAGTAAAGAGTAAAAGGTAAAACTTCAGTTTCCTTGTTTCCTTTGAGAGCAGGTTCTGATCTATGCTCACCGTAACACAACTGGAGCTGCAGCATGACACACGAGCACTCTGGGGAAAGTTAAATGTATTTGTCTCTTTATATCCAATATCAGACTCTCTCACTACAGTAAAATTGTAAAAGAGGAACATTTATCTGTGTTCTCTGCTGTCATACCCTGTATACACACGCTATAACATCACACCTACAAAACTCTATCCCAACCAGACCAGCACAAAATCTTGCATTTAAAAGAAAACTAGCAAAGTACAGAGCTTGCTTAAAATTTCATTTATTTGTACTGTAAGCCAAGGGAAATGCACTGCTCAGCCTCCTTGGGAGCTGTAACAATCAGTGCACTTGTCAAAGAAAAATCCACAAGCAATTCAGTGACCGAGAAAAGGGACATTTTCACACACACGCTCCTGCTGTGCACACACGCACACTGAGCAGTTTCCAGTTTCCACTTTAAGCAAAATGCTGGTGAGCTCTATCAATTATACCATTGGAAATAACTAAAATACAGGAGAGGAAGGGGAAATGAGGACATAAAGTCTTTGTAAGTATTTACACATCCCATTATTAAGATAAATGAAGGCTAATTAACATGGAATTAGCCACAAGTATGAAATACAAAATGAATTAAAACTGGTTTCTAAGTAAGATGAATATTACAATCAACTACTGTTAAAACTAAAATATACCATGGTTTTGGGAGCTGTAGTAAAATATAAATTAATAATTCTAACAACAACAAAAAACAAAGTTACATAATTGTTTTAAAACACTTTGGAGAGCTCAAATTATTGCTTTTTTCCTCAGAAAAAGCCCAGCAGGGGGGAACCTCCCCCATTCTTCCTGCCAGCTGATATTACATTAACAAGAGTCTTCATGTTAAAGCAAATACTTCATATATTTAATAGCTGTTAAGAACATAACTCAGTTCTTCCTAAATAAAATGTAGCACCTCCTGTGAACATAAAAAGCACTGCTTTAATCTCTAATCAGTTCATATGCAATAATGCCTTTGTTTTGTAATGAATTCCACTCCTTCATTTGAATGTGCCCATAGTTGCAGCGTTCTGCTGAATCACAGCTTACACAACCACAGCCTCCAAAACTCCAGAGCCTCAGCACTGGGGCTGCAATTGTCTGGGCAGCAAGACTTTGCTCTGCAGCTTTCTGTGGCTTGGAGACACCATGGAAATCAGGAATTCAGCCTGCCCAGCACACAGCTCATCCAGCCTTGTTAGACCTGTGTCAGCTTTACCCTGATACTTGAAAATGAAGACCAAAAAGTAAGCTAATACTTTATACAAGCTCTCAGAATTGCTGGCCTAAAGGTTTACCTGTCATACATTATTTTAAAGTTTTTAAATCAGCAGCTTCCCATTCTTTTCTCTGCCTTCTGGTTCTGAAATCTTCAATGCTTGTTTGGGTTACATTTCAAACTTCTCTCAGTAGTAAATTGGCAACTGCAACTTCAGCTGAAATAGAAAATCCTAAGGCAAGATGGAAAGGCATCTCAGCTCAAGTTTAAGCCTCAGTCCCAGGCTTTCAATCACAACAGTCGAGCTGCCTCTGTCCTTCACATGTCAATTTACTGAGGTGGCAAACACTGAGAGATAAGGGCTGGAGTCAAAACACATTGTTTAATCAAACTGTGATTACAATTTCCAGCAGAGGTGCAAACAAGGTTTCTGTTCCTGTCACGCCTGTGAGGTCCGGCAGTTTCGCTGTCCCCTACTCCAAGCCCCTGTCCCAACACTCCCCCGCTCAGCTGCCTGAAGTCCTGCTCTCTGCCAGGCTGTGTCACAGACACTCCCACACTCCAGGGTCTGGGAAAAGCTTGTTGGAACTCCATCCCGTGCACATCTTATCTGGCAGCCTGGGATGGCACCAAGGTCGTGTTTTCCCTCCTCTCTGGAATTGCCATACAAGGAGAGAGAAATGTGTGAGACAAAAGGAAGACTCCTGGAGTCTGTTTTCTTATGAAACTCTGTATTAGCCCTGACTGGATAGGGGAGAATGCCCAAAACTGCAATTCCTCAGAAATCCTGTTTTAACTTTGGGAACATATCTTTTCCCTCATCTACAGCCCCCAACCATTTCTCTCTGACAAACGCATGATATGTGTACAGGATATCCCATCTGTGCCAGTTTTCCTTTCATTACGGGAAGGCTTCATTTTCTCACCCTGCTCACCCCGCTCCTACTTTGCCTGTTAGATACAAAAGTGAGCAGTTCCGAGTCGTGGCTGATGTTTTCTGCTGAACAGACTTGAAAAGTAACATCATTTTCTCTGCTGCTTCCTTGAAGCACTCCTACACACACCCTTGGGGCTTACTCCTAGAAAATGCCCTCTGGGAGTCTGCCCTTGGATCACTGCTCTGAAGGAGTGAGTCTGCTCTTGGATCGCTGCTCTATAAGAGTGTCCTCACTTCCAGTTCCCCAGGGACCGGGCCCAAGCACCTTTCAGCTACTGCAATTTAAAGAAGCTCTTTGTGCATATCACAAGATGATCACACTTCGGAAATTTAGGCTAAATATAGTATTTTAAATAAACATCAAAGGCATCTTGTATACTCCTTCACTTTGAGACTATTCATTATGATCCCAGCATAAAGCTCTCAACTCCCCATCTCTGGAAGTATTCAAGGCCAGGCTGGACAGGGCTGGAGTAACCTGGCCCAGTGGAAGATGTCCCTGCCCATGGCAGGGGGTGGAACAAGATATCCATGATTGTTCCTTCCAATCCAAACCACTCTAAAATTCTGTGGTTCTATGATCCCAGAAATGGAAGTGCCAGGCAGAAATACATTTCCATGCAGGAGAGGGGAGTCAGGGGCAGCACTGGCCATCTCCCAAGGCAGGGATGGAAAACTGTCTGGTGGTGAAACACTGCTACTACTGTGCAGGGAATAGCAATTAAAGAGGAAAATAGATCAATATTACCTGGGGTTGTACTCTTCATTGACAATAGTCTTGGACTGTGCCTAATGCAATTCACATTACCAAGCCAGATAATATATTCTTAAACTGTAAGGGACTGGGGAGGCAGGCTACAACTGTACTCCACAAAGAAAGGATTCTCCTGCTGTTCTCAGCAACAATCTCAGTAGGCTTCTAGGATTTCCTGCTTTTTGTAATTTCAAGGGTCATTAGGAAATTGGATAAAAAAATATTTTAATTCTGAGTTTCAGTCAAAGAGTTCATATTCTTCATTTATACCCTTCATGAAATGGAGTACAAGACTTAAAACTTCTGTGTAAGAAGAGAGCTGCAGTTAGTATCTGTGGTTGGCCCCCAAATAGACAATGACACGATTTTCATAGACCTTCTTCATAGTTTTCTCAATTTGCTTCAAAAATACTTGTGGAATTCTCCCACATAAAGTGTGCACTGTATCCAGAAACTTCGACTGCAGAGGGTAGTACAAGGACTGGAAGAGATTGTCTTCAAATGGAAACTAAAGAAAAGAAGAAATAAGAATTTTTAGTTTTCACTAGTTGTGAATGGCATTTTATAAGTTTCTGTAAGAAAAACCTTCCATAGGTGGGAAACGTCTTGTCCCTCACCTGCCCAAGTGTCACCAACCCCATCACTTCACACCCTGCCTGAGAGTGTGCTTTTACAGGAATTTTATTAACGTAAGGATCCTGTAAGGAAACAGGAGTTTTGGCAAGCAGAGCTGTATGTAGACAACACCTTAAGTGCACACAGGCACTGGTGTCTGTGGGACAAGCTTCTGCCCTCCATGTGCCCAGAGGCTCCAGGTGCTCAGGGAGGACAAGCTTTCCCTGGCAATTTATGGACCAGAGCTGCAGCCCCAGCATGAGAAGCTCCACTCCTGCACCTTTTTTCTTCCTTCAGTATTACAGAAAATTGGCCTTTTTGATTACTACGTACAAAGGAGCAATGTTTGAACCACCCCTAATGCATACAAGGCCAAAGTAACCATGTTCATTTGGGTCTGATGGGTTTTACTCAAACACAACTACCCAGCCTGCTCGCTGGCAGAGCAATCCCAATGGAGCAGGAATCCACCCTGGGATAGAAGGAGCAGCTCTGTGGAGGCAGCACTTACATCCCGGATCACTTCGTAGAGGGCCCTGAAGGTGGGCTGCTTGTCGTCGTGGTAGACCCCTCTGTTGCCATGCAGGATGGAGACCCCCTCCTCCTCCGCCCCCCGGCAGTTGCTGCCGTACATGCAGTGGTCAGGCCGGTAGTTCCACTGGCAGGGAAACACGTACAGACACTCTGCCCACGTTGGCCAGGGCACACGCAAGGAGAAAAGACAATCAGACAAGAGTTACGGTGAATTAAACCAACCTGGGACTGATGATCAGGAAATATTCAGTTACTTCTTCTGCAAGTATCCCCAGCAGAGACACTTCCTTCCCTCATGGGTAACGACACACCCCAGCTGTTGGTCCTGAACAGGCAGGACAATACAAAATCTGGGACCAAACACAACCCAAGGAAGCCCTCCAGAAAGCTGAAGTGGAAGAATCGAACCAGAGCACACACCAGGCAGCACTGTCCAGCGCCCTCTGCCACAGGAAGGAGTTTTTGGAGTGACAGGAATGTCTTGGGAAGCACACACAGCAATGAGGGTTATGAAAAATTCTGACTCTTCCTGGAGCCAGCAAGGGAAAACTTGCAAAGTACATCCAGTGTTTGCTGCTGAAGCTGTCACAGAGGCCATGGCAATTTGTTACACAGCAGAGCATAAGGGGTGGTGTATTTTATCCACAGCCCTCCAAAGAGTCATCATCCATTAATTTCACAGGTCTAGGTTATTTAGAGATGAACCTAATTTCTCAAAAGGGCTCATAACTCCCTTTCTCCTGGTGATTTTTTTTAAACTCTGTGCACACAGTGCTTGCAATCTGCTTGTCATAAATCACTCCAGTCCCTGCAACCTTTCTGCCTCGGCCCTGGGGAACAATGAATCATGGCTGGTGCCAGCAGGGCATGGCAGAAGCACTGAAGATTGAATTCTTCCCTTGGCCTTTCCCAGCTTCCCGGGAAGCCTGCAGCTGGTCCCATGTGGTTCTTGAAAAGCAGCAGAAAAACTTTCTGAACGTTTTCTTCCCTTAAGGGCTCTCTAGCAGAGTTCTCCAGGAAGGGAGAGCAGTCTTTGGAGATGGGCAAAGGCAGCAGCTCCTCAGGTCCAGGTAACAGAGTTCTCTGTGGTTTTAACTCACATCTGTAAAAAGGCACCTGCAGCAGTCTTGGCCAATTCCCTCCCCAAGCAGTCTCAACAACCCAGAGCTTAAGACCCCAGAAAGTCCAGTTTTCTGTGTTAATTGTATCCAGTTCTTTTGTTTTCTTTTCCTGAGCAGTCTGATATTACGCAATTCATAAAAAATTCTTTACCGGTTCCAAGAAAAGGACAGACTGTGGTGCAGAGGAGTCCCCGCATGTGGCTTTGACAGAGAACACTCATCACAAAATTAAAGGATTTTTACAATCCTTGTTTTTTTCCTGCACACTTCAGTGAGCAGCTTGAGTTTGACTTCACTAGTCTGGCTCCATCTTTTTCTTTCTCCAGGAGACCATACTCCCATAATATTAATTTATTTTTGGAAATTAATTCCCACTATATTTTTCCCTAGGACTGGGGGCAATATATGGTGTACCAGGGACACTGATGTTTGACATCTGTCTGCAGTAAACAGATGTTTGCTTTTTGCTTTGCTTCTCCTCACTCCTGCAATTTGCCTGGACTTGGGTACCTCCAATTACCTACCCTGTGACTCCTTAGAGAAAAAGAAAAGGGAGCAGAATAAATAAAGATAATTCCAAACTTGTTTTATTCTTAAGATCACTTGAGGTGACAAGGTCACATAGGAAACCAGGAAAAGCAGTAAGGATGGATACTCAGCATCCATTTAGAAACATGAAAAAAGGTTCTCAGCTTCTCTGGGAAGTGTCTGCTACTCTCCAGTGTTTAAATCCCTGCATTTCTCACCAGCAGGACATCGATGACACCATCCTGGTGCCTGCTGAGGCCGGGTCACTCAGTTCAAAGGCTGGAAGCTGCTTTAGATGAGATATTCCAACGGCTGTCTCCATTTTCTGTCTATATTAGCTTTGTTACTTATATGCATAAGTATCACAAGTCAGCTGAATTTCAGAAAAGCAGGCCTTAGCTTTGCAGGAAGTTTGGCACTTTCACATTCAGATAAACATATGAAACAAAAACATTTTTACAGCTACACCCTGGTCCAGTGACACCCTGAAGCACAGACACAACGTGAACTTCACCCCTTCACTTCATCATTAATTTTATACCTCATCATTTTCTCAAATCTCCAGAAAACAGATTTACATATTCAATGGAACCAAGTCCAAGCCCCATTACCTGCAGTAATGTCAGAAATATTTTTATAGGTTATAAATCCTATGAGGTTGCAGTAACACAGTAACTCCATACCAGAGTATTTATGAATATTATAAATAACAAATAGCAGTTTAAAAAGAATCAAGTTCAAGGTATTTTCTCAACACAGATAATCACAACTCCGAGAATCATTCCTTACCTGGGTTAAAGTAAAAAATGATATTTAGCAAATCCTGGTCTCCCCACGTAATGTAATTTTTGTACTTTTGGTATAATGGATATAACATTTCCTCCCAAGTCAAACCACCTGGTATCAAGCTGTTCTGCAGGGCATGAAAACAAAAGCAAGGGGTTAGTATCAGGATCAGTGCTGTGATATCTGACTCAGAGAGGGGCACACAGAGATATCTCTAAATTCTGCTAAGCCATGTCAGACACCCAGGTAAAAAATTAAGAACTGCCAGGAATTGTTAGACATGGACAGGGCTGTAACAACAGAACCCACTGTGTTAGTCTAAACAGGAAAACAAGGTCTCCTGGGCCCAGCTCTGATGTCAGCTCCTGCTATTCACAGTCTTTCTATTCCAAGAAACAGGAGGGGAAAAAGGTAAAAAAGTGGAAAAATGCAGGGACAAGGTGAAAACCAAGGTATAAAAGCAAGGAAAAACATAGACCAAAGGTCATCTTCCCTTGGAATTATGGTAGCAAGAGCAATGTTTGTTGTTTATTTTTTTACTCCAGCTGTTCCTGTAAAAATGCAGGAAACCTGTGGCCTTGCCTGAGGAACCACTTGGGGTAAGCAAAGTTTTAGTGATTACAGAATATGTGCTCAATAACACGGATCTGTCGTGAAAATGTTCCCTTCTCACTTACACCAGTTCACAGAGTCATTTATCTGCACCAGGATGCAAAAGTCTATTTATAACAGCTGCAAAAATTCCCAGTTTCTCTTGGTACTCACATCAAGCTTTCCAATTTTAAAAACAAGACAGCAACTGCGCTGAAGAGCCTTGAGTTTGTTCTTTCATGTATCTTTTCAGGGAAAAGTAAGAAGTTGGGGAAGCCATTTTTAACATTGCTACCAGACTGCTTCAGCTGCAAGGTCTCACTGCTCCAGACTTGAGGAAGTTTCATTTATTTTAGTAATCATGTTCACAATTGCTTTTAGTATCCAATTATACATATTCCATATTTCTCTGATTCTTTGTATTACGAACTTTAAGTAATTTTACACTAAGCTTTCCAAGATGTGAAAAATACACCAATCCTGAGCTTCTGCAACAGCTGCATCTGTTCTCACCTTGAACTGAGTGCTGCGGATCCGTGTCAAATTCATCAGCATCACGCCGGAGTTGACGCCGGTGCTGCCATAATAAGGGTGACGGGCGAAGCGGCTGTACCAGCCTATCTTGGGGATCTCGTGCTCCGGGGCCATGGCAGCCAGCTGGGTGGAGTTGAACTCTCTCAGGAGGTGCCAGATGTCATCGATGGGCCTCAGGAACAGCACATCAGTGTCCACGTAAAGCAGGGAATCCACGTCCTTTAAAATCACCTTTGGGGTTTGCGCAGCGAGATGAGAAACAAATCAGTGAGACAACAAACAAAAAGAGTATTGGCAAAATGTACCTTTATTTTAAACTGATAATTTGGAAGAGGATATTGATTTATCAGCTAAATGTAATTACACAGAGGAACAACAGTTATCAGATTATTGGCTTGTTGTTTGCGGTGGGGTTTTTTTGAACTGCACAATGAAACAGCTACCAGAGCACTGGGGCTGGATTAACCTTCACATAAAGCAGCAATCCACCGAGCTCCCAAAAATACCTGCAAGGACTACTGAGTATCTGCTCAGAAGTTACATATATGTAACATATATTTACAGAGCTCTTTTCAAGATCTCTAAGTGGTGAAGCATACAGTGTTCTCCACTGGCAGAAAGGGTAACCCAGGAGAGCAGAAAACTTCTAAGCTTATATTCAGTATTAATATATACAACTGTTTCACATTAATTAAGACAACCCCATTGACCACAAATATATGTGCATCCCCCTGAAGAACAAAATTTGGATGTTAAACAGAAGTGTCACATTGGAACATACCAGGTCGTATTCTGAGCTCTGTTACCACATTCTGTATGAGGAATAACCACAGTACAGTTGGTCAGGTCACAAGGGTGTAAACTGCAGATTAGAGCCAAGATATTCCAGCTGTTCC
>NW_008236442.1:4642674-4654516 GCF_000691975.1 Corvus brachyrhynchos | reverse complement strand
GTGGTTGACCAAATCCTTACACACTCGTTCATTAGTATCCCATGGTGGGACAAATGATCTGGTGCTTCAAATCTGTCTAAAGCAATAAAGATCATTACCTACAGATGACCACCAGTTCCAACTGCATTCTTGCTGCTCTTCTTCATTAATTGCTAGAACTGTCCAAAATTTCCCGAAGGACTGAAATTTTCTTACTTTGGTTTCAGCCAAAACCCCTATTTGTTTCTCTCTCTTTCTTTGAAAAGCAAATCCAAAAGGCTTTGGATTTTTACCATGTTGTGGAACACAACAACCGCTCTCTCATCCAACTGCAATGACAAACTCTCCTATTTATGCAGGTTACAGGAAATTCTACCAAAGAAATTGGGTTTTACATAAATTCTAATGTATTGGGACTGAGGATTACCTGTGAAATAGAGTGAACATTAGGATTTTCAACAAGTGAGTGAAAAATATCACCTCTAAGCATGCTCAACAGGAATCCACTAAGATGCCAAATCCGTGAGTAAAGACTTAAATGAGATTTTTCACCTGACTGAACACCTTGGGATTCAGACTGACATTTAGTCAAGTTTAACAAATCCCTGACCTGTATTTCTGACAGGATAACTACATGTTCTTCCTACAGAACAGGGCAAGCAAGCAGGAGAAGGAACTGTCTCTGCATTTTAAACAAAAGTTATGCTTACAACAAACTCCAAGTAATCACATTCAACACAATCCAGATCGCTCTGCCTGGATGGAAGATTATAGCAAACAGCATTTTCCCACAAAAAAACCCACAAACCAGCATGTGGAGGTATCAATAAATGAGTGACAAACAGTTCAATAATACACTAAGAGCTCAGAGTAAATATTTGCAGATGTTAAGTATCCTCAAGCCCAGTACTAAAAAACCAAACCAATAAAAAAGACAGCTACTGTAACAGCAAATCAATAGAAGACAGACAGCCTGAAAGGAGAAAAGGGTTGCAGTATAAGGATATCCTGGATATTGTGTATTAATTACTCTGCACTACCTAATTCATAGGGGCCTGCTATACGAAGTCACATAAAAGCAAAATACATTAAAAAAAGAAAAATCACCCAAAATTTTATCTGAGACAGGAGGTAACTCTGGAACACAAGCAGAGCAGACTGCAGACCACAGCACACTGCAGACCATGTAAGATTTTTGTGTAAGGGGGCCTTGGTAGAGAGACAAGTTCAGGCATTTTCCAGCAGGAAAAACTTACCCCAGTTCAGGGGGAAATTTAACAGGTACCTACAGACCCTTGTCATCCTCCCCAAGCATAAGTGACAGCCCGGCCACTGCCTCTTCCTGCAGAAAAACATTCTTTCAGCAGCCTTCAATGCACAAGTAAATTTAAGTTTGTGGAAGTCCACAGACTGTAACAATTTTCCTACAGATTCAAGCAGGTACTTCAGTTCTTTGTGCAATGGCAACCTACCAGCACCTGACCCTACCTGGTATTCCTCCTCTCAGGATTCACATGCCCTCCTTTCTGCTGGTCAAAAGATTCTTCCTTCTCCTGTGTCCAAGGTGTTGCCCTGCAGTGACACCCAACCGGCTAAAAAAAGAGCTCTGTTACCTCCTCTAAGCCCTTCACACTTTCTCTTTCACATGTTAAGACTCCTTTAAACCCTGCAGATGTCAGTTTGAATTGCTCACATCTCTCCTGGCTGTGCCTTGGATAGGGGGGATTTAATTTCACCAACTGCAGCTGTAGGAGTTCCTCACAGAGCAGAACCTGCAGCGCAGGTTAAAAGCGACACGCAGTGAGCTGGAGCAGGAGCTTTGCCACGCTGTGTCTGGAGGTCTGAACTCACACAAGTCATGCAGACACACCTGACAGCCTGGGATTTTGGAAAGGGATGGCCAGAAACACGGCTTGCTGTGCTTGTCTTCCCCTTGTTCTACAGGCACTTACAGCTTAAAAGTGTGACCTCGTATCTTTTATTTACGGTAGATGCAATTTTAAAGAGAGGAATTAGATAGCAAAGTCAGTGTGTGGTATGTGAATCAGAGGCTGGTTCTCAAATTCCAGAAAAGACTGCCTCATATAAAAACCCAGAATGTTTTTCAAAGTAGAGGAAGGACTCTGTTTAAGCTCATATCTCCAGACAGAGAATAACTCTTAGCTTTATCTGCCTTTTTTTTTTTTTTTTTTTTTTTTTTGCAGCTATACAGAGTATTCTTAGTAAATCTGTCAAAAAGTTCTGCACAAAACTGGCTATATTTAGCCTGGCACTTCACTTAAATACTCAATTATCTGTAATTTGATTTCACAACTTCTGTCTCCATAGATTCTCTCTGTGTTAGCAAGGTTGGCAAGGAATAACACACTCCTGAGTAAACACACGCTGGTGTACTGTGAAGCTGGGCTACCTAAGGGTTTGTGAGGGCTCATATGGCAGCTTAGCACAGCTTTATCCAAAATTAGGGACAAATCACAAAGCTTGATGCCGGAGTAACAGTACCACAAAGTTGAGTTACTAAACCTCATTGTAGTAAGAGATTAACTCAAGTTACAGCAGAGACTTTTGTCTAGATAAGGCCCTGGCATCTATTCCCACTGGGCTGGATACTTGAGCATCCCTCAAGAGGAGAGCTGTAACACAGGGATATTGCTAATCTATCTTAAAAGCTCTTAAGTAGATTAAGTGTTTTCAGAAGGACTCTAAATGTTCATCCAAAAATCCATTAAGCATTTCAGGATACTTTATCTGATTGTTTTGGTAGCTCCAGAAGAGCAGCACAGAGACAGCTGCAGCCAGCCCTAAGGGACCAACATCCCTGGGACCAGAAGACGTCCCTCACCTGCTGCCTTAAAACCCATGCCAGGAGTACAAACCAGTTCTAAGTGACTGCTGAGAGCACTGCCCTCCTAGTTTAGTGTTAAAGTTTCATTCTGTATTCACAAAAAGATCCACATCTTCCTCCCGGTGTCTCTGCAAATGCCCTGGATGGTTTTATTGCAGCAGAGTGCAGCAGGAGATTGACTTGTGAGATTACACAGAGCCTCCATCTACATCCCCTGCATCTAAGTGGCAAATGTGATCAGATGTCTCAAAATGCCTCTAAAAAATGCAAGATGCTGTACAGTCTTCCTTAATATTTCAGCATCCTGGGTAGATTCAACAAGTTGGGAAATGTGCACCTCAACCTGTTGCCCAGGACAGAACAGTTCAGTACTGCAAACCACAGGGTCACATCCCACAGCTCTACCTTCATCAGTGGGTAAAACCACTGAAAGGTTCTTACCCTATTTTCCCTGAACACATTCCTCAGACCCTCCTGTCCACTTTCACACGCCTGCTGGTGCTGCAGAGGAGATTTCTTTGGCAGGAGAGGCACTTGTGAATCAAAGACTCACATTCCACTCGGGCTTAGCATTATCAGGAGCAAGACAATTTGCACAACTGAGAGCTAAACAGCTGATAAACTCAACTACTGCTCTCCTGGGGTCCTCCCTAAATCCAGGCACATTTCATGCTGCTGCAGGGAAAAATGCTCAGTACGGGGAAAGATAAGAAAAAAATTACACTGATATTTTGCTGGTATTTATTAAAAATAAAAGTCAAACTAGTTCTCTAAACAGTAACACTTGGAACCCTCTGCTCCCAATGTGTGCAGACACTTCAAATGGGATATCAGAACCCAGTTATCAAACACCAAAAAACCAAAATAATGGCTGGAATTACCCAGAAACAGCCCAAGGTTATCAGCCTGTGAACTTGAGCACCAAAGCTCGGGGGACCCACGGGACATTTACCACCTCAGCTATGACTACAGCTTGTTTTCTTTACTATACCCACATCAGCCACAACTTTACTATACCGTGTCAGCTGCAACTCCTCTTGGACAGCCCCTCCTACACAAAGCCATAAACCTCAGCCTGACCACATACAGCGTTTTGCAACTGCCCCTAGAGAAAGAAACACCTACAGTCCCAGCTGCCCTCTCATTTTTGTAACACAGAGTGCAACAGTGTAATATTCCTTAAAGGAAGTTGCTGGAGAACTTCAGCAACGTGAGGGACAAAAAGGAATCAATAAAAACACTGTCCAGCCTGAAGGAATCAGCATGAATGCATATCCCCTTTCTGTCATCAGAACAGTGATGAGAAATAAAAGCTAAATCATTCCTATGATTAGTATTCCAAAATGACAGAAAATACCACAGAAGAACAGAGATTTCTGTTTACCCAGTACATCCTGGCACTCTGTATGGAACAAGCTAACACTTAGGGATTCTTTTCCAGGTGATACAAATATTTACTCAGGGGAGAGAGGACCCCTGCTGAAGTTGGAGTTACTTCCAGCCCATCTGGCCTTTGTGCTGTTGATAGTCCACCCCTAAATGACAGATCAGCAGAACTGCTGACAGCACATATTTTCTCACATATGTATTCACAGGCTACGTATCTGGACGTGCAGCTGTCTCCTGATTGCTTCCATCTGAGAGGGGAAAGATTTCTTTGTCGTCCCCCCCCCACTTCTCCTAAAACAGCGATGAAGAAATCTGGATTATGTGAACAGCTTGTCACTTCACTGGAGTCACCCCAATCAACAGCAACCCACAAGATATTTTTGATAGATGTTCTCAGTTCCACAGAAATTGCTTTATGCAAATGTTCTTTCAACTTCTGATATGCAAAACTGGTATCAACACTTCTCTCCAAGTTTATGACACTGAGTATAATACAACTTTTCAGTGAACTTGAAGATCCCAGGATACACCAAGCTCTTGCATGAAATCCAACTTCAAACACACTGGAATTATTACCTTAAGGGCAATTCTGACAGTCTTGGAAAAAAGAAATAGAACTCATGGAAAAGGGGTTGCTGAGAGCATCAGTTTAAGGGCTAACATATGGAAAGGAAGATGGTGGGTAAAGAGGACATGTTGTAAAGAATGTTATTTACGAAAGGCACGCAGCATCTACCCCAAAAGATCTGCCCTGAGAGAGCTCTCACACTCTCTCTGGAGCCTGGAGAGCCCTAGGAACTGAAGACAAATCAGAAACACACATCCTTTGTTAGCCAGGAAAAAGCCAGGCTGGATTTCTGTGGTTTTTTTTACAGTGTCTTAAGCACAGACTAAAATATCTTTAAGCAGATGTTTCAGCCTGAAAATGGCTTTAGTATTACACCAGCAAAGCTTCCTTTCTGTGGAATTAACCTTTTCCTGAAGCAACCTACTCAGAAACCCAGGTGCCTTACCGGAAGAAACAGACGCTGGGCAGCACATGGTTTGAATAACTTTTTCCATTCCTGAGCATTTCCTACTGAGAAGGTTATTGGGTAAATGTTGGACTCAAACTTCTTTGTATATGAGGAAGGCCACTCCTTTAACTGAAAGAGATGGTGGGAGGAAATTAGACACTACACGTTATACAGCTTTTGTAAAAAAATGCATGCATAAGGAATTTGTAACTGTGTACAGTAAACAACACTCTCAGCTGCTACTCGTTGATTTCAATTTAATTTTTCGCAAAAATTTACAACTTATCACTAACTCATTTATTTATTTACCAAATGACAAAGAAACTCGCCTTCTTCTCAAATTCAGGCTTAAGGGAATCCTCGGCAAAGATGTGGAAGCAGAGCCTCCTGTTGCTGAACAGAACTGCTGATTTCAGCATGATCAGCGTCTCCTCCAGCCGGTCCCCACATGCCACCACTGCCAGATGCATGCACTGCAAGGATGGGGGCTCCTTTGGATGTTTCTGCTCCCCAGGCTTCCTGAAAATTCAGAGATAGGCATATAAAAATTACTGAGGTAGACAGTATCCCACATTAACAGACATCAGGGTGGTTGATTTTTTCCTTCAGCATCATTTTGCAAGGGATCAGGAGTTTTTTTCTGGTTAGATGTCCACAAACATGCAAACGGCATGCTAATTTTTGTCAACGGGACCAATAAATAGTGTTACAATCACAGCACAAAGAAACAGGCTATTTTCAGAAATTTTGTCATTCCTACATTTCTGCGTTTGCAAAAATCACTGCACTACAGACACGGATGAAGCCAATTCCACAGCACCTCAAACCAGACACCACCTTGCTCCGTGCAAGTGACAGCTCTTTCCCCAGCCCAGAGGTCAGGAAGCCAGAACAGAGTTAGAACTACCCAGCCAACTTTCTAACACAATGCAGATGGCACAACGGCATCCAGCAACTTCATTTCCAAGCCCGTAATGGAAGAAGACATCCATACTTTAAAAAAAACCCCCCACTCCATCCATATGTAAATTGTTCTAACAGTTAATTAATTTTTTGCCATTAAAGATGCATGCCTTAATCCTGGCCTGAAGGCACTGGCAGAGTTTCAAAGGACTGCTGTCCATTTCACCCCATGGAATCCATGAGATTTTGCTAAAACAGAGATTTTTGAAAACAAATACAGTCACATCCCAGATGAATCAGACTATATTCCAAGGGCCAAACTGTGGGATTTTCACCTAGCACCCACCTGCGTCAGCTTTAAGTACATTTCAGCCAGATACAGGGAGCACAGTAAGAGGCCACACTGAAGCTCCCTGCTAGCCAGAAAAATCAGGTTCTCCTGGGGAGTTGAAGACCTTTTGAAAATATTCTCTTGGTTCTGTGTTTAGTGTGGAAGTAAAAATTGCATTCTCCAGGAATGCTTCCACCATGGTGTATCCACATTCCAGCACAGATGGCACTTAGCCTCTATTACACGGGATGGAGCTGACCAAGCAACTAAATCCCAGGCACAGTAATCATTCCAGGAGAGTTCAAAAGGCAAACCATAGATCACTGCTTGTTCTGGACATACCTCTGAGCAGAGGACATCAACCCCAGCCCCTGCTCAGCACACACAATTACACACACACGATTCATCACCGAAGTTAATGCTACAAACAGAAGTTCTAAATAAAGAGAAAAATAACAGTTTTAAGCTGTTATTATTTTTTTCCAGACATTGAAGTGCTGCTCTGTGTTAACAACAGCATTCTACCCTTCAGAGTAACCCACCTCTGTGTAAAGGAGCACCAGCCACTGGCACTTCACTGACTATACAAAGCAACATATTTCATTAAGCGCTTAAAGTCTTCTGCTTTAGTCTTAATTAACCCCCAATTTCATCAGTGTATAAATAATGGAATACTACATCTATGTGAAGTGGTATTTACTTTCCAACCTATTAGTGTAAAAATCGCTGAATTATGGAAGTGAATAATTAGCTGCTCACACAGATCACCTTTTCCCCCTTCTCCCTATCTGTTTAATGTTTCTCCTTAATTGAGTCTCTAAATCAAGCCATACACAGTCTGGGAGCTGCTTTGATGTAGCTTCTGGCAATGGAATTCACTGGGAGAGGGACTAAACCCTGCACTTTTATTGCAACATTTCAAAACACCACACCAAAGCACTCAGCTTTCCGGGGCAGTTTTAGCCATGGTGAGCTCTGCATTACACAGCTGTTTTGCAGTGAAAAATCCAGTATGTGTGGGCAGCACTTCCAACGGACAGACTCAGCAGAAGCAATCCTTGGTGAAAGCAGAATGCCTGGAAGGCCCATGGGAGTAGGGATAACAAGAGACATCCAACATAGACACTGTGGGAGAGAAAGCTGAGCCTTGGAGGTGAGGAATTACCAACAGTGCAGGGGTTCAGAACTCTGGAGTGGCCTGAATTGGAATAAAAATCCCAGAAAAAGGAGCTATTTGAACTACATCAGTCATAATCTGGGACACTGAGGGCAATAACCACTGAGAGAAGTAGCAATGAGGTACTGAAAGAAGAATTTTGGGACACATCATTTTGGTTTTTTTTAAAAGTAGCTAAAGAAACCTAGAGGACTGTGAAAACAAAGGTGAGCTTGAATGGGAGATAAAAAAGTGCCACAGCAGGATGCATTGACTGCAATTTTAACTTAGCCTTCAAAAAATAACAATTATCCAGATGCCTGAGAAGGGGCAGGTGTAGAGGCAAAGTCAAACTGCTTGGAGGGCAGACATGCAGATCATGGCAAAGAACATCCCAGCTCTTCTTCCCTCCTCTGATCATACAAGCACCTCATACAGGGCAAGGAGAACAGAAGGGACAGAGAGGAACAACAGCTGGATGAAAGGACAAAGATGTGTAGGATACAGCCAAGTTGTCCTACCTGTAAAATGGGAACAGCTGTCACAGTTCTAAGAATTTCTTACCCCAAGAGACTCCCAAGACATTAAAAAGCCCATAGATCCACAGAGTAATGCAATTATTATCATTAGTCAATTCTTCCTAACATTTACATTCACTCCTTTATAGTTCAACTTGTCTGTTATGAACAGTCTGTAGTTGGATTTTATAACCTAAATTAAATGTTTAAATGCATCAAAAGCAATGCAGAGACCTGGGCCCTAAAGTTTAATGTGTTTGACAAGAACAAATACAGAAACGAAGATTAAGCACTCCAGAAAGCATCACAAAATACTTGCAGAACACATCCCCACGGAGTGGCTGAAGACAGAACTCACTAAGATGGAGCACAATAAAATGTTTATAGCAAAGACCTTCCAACAGTACAGAGCAACTCCCATCCAGTTGCTCACTGGTATTTTATTTACTACATACAATTTTTTCAGAAAGGCACTGACACAGCAGGAGCAGCCTGAGTGCTCAAGCACAACAGTGTGCATTCCTAGGTCTTAAAGTTTAGATTACATGTAATTTTCTTATTAGTCACAGCCAAAGTGTCTCAAACATAATTAACCCAAAACCTGTCTAAATCAATCCAAATCCGTTCAAAATAATGCATTACTGAGCCTGCTAATCTATTCAAGCCTTCAAATTTATTCCTGAGAGAAAGATAATGCATGCAGACACTTCCAAAATGCAATATAGTTGTTAATTTTTGAAACCTTCTTCCTATTATGATCTCATTTACTTTTGCAGCACAAACAAGGGTAGATTTAGGCATTGTATCAAAACTGGTGATTCACTGAACAGGCTCCTTCCCTGAAAGCCACCCCTGAGGCAATGTCCCAACAGTGGCTCCATGGTATTAAACACATTTCCTTGCACACTTTGAAATATAAATGTTTTTAAATCAACATTTCTCACTTTGCAGCAATTGCACAAAACCAATTGTAGCTGCCATCAATCCAAAAATGGCTGAAGTTTCCACCTTCTACAACTCAGAGAAAGGGAAACCCACTGAAAACCAGAATGGATGTTTCTCTCTCTTTTCATGAAGTGGGTTCTTTATGAAACAAGTATGAAATACTTGGGGCTTCAGCATGTTATTATCAAACTCAAGCCAAGCTTGCATGTGTGTGCACACAGGCTGCACAGAAAGAAAAAAGTATCTTGACAGGTTGCCATGCAAGGGATGTTTTGCTTTGAAAAAGTTACTTTCAGGGAACTAAATGTGCTGGCAAAGGTTCACTTCCCCAGCATTGCCATGCTGGTTTAAGAGAGAGCGTGGTCACATCTGCCCTTCAAACGTAAAACAATCCTGCTTCTTTTTGATACTTCGCACACATTGGTTTGGCATGTATTTAAAATTCTTCATATAAAAAAAGTCTTACTGAAGGCATAGGAATTGCTACTTCCAAGAGAAATGAGCACTAAAACCACCATGAAAAATCAAGTTTTCAAAGCTAACCAGAAACTTACTTAGATTTGTCAAAATTATCTAATGACCAAAGCAGGACACATGAATGTCATTGCTAACATTTGTGAAGCACCAGCCAGCTAATGATGTGTGCCTACACTAAGCTTTTATCATGTACAGCTACTTATGCTATACAAGACTTCTGCACTTCTTAAAACCTGATGTCTTCTGTTCTTTTGTGACTACAGAAAGCAGTATTACAAATCCCAGTTAAAATACATCTTCCCTGCAAGATGCTGATTCTCATGAAGCAAACACAAATCCTAAGTAACACCTTTGTTTCTGAGCTGAGCCCAAAACTTGCATCCTCTGATCCAACTACACAAACCAACTTGGCAACACTGAACTCAAACGTTTTACATTAACGCAGACAGAACTTCACTAAGTTTCTGTTGATCAATCATGCAGTCTCATATAAGCATGTACACTGTGATCACATCACAAGATCTTACACGGTCCTGATCAGATTTGTTATTATCATGAAGGAATCTGCTAGACAAGGTGGGATTTCTCACATCAAATTAAAAAATAATGTTCCTTTGCTCATAAGGAAGAATTAAAATTATAATCATGACCTGTTTCTTACAATCCAAATTCAAGCCCCCCCCCTCCCCCGGCTTTCAGTTTAGCTTGGATCAGGCTTTTTAAGGCCAGCAGATCCCACCACCTGACACCTTTCCAAGCAGGCAAGCATCACCTCCACTTGAAACACTTATGTCACACCCCCCACAAAAATTCATTTTTAATGGATACCCTCACCTGAGCAAATTTTAGTACTAACTAACACAATGGAGAATCTTTCAGCAAGTGGCTGAACAGGACCCACAGAATTGTGCTTCTCAGTTATATAAATTCCTGCTGGGGTTTTCCCGCAGATTGGTGCTCCTCAGTTATAGAAATTCCGGCTGGGGCCAATGGCGCAGGATCATGAGGGGAAAAAAATAACCACCAAACCCCACAAAAACCCAAAATTTTGAAGAACATGCATGGTTTGAATACTGAATTCCTCCTTTTTTGCTGTTGTGTTGTAGACCTTGTGAAAAGTACTTGCAAAGTCAACAAATAATCAAAAAGTTAGATAACGTCAAATTGTGAAACAAGATGCCACTGAAAAGCTCATTGAAATGGAATGGTTGTTTACACTCTCTGGCAGTTCCATACTTTCCAGACTCCCTCCTTCAGTGTTCTTCTTGTTTTCCATGATAATCACAAAGATATGCCTTAAAGAAAAATGACTTCAGGAGGTACAGTTGCTAGTGGAAATAATCCTGCTTTAATACCGGCATTTGAATTCTGTCCGTGGCCCACTCTCAGCCCCAGAAAACATCTCCTGCATTCAGTAGGGCAACAATGCTGGGGAGAAACCAACTGCTTTAATAAGTTAAGGAATAAGAGCTCAAAAAACAGGAATAGTCTTTCATTCAGAACATCTCTGTGAAATCATGAATCAGAGACACAAAGACATACCAAGTTAATTAGATATATGAGGTCACACTGACCATAATATAATTGGAATGCAAAGGGGAAAACAAGTCCTCCACCCACCGAAAGCTGCCCTTTCTCAATTAGTTTTTTAAAAAATACCCTGCCTGTAAGGTGCTGGGAGAGGAAACACAACACACCACGATTTAAAACTCCTTTAAAGTTCTGCTAAATTAATTTACATATAAAAAACATTCAAAACAAAAAGCTCGAAAGCTTAAAATCTGCCAGTGCCTCTACAGTTTGGAACCCAGAGGCAGCACACGGCAATAACCAGCCGCCCTCCCTTTTCCCTGGAAAACCCGCAAAGTGCAGCTCCCGAGGTGACAGCAGCTCTCATTCCGGACAGCGAGTACCACACTGCCCACGTCAGACTCCGAAACGAGGCCAGAACTAATGGAAAAGCCGCTATTTCAGAAGCTGCTCACGCAGAGGAGGGAACCCCCCGCTCGGGCACAAGGAAAACCTCCACGCGCTTTCGTGGCATCTCTGGCAACTACGCTGCCGGTGGAAAGACGCAGGGGAAAGTCTGTTCTTGTGAACCCCGGCAGTTCGCACAAGGGTCTCTCATCACCGGTCAATCGTGGGGGAAGAACATCTGGGAGAGGGAAGTGCCCGACGCACCGGCACCAAAGAGACACCGCCGAGGGGGCCCGCGGGGCGGGCGGGTCACGCGTGGGGCTGGCACGGACACAGCGGGCAGGGAATTCCCGAGGGCAGGGGCCG
>NW_008236442.1:4639279-4642341 GCF_000691975.1 Corvus brachyrhynchos | reverse complement strand
CGGAGTCTGGTGTTCCTTAACGGGGCGGCGCAGCGAGGAGCGCCAGGCACGGACCGCGGCTACTCAGAGGTGCCTTTGGTTTCACGGGTGGGCAGTGCCGGGAGAGCGTGAGCGTGCACAGCAAGGTGAGCAGGAGAAAAAGGGGAAACTCGTCTCGGCAGCGAGTTTCCTCTGGCTGTGCTAACGGGGAAACCGAGTCTCCCTCCGCCTTGCAGCCCCAGTTTATCACCTACAGACAGTACGCATTTCTCACTCCACCTGCACTGAAGGCAGGTACACGATAAAGTGCAATACTTGTAGAACTGTAAAGGAACAAAGCGCTCACTCACTTGTGGGTGGCTTTGAAATTGTCCCCATGTGACCCATCCTAGCAGTCTTCTGTGGGATATCAGCAGAGATCGTAACACTGAATTTCACAGAAATAAATCTTACTTGGGCTCATATTCTATGACCTTTAAATGTAGAGGATGACAGAAATACAAGAATTCTTGCTGCCCTATGGAGCTGGACTATCAGCTGTGCAAAGAGTGGAGACACCAACGCTGGAATGGGGAGGGAAGGGAAAGTGGAGCCTCACAAGTCCCTCCCAGGGTTTAGTACTGGAGGAGCCTCACGTGTCCCTCATGGAACCACCGGAAGTGACACTGGCACTCACTTGGCAATGGCCTGTCCATTTTACACTGCTGACCGCACATGCTTTCAACAGTGGTATCCCAAAATGTACTTTGCCTTAGCACCAGTCCAAATGCAATGAACAACTACTCTTTCAGAGTTTCATCCAACTCGGATTGTGGCCAGATATGAAAATGTAAATTCTTCCATGCTAAGAGAAAATAGCAATACTAAATGAGAAACTACAGAAAAACCACAATGCATAAACATATGCTCTTTCCTGAGAATATATACACTATAATAAAACCCTACCAAACTTTATACTTAATGAAAAAGAGTAGCAGTAGCAACCTGCTGCAATCCTCAAGCTGTTCAAATGTGTGATTTTTGTATCATCAATACAATCGCTTTCTTCTCTAGATGTGTAAATTAAGCCCTTTTAGTAAGTTGGTTTGGATTACCATTTCCAAGGCAGCCAGATGTACTCATTATTATTAGCCACCTAGAGCCAATTGTGCTTATAAATTGCAAAGCTTCATGTTTCTATTTCTCAAGCAGACAGCAAGTTGTCCTAATTACTTGCCCAAAACATTGTAGTAATGCATTTTAATTCTTCAGTGCTCCATTAAGTATACACCAGCCAAAGTCCCCTCATCAGAAAGATGCACTAAAAGATGTAGTCTTTGACGTTTTCACATAAAACTTTTTCATTACAGTTCTAAAAAAACTCAGCATGTATTATTTTACAGAAGAAAGCAAGACACGCTCATTAGAGATGCTACTTCATCCTTTACTTGGATGGAAAAGCAAAATGCCCGATGCACCACTTTCTTCACTAAAATCAGTATATAAATAGTTCTTTTACAACAAAGGTACTAGCACAGAAAAAAAAAGGCTGGGAGTTCTTAGGCTCTAAAAAAATAATTCTGAGGCAGTCTTGGAAAGTATCAGTTAGACAAGAATAAATTCTCAGATGAAACTTCTTTATCTTTCACAGACTTGTCCTGCAAATTTGAACTTACCCAGAGAAGATGGTGGTTACTGGTTCATAATCCAGCTTCCTGTCCAATACACTTATTACAGATTACTTTGGCAAGGTCCAAAAGTTCATTAGTACTCAAGTTCTCTGGAAATGCATCAAAAGTTTCTGAGGACATGACTGAGGCCTTGGTCCAAGCCAAATCAGCATCTGAAATGAGAGAGCATTAACTTCTTAATATAAAAAAAAGCTTTTTCTATGCCATGCATCTTCAGTTTCTGCACGTGAAACACTGGGACACAAGGAAGTTTCGGCTGAACATTAAAACCATCCATCAGTTTTAAATTTTGGAGAAATTTAAAAGGGAGAACTATCTATTTTGAAGCAAATTATTTAATTTTTGTGCAGTACTTGAACTGCTGGTTCAGTTCAGTTCAAGAGTGAAGAAGTTTTCTCATAAAGAGTTGTCATATTCACTGGATTTCCAGACTGGAAGTTTGTCTACTTTTTTTTTTTTTTCTTTTTTTTTTAAGAAAACTTTATTAGGAAAGGTTACATAATTATGCTTTTTCCCTCCAGGAAAAATATTTGAATGCATTTCAGAGGGGGCAGTAAGAAGAAGACAGTCAGTACCATTTAAAAATGTGGACAATTACCTGGAACCAGAATACCTCTTATGGTGTGAAGGCAGAAAAATTACCTTAATTCTACATTAGGTGCTATATTTAATAAATTATAGCATTTAAACCAACTTTTCTGCTATTGAAGCTTCTTGTTCTCCTTAATGCTGTATTTCTTTTGATCCATCAGGATATGCCTGCTGTTCACGCTTGTTAATGTTTGCATTAATCCAGTAGTTTAGAAGAGCCTTATGTAATTGGGAATTCCCACTCTGACACTGCTCGTGGGGTCACTCTTCTGTTTACTCATCTTCTACCTTACCTGCAGCAAAGGAGAAGACAGATGAGTGTAAACGTAAGAGAAACAGCGCGTTTGTTCACAGGAATTAGCACTGGATTACCCACTGGTTTCACAGGAAAGAAACAAACCATCTCCCCACCGCTCAAGTTCAATTTCCACACTTCTTTATAAAAAGCAGCTGCTGAAATAAAATATGTTCCGTCTGCGCAAGATATTTTATGCAATCGCAGGTAAGAATTCATTCTTTTCATTTGTCCAGATGACAGATGGCGATTTTTACCCTAAATGACCTAGCTTTACACAGTTACACTGCCCACGTTCACACTGTTAATCGTTCCCTTTCTAACAACGCTTGCAAACATCAGGAAACTTCAAATTTACGGACAGCGAGAATGTAAAGCAGCTCTTTAAATCGCGGCACGTTTCTGCAAAGGAGCAGAGCTATAAACACCGAGCCCCGGCGCAGAGCCCGCAGGACGCGCGGCCCGAGGCCCTGAGGGGAGGCGGCCATAGGGGGCGGGCCCGTCCCGACTGCGCCGGCGGAGCACCC
>NW_008236442.1:4621021-4639208 GCF_000691975.1 Corvus brachyrhynchos | reverse complement strand
AGCGGAGGGAGGCTGTGTCCAGTTCTGGGCTCCTCAACTCAGGAAAGACAAGGAGAGGGTCCAGCGGAGGGAACAAAGGTGATGAGGGGTCTGGAGCGTCTCTCTGATGAGGAGAGACCCCTCACGATGAGGGAGCTGGGCCTGGTTAGGCTGGAGAAGAGAAGATTGAGAGGGGATCTCATTAATGTGCATAAATATTGGCAAGGGGTGTCAGAGGACGGGCCAGACCCTTTTCAGTGATGTTCAGCGATAGGACGAGGAGCACTGGCCGTAAAATGAAACCCAGAAAGTTCTGCCTCAACATGAGGGGCTGCTTTTTTCCGTGCAGAGTGGCGGAGCACTGAGCAGGCGGCCCGGGGAGTCGTGGAGCCTCCCTCTGTGAGGACATTCCTGTGTCACCTGCTCCAGGTCACCCTGCCTTGGCCGGGGTTGGACTGGAAGATTCCCCGGGACCCTCCCCGTCCCAGCGATTCTGTGTTTTAACGCTGAGCCTCTCATGCACCATCCCTGTCCCTGCCAGCCGCTCCCGGTCCTGCTCCTTCTGCATTCCCCTAATGCACAGCTCTGTCCGCACAGGAAAGGCTGGGAAGCGTGTTTATTTGGGATACCTGGGGTTTGAATGTTGTATCTCAGTGGTTCCTCGGCTGTGAGATACCAGGGATTTGTGTGGGACCCCCCAGAGGTGTTTGGGGTGATTAATTTGGGCCGGGGATGCTCCAAGTGCAGCAGGAGCACACGGCAGTGAGAGCTTTGGGGAAAATAAAAATGCAGGCTGGCAAGTCATCCCTGAAGGCTCCAAATGAGCTATTGGAGTTTTGCTACCTCTTACCCCAGCTTGTGTTGAGAAAAGAAGAAAGTCCACAGGAAAGCACATCAGGTGTGCAGGTGTTCTACAGGCCAGGTGTTTCCTATTTAGTTACAAGTCAGTGAAACACGTGGCAGCTTCTCAGCCTGGAAAGGGTGGGAATGTTGCCCCTGGAATACATGATATGGTGAAATGGGGAGTTCTGATTTTTTTCATACTTGCTAAACAAGGCTGAATACCTATATGAGAAAAAGGGTGATCTGTTAATTTAGGCTTGTTAATAGTTAATGGTTTCTGGCTGTTCATGAAATTGTCAGAATGGGGGTAAGTTCAGTAAAGATAACTGAAAGTTAGTGAAAAGTAGCTCTTTTCCAGGTAATAGTTCTATTCTGTGTTTTTTGGTTAAAAATATTTTTGTTTTGAAAAGTTAAGTTTCAAAACTGTGTGACCCTTTGTAAAGACATCCCCCAAAGCAACGAAAACCCCAGTCCTTGACTGGGTTCTAAATTAAACCTGAGATAAGAAGCTATTGAGGGGTCAGACAATTGTACATGAGGTGAATAGTAGTGTGTAAATTCCTTCTGTCATGCTAATTATGTACATATGCCAATGTATATACATACATGGGGTTCTGAGGGATGTTATTCTAAACTGTCCTTAAATTTGTTGCCCTTATTCTGGCTAATATGTGTGTGAATTATAAAAAACAGCTCTATTTTTGTAAGTATTACTGGGTTTTAGTATTTCTTAATAGTGATTTGTATTCAGTTCACTAAAGAATTTTAGAGACCTAAGGTCTGCTATGTGTGAAATTATAAATAACAAAAAAAAAAGATGGAAAGTTTTAGGACTGAATTTTAGTGTGGTTTTCATGTGGAATGTAACAGGTGCTTTCCTGTACTCCAGCTTTACAATCAGTTGTTTCATTAAGGTGCAGAGAGGTGGTACCTTCACATTCTTGATGACACTTTGATGTTGTTGGTGTTGTCATGAGTTTTCAGCTTGACCATGTGGGAGATAATTTTGTGGGAATCTGAAATGTTCTCACAGGATTTTGAAGAGACGCCACTCACTCTTATAAATTGGAACCTACAGTAATCTTTTTTTCTTTCTTTTCCTGTTTCTGTAGGGCCCGACAATTGGTGTTTGCTTTTCCTGCTGGATTCATCATGATTACTCCAGCTTTTGAACTGACCCAGGATCCGGATTTTCTTACTATAAAAATCAGAGTGCCTTATGCCAGAGCTTCAGAGTTTGACATTTATTTTGAGGGGGAAGATTTCAAATTTTATGCTAAGCCATACTTCCTCAGGCAAGTAGTGGAAAAATTTTTCAAAAATTGACCTTCATACTAGGAAATGAACTTAATTTTGGTCCCTTCAGAGTGTTCTTCATCTGCACCTTTTATTCTGTTGACTACAGACAGCGCAGTTCATGCGAAGATTTGAGGTTTTTTGGATCTGGCCTCTTTGTTCCTAGGCATTAAATCATGTTAAAGGGAGTTGAAAGAAATGCTCTTCTAAACTTACTGTACAATGGCTTTTTAATTGTAAGTGGCCAGACAACTCTCTGGGTGTAAATTCTGTAGAGCATGTCTTTTCCTGGGAGGAATTCAGGGGGATTGAAGTGCATGGATTCCATTACTGTGAAAAAGTGTCACGTAGTTAAGGCCTTTGTGCTGCTTTTGGAATGTGCCTTACATTTTTATAGGCTGAGACATTAACTTGCAGAATTAGTCAGAGTGAGGCATGTCATTTTTTGCCTGCAGATTGACACTTCCTGGAAGAATTGTAGAGGATGGCAGAGAAAAAGCATCTTATAATGCAGATGAAGGTATTGGTTGATGTATTGGTATCTGTGTCACAGAAAATGTTGCTATTTCCAGTAATTTATACTTAAAAGCAATAAAGCAGTAAATTTGTTGCTTGCAGAACTTTTATTGCATGACTTAAGACAATAATGAGATCAGTGAATGTAGCTTCTGTGGAATGTTTGGTAGAAGGATTAAAAATTAAATAAAGCTTGTATTCTTCTGTTGGTTTGTGTTTATACAGTGTATGTCAGGAGACTCTAAGTAGTTAAATATTCTCTTTCGTGTTTTGTCATTAAAATCTTGAATTGTTATGAAATAAGGTTAAAAACATGCACAGGGATCAATGCGTAATAGAACACTACCTGCAAGTGTCCTACTTCCTCTGAGCCTTTCTCATTGGAGGAAAAAGGCATGTTTTTGTTTGTCTTGAATATCTTAATGCAATAATTACATTCTGACTTTTTTTAAGGTACTTTTACAATTCAGTTACCCAAGGAGAATCCTGGCCAATATTTTGAGGGGCTGGACATGCTGACATCTCTTCTAGCACCAAAGAAATCAAGATCAGCGAAACCTTTGGTAGAAGAGATGGGTATGACAAAATCAATCTTGTTTATGCAAGATGATACATGTGTGTAATGAAACAGTTATAGACCTGTAGAGTGATGTATGTAGAAAAGTACAATGTTTCTATTACTGACCAGTCCAAGGTATGAGAAAGGTGTGAATAAATCAAAGTATGGATAAGAGTGGAAATAAATATGTAGTAGATGATACGCATATCAACTTTATAGGTTTAGTTATTTTTAAATTTTTCCAAAATGTGCTTTAAAAATATGCTAATGCTCTGTAGGTCTTTGTACCCCTCTAGTGGCTGTAGAACACACACACAGTTGAATCTTCTACTTTCTACAAACTACAACTGGACTTTTAGCTCAAATGAGAAGCTAATTAAAACCACAGATTCTAGTGCAGGTCTTGCTTAACACCAGTATTTAACAGACAAAAATGTTTGGGTATCTCTGTTTAATTTTTTAATACTTGCCTTAAATTATTGATAACATCACTTAGGTTCTGTCAGGGTTCTCCTAGCATCAAATGCTGATCTAGTTGAAATCAGTGGAACAGGTATTTCGGTCTGAGGGAGTGCACTTAAAATTTAGTGTTCCTGATGTTCATTTTTGAAAACTGGGGAGTTTGAAGCAGGACCTGTGGGTTACAGATCTGTATGACCCAGTGTTGAGTAAAATTTCTTAAGAGATGGAGTAAAATGAGGGAGGTTTATTGTGCTACCAGTTTTACCTTTCTAGGAAATAATATATATTTTTTTGTGTAATAATTTTCTTTCTCTGACCATGGCATAGCTACAGCTGCTTCTGCTGAGCTATCTGAGGACAATGAGGAAGAATTTGACTGGGAAGTGGAACAGATTCCTTATGAAGAAAGCACTCCACCACTGCAGCACCCCTATGGATTTGGGAATTTGCGCTCAGGGGTGTTCCAGAGGCTGCAGGTAGATGCATTTTTGTCTTTTCCTGTCTTAAAAGTCCCGGGTAGGCTTCCTGGCTCACAAGACAACTTTTGAAAAGTGCAACTCAGTTATGTGACTCTAACTCATTATTGTATGAACGGTAGTAGTCACAGGTTTTGGAGCAGGATTGCTGTTTATGGGGAAGGTATTTACATTCTATTAGGACATACATGTTGGTTTATTGCCATGAAATTTGTGAAGAAATACATTTCCCATCAGCATTAATGGGATGGGAAATAACTACTTAATGATGTTTAAAAGGGCACTGCAATTGCCTCTTAATTAATGTACAGCCACTTCGGAGAGTGAGAGTATTCTCAAAAGTCACAAGAATGGTGTTTGATTCTTGTCTTTGTTGGGGTTCTATGCCTTTGTTAAACATTGCAAATTTATCTTAATACAAAATAACCTCCCTGCCTTATGATAAAATGGTCTGAATAGACTTGATAATATCATGAATTCTAAGGAGCTTCAAATAATTGCATTTCCTTGGAATTTTGATGTTTTATTTGCACAACGGAGCCTGAATTTGGAAGACTTGAAAGGGAGGTTGAAGCTTTTCTAGGGATTTCAGTGCAATAGTGATAAGCATCCTTCTTAAATTCTTACTAAATAAATCTTGTGTGTCATACTAGTGGCTTGGTCCTATAATTTTGTTCCCATTTGCAGGATGAGCTCAGTGATGTCATTGACATTAAGGATCCAGACCAAACTCCTGCAGAGGAACGTAGGAGGAAACGTTTGGCAGCTGAGGCTGCCAAGTTTGAGCCTGATCATTACCTGTGAGTACTGATTGACTTCATCTGGCCAAGTACCTCTGAAACACATTCCCTTTTCCTTTTTACAAATGATTGGATTTAAGATCACTTTTGGAAAGAATAGCTTTACTTTTGGGCTGGTTTAGTCTCATGGGAGCAGGCTATAATGGGTGTTCTTAGTGTGACACTGTCTCATCTGTTTTGGGGTTACTCAAGTGTTTAATTACTGCTTAAGTCTGTGTGCAAAGGGGGGCTGCTGTCAGCTGTTTGCAGAGCATTGTTTCATAGTTAATGTCTTCAGCAGCTGAGCAGCCACTCCCTGCCAGCATCTTGGGTTGACAAAGTCAGAACTTTGTTTTCCTGTTGTGAAACAAGGACTAATGAGCCATCCTGGTCTAGGAGGAGAGAATTTGAGTTTTGAAGTTACAAAGATTTTTGTCTTGGCCGCTTTGTTTTTTGCCTTCGCCACATGTAACCTGTTTTAGAGCAGAATGAGGAAAATGTCCAAGACTTTGTGTTTCTTTTGTGCTTCATTCCATGTGGTGAGGTGAAAATGATTCTTTATGCCTTTCAGGTTGGAGTATTTCAGGTCAAATTAGATTCAGATAAGTAAAATAAATGAAAGCCATGAGATTAGTAATGTAGATTGATTCCTGCAAGATGGGTTTGGTGGGAGAAGAGGGTAGTCCCCAATAGGGAGAATTTGCACTGTGGTGTGTTTTGTTGGGGACAGGAAGGCTTAACCTATTTTGAGTTTTTCAGAAAGTAGCTTTGCAAACCTGGAATTTTTCCTCAGTTGGATGTTTCAGAGGCAGCCTCATGTCTTCCTGTAACACAGAAAACAGAAGAGCTTTCTTGAACTACATTTCACTAGAACTGAAGTAGTTCCTAACCTCTAATGGGATGCAAATTGCAGTAATTTTAAGTTTCCATTTTAGACTCTGTGTTCTGGCCTGGTAGAGCTACACTATTTAGTTTAATGGCTCTGTCTTGGTTGTTTCAGAACAGATGATACCAGCCTTTCTTCAACAAAAATTGTTTCATGAGGAGAACTGAAGCTCTGGTAGAAATGGGGGCAAGCAACTGTTCTGGTGGCTTTGAAGAAAATGTACCCTAGCTGATATCTCTAAGTTGCTTTGACATTGAAGGGAGGCAACAAAAAAATCTGTCAGTGTAAGAGTGAAGCAAATTGCATTCTGTGTTCAGGTTTTGTGTGGTGGTTAAGAAGGTATTAAGAAATTTCCTGGTGGTTTTTATTTTTTTCAATTCTCAGTAGTTATACCATTGTTTGGCTTGAAGAACAAACTCAAATGGTAAGAGGAGGCTTAGGATAAATCCTCCCAGAATTATTAGATTGAAATTTTTACCACAGTGGCTTTGTGCTGAGATGGATGTGATCTCTCTTCCAGAATTCATGTACAACTCTCCTTTTTCCACCTTGCTGCCACATGTCCTTGCTTACCTTAAAGTCCATCCCCATCCAGGCTTCTCCTTCACCCTTCAGCTGCACAACTTCCTCCCCACAAATTCCCTGGGTCTTAAGCAGGAGAGCTACTCAGTAAAATCATGTGATTTGTGTGAGAAGCCTTTGGAGTGTTATTCTTTAGCTACATTCAGAATAAATGGGGTTGGTTCAGTTTCATGTGATGCTGCAAGCTCATCAGTTTCCTGAGCTTCTGGGTGGCTCAGGGAAGGTGGAGGAAGTAAGGAGGGAATACTGAAAGATAGAGAATATTGGGGGTTTTTTTTAATAATTATTATTCTCTGCTTTAAAGTCAAAGAACATATTTCTAACATGGAAAATAACCTGGAGCCAAGTGAGATGTATTTTATGGATATGTTAATATGTATCCACATATAATATGAATTGAAATAAATAGCATATGAAAGTTCTTTTTATTTTTCCTAGAGCTGATTTTTTTGAAGATGAAGCTATTAAGCATCTTTTAAAGTACAAACCCTGGTGGATTGATGCTCATAAAAAGATGACAGCCTTGCAGGGAGAAAGTCATCAGGAACATGACAGTCCTGCATTTGGTGAGAATATACATATATATGCATATATATACACACACATCTGCTGCTTGAATGATAATTGCTGTGGTGCCATGTTACAGGTTATTGTTCTTAAAGGAAATGTATTACTCTACTACATTTATTATTTATTACTTTATTACATTACTTTATGGATCTCAGAGACTTTTCAAAGAAAACTCTTTGTGTCCATTTAGAAACCTAAAGGCATGTTTCCAGGGTGAGTCAGTGACCTTGTTAGGAGCACTCTTAACAGATAACTGAGGCTGCCTCCCTGCACACAGTGATTGCAGAGAGCACTACAAGTTACCATTGTGCATTTTCTTCTATTGTTCTTTGTTCATTTCCTATGTAGTATGAAAATCTGATATTACTAAAGTAGATGATGATAATCCCTTCACCAGTGGTTCTCAGTACACTGATAATACTTGCACTTCCACATTTTCTCTGGGAGAACAATAGAATTTGGGTAGATGTTGTGTATTTTACTGTGAATGTAATCTGATCTTCATTCCTGGTCTCTTTTCAGCCTCTGAAGCCAAAATTGTTAATTATGTCCATCATAAACACTTGATTTAAAAAGCACTGGACAAAGGTACAAGAGGCTTGAAAACACAATAACGAGGGGTTCCTTTGTTTGTTTTTATCCATTCACTCCTTCGTAAATGAAACACTGCTCTGTTTGCTTGGTTGAGGAATATAATTAAAGTGAAGAGCTGCTGGATGATTTTATTGATAAGGAGTGTTTCTCTTCCAAATTGAGGTAGTGAGGAAAAACATGTATATTGTTGGGTCTTAGAGGCACCAACAAACTCCTCAAAAGCCTGGCAAGCCTGCTAATGAAAATTACACAGAAAAAGGATCATCTTTTCTCCAAACCATTTCTTATAACATATTTAATAAGAATGATCCAAAAAATGTCACTTTTGTGGGGCTGAGTGGAGAGGCTCATGCAGCTTTTTGAATCTTGAAGAAATTTAAGTAACATAAGAGGCAATCTGGAGTTTGGTGATGTTAATGGCAACAACCCACCCTTTCCCTTGGAAAGACCTCAGTTTTGGTAACAGCTGTGCTATTTGAATAAGTGACTGAAATCAGTGGAGGTTCCTAAACCTGAGTGAGCTGTGGTGAAGGAAACCACCATGAGAGGGAGTGCAGGTTCTACTTGAAGGTCTCCTGTGAATGGGAATACAGAAGGGCAGGATGTGGCTCCAGGCTGTTCCACCTGGAATCTGATCATCAGCAGGATGCATCCCCTGTGGTTTTATATTGCTTTATCCAGCCAAAGGAATGGTGCAGTTAATCAGGAATTCCTGTCTGTCCCGTGTGAAGGAAGGATTTGTTCTTGATTAAAGATGTGCTGCTCCTCAAGTTAAACATGTAAAAGTGACTTTAGGGTGGGAAAGACACCTAAAAATCAGCAGATTCTTTAAAAGTTTATTTTCTTATTCAGAAACACTGAATGAATGGAATTATTTTTTTTCTTCCTTTTCCTGACTTACATTTATGTCTTTTCAGTTGTTATCTTCATTGGTTTCTTAGAGCCAAAAACTTGATTACTTTTGTCTTTATAATGTCTTTGGCTGCAAGGAGCAATTAGAAGTACAGATGGCCTTTTTTATTTTTTGCATGACATTGCAATTAACTGAAGATTTTCTTTGGTTGATTGCTGCTCTTATATTTATCCCTGGTTATTTTCTCTTTTGTTTTTACATCATCAGGTGCTTCTAATGTCTCATTACCAAATTTTTTCTCTTTTTGGTTCATCTCATTAACATTTAGAGTTTTCATCTCTCTTCTGTCCTTACTTTGAATCTATTTTTATTTGACCTTTTTACTTTTTCTCCAGCTTGTGTGCATAGTTTGTGTATATTGCCTTTTTAAAAAATCTTTTCTTATCCTAAGCGTCTCTTCTTTCTTTTGTCCTTTTTGTACATCTCACTGTGCATTCTTTTCCAGCCCTTTTTGTTCACACTTAAAATGTCTTAATTCAAGTCAAGTAATACTCCATAAAGCCTTACTAATTACACAGCCTTTCCCATGAGGGGATAAAATTTTTGGAAACCTTGCCTTCTGCTGCTGCTGAAGTTTACATGAGTATCTTGCTTCTACAGATTCCAGATGAAAGGGTTTGTATTTTCTAACAGTCACATTCAGCTTTGGTTAAAAGTTCATTTTTATTCTACTTCCAATTGCACAACTGTAAAAAACTCCTCTTTAGGCAACACAATAATCTTCAAAGGCTCAGGCTGACATATGTATTTAATCTAACATTTATATGCTCCAAGGATATCTTATTTTGTTCGGGGTAACCTCTCATGCTTTCAGTGACTGTTTTCTTTCTCATTTCTTTATAGAAAGAGAAGCAATTTCCTTTTAAAGTTCCACCTTTCAGTAAGGCTCAGCTCAAATGTATGCCATTACTGCTAGATTCATAAGTTTAAGATGGATTACTTTTCTTTTTTTATCAAATTTCTGCAATTGTGCTGTCTACCTGCTTTGCTCAGTTTTCAGGGCTTTGCATCATGTGTTCCTTCCTGGCACTGCTCTACTGCAGAGCAGGTTTTTGTTACATGAGGAAATTCTGCATTTTATTCATGCAAAACTCTTAATGATCAGTCTCCACTATAAAGTATCTCACGTTTTAAAAGGCAAGAGCAGTAGGAAGAAAGAATGATGTATGGTGTTGATGTGTTTGCAGGAACTGTGGATTTCTTAAGGAATAGTAAGGAAAATGAATATAAAGGAAAGTGTGAGACCCAGGAAAGGCTGTCCAAGTCCAGTGATTCTGTGGAGAATGCCTGGAGGAAGAAGGTCAGAAGTGATGTGGAGGAAATGTGCTGGAAATGTTGATTTGAGAAGTGGAGGTGGAGGCTTGACAGTGAAGAAAAGATAAGTGGAGGAGATAAAATTTGGATGAAAGAATTGCAAAGACAGGAGAGGGATGAACAAACCAAACCATAGTTAGCATGAATATGGGTGTGCTGAGGGGACGATTTGTGTTTTTAGGACTTTTAGCTCACTTCCTGAAAAACTGAGGCTCTTCTGATCAGTCTACCAGACAGAGCTTTAGGGAGTATCAAAGGTGGTCACAATCTGCAGCTTTCCAAAAATGGCCCCATGTACATGGAGAAGAGCTTTCACTGAATCTTCAGTGCTACCTTTTGAGGGGCAGAGTCTGTACAGGAAAGAGGAAGTGGGAAGTTCCACTAACCTCTCATTCCTCTGCAGGCTGCACCAAATTCAAGCAATTTAACAGAAAATCAGCTTTATTATTTCAGTTACTTGTTTAAGTTTACATTATTATTGAGTATTTTTAAGGCAGCCCTGGGGAAAATGCTGACTCTGCACAAAGGCTTTGGGCAACTGCAGTCAGAGTAGTGCTGCCTTTCATCTTGTAATGGCTTAGGAAGAGCTTGAAGAGAGACTTGTTTGCTACTGATTAATATCAATAACTGACTTTATTCTGACTAATCTGCTCCTTTAGCTGGTGTTGCTGATTCCTTAACCTGTAGGGATAGAAGCACACATTTAAAAACCTTAGAATTGAAACACACTAGTTTAAAGAAAAAAAAAAAGAGAAGAAAGGTCAGTTCTGCTCAGTTCTCTCCCTTTGGGAGAGCTGGGGGTTCAAGACTTGGCTTGAGAGGGCCATAAACTGAGGCTCTGCTCTCATCAGGAGATTATCAGAGGTACTTCCTGACCTGTACTTTCCTGACTGACCACTGAGTCAGCTCTCTGTGTGGGCCCAGCACATTTTATCTAAGTGCTCCTAACACATTTAGAACTGGAAGTGTCATAGTAGTCTCGAGATACAGATCTCACAGTGATTTAAGTGGTGTTATCACAGTGTAAAATACCAGTAGGGCTGTAACAAAACACCCTTTGGCTGTCAGACCTCATCCTCCCCTCAGAGATTAAACTCTGCTTCACTGACACTCTGCTACTGAAGGACAATTTGAAGTATCTTCTTTTTTAACATGAGGAATGACCAGCTTAAAACAAGTAAAAGAGGTGATTAAAATGTAAAGGTAATGTCTGCAGTCTCATCTGTCAGTAACTTTGTGAGATGAATTTGTCTGATTCCTTTAGATGTGGATCTATTAACACACAATTATACTCTGGCATGGTTTTGCCATTGGCAAATACACAAAACAATTTTAAATCAAAGTTACAAAAAACTTGCCAATTTAGCTTACTTGATAAGTAGCAGCAAGTGCTGCTTTGCATTAGATTAATACTGATTGTGGTACAGATTGTTAGCTACAATTTGGCAGTGTAAGTGTACAAAAGTGTACAGGCTTAGTACAGCAGAAAATGTAATTACAATTTTAATTGTTCTGATAATTTCACACCATGTACTTGGAAGTTTTGAACTGGGAAAACAAAGTAGGTGGTGGTTTGGACATGTTAATTATGAGTTTCAGGCCTGGATAATTAATTGTTCAAAAACTTCAGGCAATGGGTAGATGTTTTGTTCTAACATTGAAGTATTTTCTCCAGACAAAGATATTTTATTTAGATATTTTTATTTAGAACACCTGGCACTTTGCAGCAACTTAATGAACATCTTGTAACATTTACCTTTGGGAATGGTCTAGTGTACATCTTACTTGCTGTTATTTAGTAGACTTGGAATTCCTGTGTTTATGGTCCAGTTGTAGATGTTATGATGCTTCAGAGTTTGAATTTTAGAGGAAGCAAACTTTACTGCTATGTTTTATGAATTTCACTTGGAGTTTCTTTGCTTGCTGTTTAAAAGTGGAGTGTGGCTCACATTTTCATTGGAGAATCAACTTATAAAGAAATTTACTGATAGAGATACATCATCTATAGTTGTGATTCAAGGGATGGTACTGAACTGCTTTGCATGAACAGAAAACCAGAGTTAGAACTACCCTATCTTTCTAAATTGTCACTTGCCTCTGGATTTTTATCCCATACAATGTGGGCTTAAGAATCCTCATTTTACTCAGATCCTGATTGTGCATTTATCTCTGTATAAGATATCCAGGCATCCACAGAAATTCTTAGCATCTGGAGAGGTTCAAAATCATCAGTGTGTACATGCAGTGCTAGAGCTTGACATTGAAAGGAATACACCAGAGCTTAATAAAAGTTAAAGAGGAAAGTAAGAGAGATTTAGGCTTTTACTTGAGTGATGGGTGACTTGTGATTAGTTACATGCTCCTTTTTAAAGACACTGTTGAAGTAGTATTACCACCTATTAAAGTGAATGTGCCAGCTTTAAATTCATAATCAATTATCCTTTTACTTTTTATAGTTGTCTTCTCGGAGGAAGAGAGAGAGCAGATGAGAAAGTTCACAAATAAATCTTACCTTCTGGATAAAAGAAGCCGTCACCATGTATATCTTGGATTAATTGATATTCTTCTGGCATATTGCTATGAGATCTGTGTCAATGAAGGGGACAAGAATGTAAGTTTAAAGAAGTAAAAAATAATAATATATTTTAGGAACCTAGTGCTGGACCCTGCACTGCCATTTAAGAAACTTACCTTTTAAAGCGAACTTACTTCCAGGCATCAAAAATACATGATGAAGTTCAAATGAAAGACTCTCCATCTCTAGACTTCATGCACGTGGGGTTTAGTAGGATTTCTGAATACTTGTGTTCTTCTACAGCAGCATTGTAATAGGAGAGATGTGGAGTTGCAGGAGATTCCAGACAATTCTCTGTATTTCTGATTTGTGTGTCTTGATTTATTCAAATGCGAATTTAACAAGATAATTGTTCTTTTTTGTTCTGTGTGGATCCCTTGCCCTCTTGGAAATGGAATTGCTTCCCAGATACAACTTTGTGCCTTGCATCTCCTGTGCTGTTATGAACCAAGGAGATGCCTTTTCAGTGCTTTTGATCAAAATATTGGAGCATGTAATCAAAACCATTCTGTCTTAATGAGACTGACATGCAGGGCATGGATTGTAGAATGACAAGCAAAATGTCCAGACCTGCTGATTGACCAGAATAATCTGGAATTGCTGTTGTGTTGCATGTTAGTGCTGCACAGAACTGCACCTCTGCCAGGAACACAGTTGTACAATTCTTTATTGGTTTTGCAGTAACTGTATGGTGTATGTGGAAAACACACTGGGGTTTTTTCCCCTTGCCCCTACCTTTTTTTTTTAATTCCTATTTAACAGGAAAACCAAGACATTTGGGCCACACAAATCTTCACTAGAGCCAGGATTATAGATCGAGGTTTTCTGGCTTTTTGCCCCAATCATCCCACTAGACCACACTTCCACTCAAATACTATGAATCTGTCACATATTAAGAATAATGACATTTTACATGTACTGCTGGCTTTAGGACCCTCTCTGAAAGCCAAAAGTCTTGAGCTGTTTTCATGAGACAAGGTATTTGAGCTTGCTTTTGTTGATTGAAGTGTCTGTTGCTTTGTGCAAATGGACTGAATTCCACTAAAGTACCATTTCTCAGTGTATTGCTGTTCCATTTTAAAGATTTTGTGCATGGGCTGCATCTTCCCACTATGGAAACCAACTCAGTTACTCAACATCTGCATTGCAATATAATTTTTAATGCTGTCCTGTGGCCATTTCAATGCACATAATGTAATGACTGCTTCTTATTCACAAAGGTTCTTAAATTGCTGCCAAAATGTTATCTTAAATAGTTTGCCAGCAGTTGGATTAGATAATACTTGTTTTACTGTCCCCTCTGAAAATCAGGTTGAATCATCTTGGAACATCAGGAAACTGAGTGCAACGTTGTGCTGGCTGGAGGTAAGGTAAAAGTAAAGTTTTGTGTTATATTTTTGCTGTATTACTTGAGGATTTTTTGGTATTTTATGTTGTTTCTGTGCCAAGTTTACTACTCTTTCAGTGTTGAAGATGAATTAAATGCATGTCCTGTTTTTGATGGTACCTGAAATTGATTTCTGGGCTTCAGAAATTAGTGGGCATGTGTTGTTTTACCTGCCCGCTTCTTTTCACCCTTATTCTTGGAATAATAAAGGTTGGAAAAGACCTTTAAGATCATCAGGTCCAACCATAACCAGCACCATCACCATGTTCACCATTAAACCACGTCCAAGGGCCTCATCCCTGTTTGTTTAGTTGCTGCTCACTCCTTGGAACCAACACAGGTTAGAGTAAACCCTGAATTCCACTCTCTCCACATTCAGATTGTTCACTGAAAGCATCCAGGCCAGTGTAAAGAAATGGTTACAGCATTGGAGGTGGTGGAAAGGACTTGACCTGGCCTGAAATCCGTTAATTCCTAAAATGCAGGAAGGTGGAAAGGACTGTCCCAGCCTCAGTCCTGAAATGACTGAGCCAACTCTCACTTTGCAGGATCAAAACTGAAATTGGACAGGATTTTTGGGTCCAGTCCTTCAAACTTTTCCAGTAGTGGTGAATGTTATAGTCAGTTATAACTTGTCCTTTGACAACAGGTTTTATTTTGAGTTCTGCAGTAGCAGGTTACAAAGGAGTGCAGCTAAAATGCCCTGCCTTAATTCACAAGTTTTTTTTGTTTTCCAGATCTATGTCCTAACATAGTGAAGGAGTTTTCTGCACATGCTTACTGTGTGATAGAGCAGTTCTTGGTGCAGCCTGTGCCAACAGTGTATTTCACACCCAGAAAACTCACAATCCTGGCACCAAGCTGTTAATAACTATCTCTGTTAGACAACCCGTTAGGGCTGAGAGTTTTCATCACTCTGTAAAAAAAAAAAAAATTCCCTCAGCTCTGATTTGTTTGAGCTCACTGCAATTTTGCTGGCCATGGCATGTACACACCTTAGCCTCTAAATATTCAATCACAAACCATAAATGATTTAAATGCTTGCTGGTGATCCATTAAAATGAACAATGGGTTGAGGTAGTCACAGAATGCAAAGAAGTGCTGGCTGTCAGCATAGTGCTTTTATTAATTTTAATAGATTGAGAGGTCAAGATGAAATAGGTTTTTTTTTTTTTTATTAATTAATAAATGGAGTATTTTGTCTCGAAAAGTGAAAGCTGGAAAGGAAATGACTCTTAAGAAAGTCTTTAATAACTCCTTAATGCCTCTGGCCTGAGTAAATTAGAGGTGTTCCTCACTGATAAAGGAGGGCAATGAACTGTTCTCCCCAGGCAGGTATATTTATCCCTGTCTTGAATATCTAGAATTTCCATGAAAAGCAGAGTCGTGTATCATTTTTAAAGATCTTATATGTCCACATGTATTTGGTTAATATCATATGGATTTAATTTTTCTTTATTCTTAAAAGGGTTTTTATAGCTTCTCCTTAATATATATAATAATGTGGGGCAGATGTAATTTATTACTTTAATCTAAAGGATGGCAACATCTTGAGTTAGATGTTTTATTCCCATGTTCTTTTTTTAATCCCAAACCACTAAAATGTAAAAGACTTCTGTTATCTTACCATGCAAACTAAATGTGCAGGGTCTCGTTTCTATTTAACATGTACATTTCCATATCTATTCAAATACAGATTTTTAGAGGCATAATAAATCAAAAGGTGCTTTTTTTCCCCCCCATTCTGCTGTGGCTTTTTTCCTTAAAGGAAAACAAACAAGCACACAGACTAATGCATATGTTTCACTGATACACACAGAGTTTCTCCAGCATCCACGATGTCCTGGTATCTTTTGGAAGAAGAGTGCTGTGCTACCCCCTGTACAGGCATTTTGAGCTGGTGACACGTGCCTTCAATGACACAGTCATGATTCTGCAGCTGGGTGAGTGTTTAGGGACTGCAGGCTGTACAAAACCGTCTTTGTATCTTGGGTTCTTGAAGTTACCTGCAACTTTTCTATTTAGCATGAGTTACTTCTTTGAAAAAAGCATTAGATTTATTTTTTGGACAGAAGGATCACTGAGAAGCAGTGCTTCAGTGGTTTATTTTAAATGCTTGGGAGTTGCAGGATTAAAAACCCACACAAATAGCAATATTAATCTTTACTACTGCCAAAAACTGTTGCTGATTGAAAATACCATTGACATTATAACAGTCAGGGAATGAAGTTTCGAGGGGAAGATGGGTGCTGTCCCTCCTCACTTATCTCCACTGCCTTATGTTGCTGTTCATAAGTGTGAAAAAAGAAAATTCTGATATCAAAACTGCGGTGATACAATGCTGACAGCCTTTGGGGGTTTTTCTGAGGAGGGTAGTACATGAGAGGTAAGAAATTTGCTTTTCTTTTAATGTCATGGTGGAAAACGGTGTTGCAGTGAACATTCAGTGATCCAGTGAAATATTGCCTGACTGGGTAAGTTATTACCAGGATGTTTCAGTTTAGAAGTCGGTAGAGTTCTGTTCTTGTGTGTCAGAATACTGTTCCATTAAAAGGAGAGAATAACAGCAAAGTTCAGTTTATCTTTAGATGAATGCTCCTCCTTGAAAATGTGGAAAAACACACAGAAGTCTGCGGGGAAAAATAATGTAAAATAGAAATATATGACTTAAACTTGCCTTCCAAATACACAGGATGAAAGCTGCTAGAATTTCATGGTGGTGTAAAATCAGATTATCATATCAAATGGCAGATACAGAGCTGGGGTTAAATTATATCCGCATTTTGAAATGGTCTGTGGAAAGGGGACTGGATTTCTGCGTCTATAAAATTCAGGTTTCAGGCTGTTGTCTGGCAGCTCTCACAGCAAGGAACTCCTGAAGGATCCAGCGATCTGCAGACCATGCTCTGACTTTATGTTACACATGTTGGAAGCTTTTTGATTTGTACTTTTAAATACAACTAGTGGGGTTTTTTGAATAATCAGGAAGTAGTATCTGCACATAACAAGCAATATATTTATTGGTCAGAGTAATGCAGACCTGTAACCATGCAAAAACTGTTAAATCCCATGGGCCCATGTTCTAAAAGCAGACATTTGATAGTTTGCCTGATGCAGGATTCCCTGTTTCAAGTCTGGCAAGATTTGCAGCCTCTCATTAGAGACCCATTAAGCTACTATAATCCAAAACTTTTCATTTATGAAGAAAGACATTTTTTGTTGCAACTTGCTGTAACATTCACTGATGCACATTGTTACTTGGCAGATGAGTAGCAGGAGTGGATGTTGGAAATGGGTTGGGCTGACAGCTTGACAGCTGGAACCTGAAAAAATCAGCAAAATTTTAATTCCACACATCATTTCTTTGTAAAAGAGCATGCTTCCTTTTAGTCAAAATAGTGATGTTTGACAAGCACTGATGGGGATACAATTTAAAAGTTATTAGTTATATTTGGGATTTTATGTTTTCTTTGCTGACTTAGTTGGTTTCCTGCTAGTGAGGTTTTTTTGTTCTGTTTGCCATGGCATTTTGCTCTCCACAGTCCTTCTCCTTATTGCCATCTTCCTCACTCTTAACTTTCATTCTCTGGCTGTATTTTTTCAGCATGGGATTACTTACAAATAAGCAAACAAATTTTGTACTTGAACAGCAGGGGGAGTGCTGATCTTTTTTGTTTCTTTTTTTTTTTTTTTTTTTTTTCCCCCCCTCTCCTCTCTAAATCTGTAAAATGTAATTTCATCCCTGTTCAGGTTTCATAGCCTAGGAGGAGCCAGCCTCTTGGGAGAGGGTTATTAGATTCCATTTGCAGTGGTGGCTGTTTTCATTTGAATGTGGGTTTTTTACCCCCACCATTAAATGAATGGTGAAAATAATTTTTTTTAAGGTTTCCAGCTCTTAACCCTTTAGCAGCTTAGTCATCAGAAAACTAAGGGAGGGGATTCCAGCTAATTGGATGGATGCATATGAAGGAAAAACCAAACTGACAACAGAAAGCTTTCTGATTGTGGAATGAGAAAGCTCACATTTTTAATTTTTTACTGTATTTATTGACTGTGTGTCAAATGGCTCCTTCCTGAGCCTGAAGTGAGTTTTTTCTTTCATTTTGCCAAACTATTCTGTAACTAGCAGAAGTAGGAAAAGTTCTCCCTAATTCCAGGCCCTGGGCTGCTGTTAGGTAATCACTACATTGCCTCACACAATTCCATGTGCTTGACCCTGCTGTGAGCTGTGTGTTCCCAACCTTATTATTTTCCAGCACTGGTACTGGTGTAGGCATAATGGGAAAAATGCTCCTCTTAAGAGAGATGATGTGGCAGAACTTCTTGTTATTTGTGAGGTACTTTCCAGCTTGCTTTTCTTTTTAAATTCAGTGCCCTGACTGTGCCAAAGTTTGGGCCAGCAGAGCTTGGTGCAGTGGAAAAGCTGGGGGAAGGGGCTGCTTCAGCTGTGGAGAAT
>NW_008236442.1:4601514-4620956 GCF_000691975.1 Corvus brachyrhynchos | reverse complement strand
GTGGAAAATGAAGGACACAGTTACAGTGCTGCTGTTCCCAGCCTGTGAATCAACCCCAGTTTCCAAGGTGGTCGTGGATACTGTGGTTACTAAACCCTCAGATGTGAGATGATAAAGATGATCCATTATGATTTTTTGTGAATTACAAAAATAAAAATCTATTTCCAGGAAAAGCTGCAGTTTTGAAGTGTCTGCTGGACATTCACAAGATTTTTATGGAGAGTGACCCTGCCTACATCCTTAATGATCTCTTCATTACAGACTATTGCATCTGGATCCAGAAAGTCAAGTAAGTTCTTCAGCAGTTAGTGATGTGGGAGATGTTTTTAGCATACTTCATCTATGAACAAGTGTCAGTAAAATAAATTGTCCCCTATACACGGGAATATGATAAATTTTTTTTGTTTAGTAACAGTGTCTGTCCAGCAATTCTTGATACAGAAGCAAAGACATTCAGTACACTTTTTAAATGCAGTGACATCACTGGAGGAGGGAGGGAGGAAGGAATTGCATTTGAAATAAAAATGTGAATTTTCATTAATATGTTAATTGAGGTTTTGGGGGGGAAAAAACAAATTCTGGGGAATTCTCATTACACTGTGATCTCTCTTAGGAAGAGAAATGTTTATGCAGCTCTTACGTAACTTCAGGGTAAAGGTTGGAAGGAGCTTCTAGGTCAAAATTGACAGCACATGCAGAGCATTCCCAGCTGTATGGAACATTGATTTATGGGCTGTAGCAGTTGCACCAATTGATTATTAACACCAGAACAAGTGTCACAGATCTCCATGTGCTCTGTGTTCCTGCTGCTGCAGCTCTCCCTGGCAGTGTGGGAAGCTTTGGCTGCCACTACTAGAGAGGAAGGAGGGACTCTGCCACCTCCAGACAAAATCCCTGCAGTTGTGTGTCTCACCTGTGTTCTTTTAAAGGAATCAGCATGGCTTATTTCCAGAGTTTTGGGAAGTTTGCAGCCAGACTGGTTGGAATACCAGCATGTTCTAGTGGCTTAAAACCAAAGGTATCAGTAGGAAAACAGTGGGAAGTGGATTAAATGATTAAAGCAAGCTGCGTGTTCAAATCTTACTAAGCTTTATATTGTTCTTGTCAGATTTATTCTGTTTTTCATACAGCTTTTGTATTATTTTTCCTTCCTTTTTATGTCTTCACAGCCTTCTCTGAAGGCCCACAAAAGAAGGTGTGAGTTGGAACAGGCATGACTAATATACACACAAAAAATGGCATTGTCTTATTTGTTAATACAGCAAGGCAGACTCCTAAACCAGTGGCTAAAATAGTCTTTGTATTTAACGAGAGACTGTGGGGGATAAAATAACTGAAGTGCACAAGACAGTGAAGGGGATATAGAGGGAATTTGCCAATAATCAGGATCAGAAAGGGGAATGAGACAGAGAATTGAGTCAGCCTGCACAGGCTGCATGTTTAGGTGTGACTTTAGCAGTACTTCTTGGAGAATTAAAGAGCTTCAGTTCATAGCTGTTTATTATGTGTTGTAGATGTTGATTCTTATTCTGTGTGTGCTTTCAGTGACTCTGTTCCTATAGGTAACAATATATAAAGTACTTTAAAGCAATTACAGGTGTTTCCAAATGTTTTGATTCATCAATCCTAATGAATTCCTGAAACAGCCGGTTTATTTTACACTGTCATATTTGAGGAGGCTTTTTTCAACCACGCCTTAAATGTGTGGGAAATTCACCAAGTGTGGGGAAATTCAGGTTGAAGTTGAGTTGAAAAAGTGCAGTAAATAAAGGAGAAAGTTATTTCATGGGTCTTTCACAAAGAAATGAGTCATTAAGCAGTAATACCTCTGCTGCCCATATCAATGAATATAATGTCTAGCAAGTTAGTCATAAAACCCAGTTTTCTTTAAATCCAGCCCAGGAAAATGCACAGTAGCTATAAGTGACTGATAGATTAACACATTTCCTCCCAGACTCTCACATTATGTCCCAGTTAAGCAGAACTGACAGCTGCTGGAAAGAGGGCAATTAAGCTATCTTATTGTCAGAGAGACATGGCACAATAGCTGTCTGTCATTAGGGGAGCAAGAGAGAGAGAGAGGAGCTGCAGAACCCAGTCCTATTTTTAGGCCTAAATCAGGACAGCATTTAAGCATATGCTGCAGTCATTGCTGTGCAGTTCAGCAGTGTTTGAAGTTCAGCAAGTGCGAAGGGAATGGGAACACTTGGTTTTGTTCCTTTATGTGGAAGGGAGCAACTAAGCTCACTTGTCACTCCAGAACATACCCTGACAGGGTGGTGATTTGTCTGTTCAAGGCAAGGGGTCCCAGCTCCCCAAGGTGAGGCACCTGGAGAGGAGGGTGCTGCATCTTCCCTTCCAGGGGCAGAAGGGTTGTGACATCCCTCTGGTAATTAATTCCCTCTGAAGCACTGGCACAGGGTGCCCGGAGCACCATCCTGCACCCGGCTGCTCCATCCCTGGCAGTGTCCAAGGCCAGGTTGGATGGGGCTTGGAGCAGTCTGGGATAGTGGAAGGTGTCCCTGCCCAGGGCAGGGGATGGATGGAGATGAGCTTTAAGGTCCCTTCCCACCCAAACCCTTCTGTGATTCTATAACTGCTGTTGTGGTGGAAGAGTTTTGGGAGGGGAAGGTATTTATAGATGTTATTGTGGTGGTCTTTGAGTGTTAGTTATTTCTACCACCAGTCAGTCTGGATACTTCCCTTGTTTTGTTTCTTAGCTATTATTTGCTCCATACAGGCTTCATTAACTTCCTTTGTCTCCATTTCCTCCTGTCCTTTTGTGGCTGAGAACACTCTCAAAATCCATGGAGGGTTTTCCTTTTCTTCTCCCCTTTCCCTGTAAGTAACAAATTCCTGGTGGAGGCTGAGCCCTCTTTGTTTAAACAGTTAAAACAGACTGTAGGTCCTTGTTAGTGAAGAATTTGGGCAGTTTAAAACCAGCTGGAAACAAGCTCTTCAGCTCACCTGTGCTAGCAGAGATCTCTGGATTTAGGAAGAAAGTTTGGCACTGGCAAAACCATAATGCATATATCCACTGATCGAAAGCACACAGTCCCATTCCAGATGAAGAGAAACACCCCTGGTAGGTACTAGCTTTTAAATATTCCATGTGGAAACAAAAACCTTATAGCCAGCAGTGTGTCAATAGCTGATTATAAATTTGGTTTGAGATCATAGTTTGGCTGTGGGTAAATTAGATGAATAAGTGAATGTGTCACTGGGCTGGCAAAAGCTGATTTATTTTAAGCACAGTGTATCTGGAATTGGAAATGATGAAGATACTGAATAAAACACAGGTGGCTAATAGTCAGCTGAGGATGGGGAGTACAAGCTAGGCCTGGAATTCTGAGGATTTGTTTGTTTGTTTCCAGAAAAATTACTTTATTCAGGTACCTGTTACTGAGAGAAAAGTAGATTCTCAAATGTCTTAGACAATGCAAGATAGTAGCAAGTGTAGCTAAAATTTTCTCTTCCTGTTGGCAATCTTAAAGCTAGTTTTACCTGCTTTCTAGGTTCCTAGTATTTCCCTTCAGGCTGCTTGTGAACTGACTATTAATAATTCCATCCATTGTGTAAAGGGGCATGTAAATCCTTCTAAGTGTTGTTAGGTTTTGAAGAAAGGGAGCATGTTGCTCAGCCAAACTTATCAGAAAAGAGGGAAAAGTAAATGTTAACCTGGGTAACAAAAGCTTGACAAAGACCTATGGAGGCAGCTTGTGGTAAATCTCAGCAGGTGGTGTCAACATTTCTGTTGAAAAGCCAGATGCAGCCAGATGGAAAATTGCATCTTTAACCCCTGAGGTCATAATGACATGTCATCACTTCATTTGATCCCCCTGCTAAGTGAGCTTATCATCCACCCTGCTGTCACTTCTGTTATTGCTTTCATTTCCATAATAAAATTAAATTTAATTTGCCTGGTTTGCATGCTTTTGTTCTTTAGGTCCGAGCTTTTACAAGCCACTCTGATACGTATGGCAGTCTCTCCGAGGTGAAATTAGAACTGAATGTGTGTTCTAAGTCTGCAGTTTTTTCCATCTTTCACACCTTCCTTTAAGCAGAAGGGGATGAGGGAGAGGAGAAGGGTTTTTGGGGAAACCACTGGTCGGTTGATGGCTGCAATATGGGCAGCTGGGACCAGGGGAATCCAGGTGTGCATTTCTTGTAGAAGAGCTTTTTCTCCCTCAGTCAGGAGTCTGTCTGTGACCCCACAGGAGTTGTGTCCTTTGTAGAAGTCAGAATAGTTTACCCACTGTCTCTTGCTGTGCTGAGGTTCCTTTGTGTGGCCTGATGTCTTTCTCCAGTGTTTTGTGTTCCCCTTTGTGCCAGGCTCTATTCACATGGTGTTTTTTGGCTGCTGTTGCACATGTGTGCCTGCTGGCCATGACATGGGTGGGAGGCTGAACAGCTTCCTTCAAGTCCTTGGCCAGACAGGCAGTACAGGCAGTTCTGCATCCCTGCTTGAGGGAACAGCTCCAGCCCATGGCAATTTAAAATATTTTTACCTAATATTTACATGGATATTTAACTTTAAACATGTACCACTTTAATATTGGTAAATGTGTATTTTCTGTGTACCTGAACTGGAGGTGAAGCTGTGAGTGTTCCTGGCAGTTTTCCAGGGTTTAGTGCACTGAGTATAGAATCACAGAATGGTTTGCATTAGAGGGGACTGTAAAGATCATCAAGTTCCAACCTCCTGCTGTGGGCAGGGACGCTTCCACAAGACCAGGTTACTCATCCATCCAGCCTGGCTGTTGTACAGTTGCTTGCTTCTCACGGTTTTATAGTTTTATGGGTATGAGGTGTGCAGGAGAATGTTTGATCCCATGTACAGTTTTCATTATCACTATTTTTCTACTTTTTAACTTAACATAAAATTATAAAAAGTATTGTTTGTGTTGTATTTTGTAGTAGCTTCAACACGTGCAGTGAAGGAGAGCTGCGAGCTAAGACAGATGAGCTGTTAAATTGCCTTGCTGTGTTCTGTGGAACTGTATCTGCAACTTGCTTTGTTATCCTTCACAAATACGTGCTCTGCACCCTGAGACAAATGTAATGTTGCTAATTTTGGTGACTGTAGGTGTAACATGCCAGTTCGAGCATGGACTCCTTGATTTACAGTAAAAACCAAGAGTCCTGGTGGCATTTTTACAGTCTCTGTAGAAGCTGCTGTCTTTATTGGAACTAACTAAATTAAAGGCAGATATTCTTGAGCGTGTCATATTTGCCTCTCCTGGTTTGCAGGTGAGACAGCCCCTGAAAGGTGGGTTGGCCTCGTAGGTCTGTTTTCCCTTTCATCTCTTCCTTACAATCGAAGCCTAGTCCTTGTTACACCATAATTACCCGCTCTGAAGCCAGCAGGGAGTTGCTGCTTGATGTGTAGGATGTGAATTTCCCCTAAATAAATGTAGGATTAATTACATTCACAGCATGTCACGGAGGTGATGAGATCGACTGTGATTGTTCAGCCCCCCTTTTCTTTTCCCCAGGTTTTCTGACTCCCTTGTTTAATCAATACAGTGTAATGTTGCCCTGAAGTGTTAAGGCCTGATGCTGCAAAGGCATGAAGGAGTCCAGGAGTATGAGGAAAAAGATGATTTGTGAGAAAAAGGATTTTTACTGCCTGCATCATGTCAGATCCTAAAGTGCACAAGGGAGTAAAGAACTCAACCTTAAAGTATTGTAATTTCTGTCCATTGCATTGGTTTTACTTCAGGCTTTGCTAGATTTGGGAAAATAGTTTGTAACATACAAACATGTTTAAGTTTCTGTAGTCAAATATGATCTTTCAATGAATGTAAATAGAATTTTAACATACATTCTGATGGTATATTAAAATAATTTGTGAAGTGGATCATTTATCTGCAAACTGAAGAAATTTGGTTTGGTTATTATTTGCTAAAATCTGTAAAACTTTGAAAAATGATTCAAAGTATGTAAAAAGATCTTGATTCTGCCATTTTGGCAGCTGTTTCTTCGTGGCATTTTTGTTTACTTTAGTGTTTTGGGATTTTGTAAAGCTCAAAATACTTGAAAAGACACAAGCCAGGCTTTTGAAAGTCTTTTGGTATTTGCTTTTTTGCTGCTTGTAGGGTTGATATTCATAGATTAATAGAATGGTTTGGGCTGGAAGGGACCTTAAAGCCCATCCAGTGCCACCCCTGCCATGGGCAGGGGCACCTTCCACTGTCCCAGGCTGCTCCAAGCCCCAATGTCCAGCCTGGCCTTGGGCACTGCCAGGGATCCAGGGGCAGCCACAGCTGCTCTGGGCACCCTGTGCCAGGGCCTGCCCACCCTCCCAGGGAAGGATTTCTTCTCAATATCCCATCTAAACCTGCCATACTCACGAAGTTCTATTTCACCTTTATGGCATTTTCATGTTCCTAGGAAGGGTTTAACTGTAACCTTTGAAACTCAGGACTGTCCTACTAAATGAGGAGTAAGTGGAGTTACTATTGCAGGCTCTGCACCTCTCCTGTGAAAATACGGAGTTCAGGCAGGAGCATTCAGGAATAAAACTGTCCTAAAAGGTTTTCAAATGGTGCACTGCTAATGTTAGTTTATTAAATTTTTGATTTGTGATGGGGGGAAGAGGGAATGTGTTAACACATAATAAAAATGAATTCGTGCTTTAAAGCATTCTCAAATGTTACAGGAATATGCTAATTTTCAGCTGTTAACCTCCTGGATCCAGCAGCCGTGATTCCAAAGAACAAAGGCATAGGCAGTAATATATTCTGGATGAAAATCCTGCCTCTTGGCTCTGTGGGATTAATCTGATTTGTACAGCATGTTTAAAGCACTTCATCCCGTTGAGGCGTGAGGGAAAATGCCCCTCATGGTGTTGTGTTTCACGTGTGTTACAGGGTCATGGGCAGCTGTTCCCTGCTCTGGCAGGGTTTGGGTTTGACTTTACTTTCATTGCTGCCCGTGTCAGCCTTAGTTTAGTGGAGGCTGCAGTAATTTCAGGTTTGATAAAAAACTCAGTTTTCGAAGTGTGTGGTGCAGAGAAAAGCCAAATTGCTTTCATGGTGCTGCTTTGAAAGCAGCTTTGCCATTAGCATGTGCTTTTAGTGTATGCTCTTCTGTAGCCAGTTGTGTTTACTTATCAGGTAGAGTAATGACCCCATCACAGAATTCCTTAATTTGATCTGTTTTATAGTGAGAGGTTTATATTTTTGATGATATCTTTTTTAATGATGCTGTCATTCTGGATGCACTGAAGCCAGGTAATTCTCTGCCCTCACTCCCTGCAAAACAAAAGCAACTCCTATTTAGCAGAGTTTTAATTTGAAAGCTATTCTTTCCTTTGCTCTTTGGTTTGAAAAGAGCCATGCAGGTACAAGGGCAAACCCCAAAACCTTGGTGCTGCTTGTGGTCACACCTTGAGCACAAGTGAGGCAGCTGGGGTTTCTCAGGCTGCACCCTGACTGTCCTGTCCGGACTTGCTGCAGGAGCTCAGGACTACAATCCCCAATATTGTAGCTCATGACTACAATCCCCAATTACTGTAATTCCTTCTTAGCAGGTTTTACAAGCTGGCATTACTACTGCTGGCAGCCAGTTCAGTGTGCAGCACTGTTTGCTGCCTGCTTGGAGTACTCATGCTGTGCTGGCTTTGCTTCCCATTCACTTCCTTGGTGGCCTGGAGTGCTGAATTAACTTTGAGCTGCACCAGCTGCTCTTACCAATAATGGGAGTAGCTAATTGAAATGGTCTCTTTGAGGTTCATTTTATGCATATTTAAAAATCTGTAAGAAAATATATGTGTCTTGTTAGAAATTTTTTTGTGGCATTAAATGTTATTTATTTAAAGGTATAAAATGAATTGCACAGGCTGCCCCCGACTGGCCATAAGTGCTTATTTGAACAATGTGCATTTTAATACAAGCAAGTCTAAAATGACACACTCAGTAAAAGCTTGTAGAGCACAGTTATGGATTGGAGAATAAAAGACAGCTGAGGGCAACAGCTTCAGAAAAATAGGTTGGGTCATGCTTGAGAACAGTTTGAACCTGAGCAGGTGAGAGAGTGAGTACACTTGAGCTGAAGAAGCAGAGTAGTATCATTTAGAAGAAGGAAGTGGCATGACCTTAAAATGCATCATTTGTAAGACTGTTAAAACACTGATTCTAGTGCTTGTTCAAAAAGATGTTGAAAAATGGAGAGGATTACGGGGGAAAATGCTTCATGAATGTAAATGCCTGAGTGACCTGTGTTAAGCCAAGACAGCAAACAAACCCAGGAGTTCATTGGTAAGAAAATTAAAGGTTGATTAGGACTTGTCTACAAGTATGATGTGACAAAGATTGCAGGTTTTAGCCATTAAGTTTTATAACCAAAAAAAAAATCATGCATCACAGTCTGTTTGAACAGGAAAAATTCAAACAGCAGTAAGTTCTCACATTTTCCTAGTGAAAAGTAATTCTGAGTTGACTCATTCTCTCTGTGTTGTTGGGTAACTCTGTACAGTCTTACTTGTTTTCTATCAAAATTGCACAGCTCAGATGAACACCTTGTGATTCAGCCCCAAGCTCTGGGTCTGGTGCAGAAAGTATTGGAGATTCTGAGCAGTTTATTATGCTACTAAAGCAGGAAATCCTATCATTTTCCTTAAAACTTAGGTAGGACTTTGCCAGTTTATCAAAGCTTACATTGACTGTTGCTAGAAAACCCAAATTTATTTATTTTCATCCCAAGTCATCTGTTCTTATACCTTGGATCACAATTCTTGGATTTAAATATAATAACTACTAATTTGCAGGCACATTCTGTGTGTCTCCTCTTTCACTGTTTTGATGCATGTTTTTAATACAATTTCTGTTTGTTTGCTGCCATCACGAGCTGCCAGTGCCTCTCCTTGGGTGCTGCATCTTGTTTAGGGCCTGAGCTGTCACTCCTGTCTGTAAAGCAGGAGGTGCACACAGAGCACTTGTAAATAACAATACACAGCTAATATAATACACTGACTTAAGAGCCTTAAGGCAAAACACTGCCCTGAGGGCTCAAAAGGGTGATAGACAGGTGTGTATAATACCAGAAATTCCCCCTCATGTATGTTTTAGCAAGCCCTGTAAAACATGGATTTTTAACAAGGGATTTAATCTCTCCTTCCAGCTGCTAGCTGCAGTTTCCTTTGATGTTTTTGCTCTCCTGCCCTCTCTTGTTTTTTCCTATTTATTCCATCGCTTTTCTATAGCTCAGATTCCTTCAGGCTGTGTCTGAATGCACCTTGCTGTGGGCAGAGAAGGCAAAGAAGAAAGCCATTTTTTCCCCCCTCAGGCTACTGCTTTGATTTTCCAAAGTTGTTGGGAGGCAGTTCCTATGTGCCTGCAGAAGGGTCAGTGATCTGTGTCGTGTCTTTTCAGTCAGCACAGCTCAGCTGAGTGGATTTCTGGTTTGATGAGGGGAAGGATGAGCTGCTGCAGCCGTTGCCTTTTGGAGCAGGTGGAATGTGCAGCTCTGGTCTAAGGGGGGGAAGCTGAGCTGCAGGCTTGGGAACATCTTCCTGGTTTGTTTCCAATCTGCTCAGCAGCTAGCATAATAATAATAATAATAAAATAATTTCTCTGAGGCATGATCATGGACTCATGGAACGGTTTGGGTTGGGAGGGCCCTTTAGAGGCCCTGCAATGAGCAGGGCCATCTTCAACTTGGTCAGGTTGCTCCAAGCCCTGTCCAACCTGGCCTTGAATATTTCCAAGGATGGGGCAGCCACAGCTTCTCTGGGCAACCTATTCCAGTGTTTTATCACCCTCGTTGGTAAAAACTTCTTATATCTAATCTAACTCGACCTTGCTGCAGTTTAAAACCATCCCCCCTTGTGCAGTCATGCCCCGGAGCAGCTGGTAACAGGTGCCCAAACACAACAGGGGGTGTGTGGGAGGAGCTGGGAGCAGGCTGCTCACTTTAGGCCCTTGGGAAAATCTGTGTTTCTGCCAGGAATTTGCAAGATGCTTAGGTTTGGTGTCTTCTGTTCAGACTGTGTGAGTCGAGAATGGACTGAGTTGAGAAGGCTGCAGGTAGTGTTTTCCCTTCAAGTGCTCCGGGTGTCAGAAGCAATGGAGCACTGGAAGAGTTAAACTCTGATCAACCCCACTGTGTTGTTTGGGGGATAAACTCCATTGCATAGGGGTAGAATCGTGTTGGAGTCATATTTGTAATTGTGCCTTTAAGCCTGTTCCCTGCCACTGTTGTTATTTTTGTAATACAGGCCTTTGCTAGCATTATCCTGACACTAAAATTCACATTTTCTGCCCTGCTGTGTGTACCTTTCATTCCCATACTTTAACACAAATTGTGTAATTTGCAGCATGAGAAGAGCTTTCTCCTAGATCACCAGCAATGATGGTGAAGACCAAGTTCTAGATAATGGCAGCAAAGAAACTTGAGGGAGATGGGGCTAATACAGAACAGTTGTCAGCGTTCCATTTCTGTAACACAGCCAATACTGCTATCGTTTTATATAATCTTTCTTTCTCTGCATCTGTTTTGTGGTGAGTTACCAATTCATCTTTCATTGTTTGTGTTTATCATATATTATTTTGGAAGCTGTGCCATTATTAGATGTTGGGACTGGCTGCAACTTACTGGAGCTATTTTGGCAACAAAGCTCCGTTAAACTATTCTTAAAACATATAAATACTCTTCAGTTTCTTTTTATAGTCCAATGTTAATTCCACGTCTGTTTCCTCTTATGAGTATTTTCATAATATCATCTATATAAGTAAGCTGTACTTGATTTCTTTTATAATCCATGATCTGTTTGGTTTCAACTTATCAAAAAGACCAAGTAATGAAAGTAAGATGTTATACTGGAAAGCTTCATCTTTTTTTAAAATATTTATAAATGTGAAGTTCAGCTCATGCAGTATTTAGATTCATTATGAAAGAAGCACTGTGGAATTTCAGAGTAAATATGGGGGAAAGTCACTTGAAACATTCAGACTTATTAACATAAAAGAAGTCACTTAAATTGAAATGATGGTGCTATGTTTTATATTTGATTTATGGTTAACAAACTGTAATACTTTGAGCTATGCAGATAGCAGTTCATGTTTACAAGACTGCCAGTTGGATTGCAGTGTAAGTACATCACTCTCTTGGTTTCGGAATCCACATAATGCCCTTTGAAAGCCAGAATTCCAAGATTAAAGCATTTTATGTTCCCCTTAAGCCCGCTGGATTCTCTCCATCAGCCGTTGTTTATGGCGCAGGGCTGTGTTCTGTCACCTGCACAGAAGGGGGGTTCTCATGTCCAGAGTAGTTTCTTCATGCTTCATTTCTGCTTTTCTGATCCTGTCCATTTGAAGTGGGGGCATCTTACTCATGGGGAGATGCATTTTCCAGACTTTTTTGAACCCAGTGCTTCCTTTTTTTGCGGTGTGGTTTTCCTGTTTGCAGTGAAGATTTGTTGTGCAGGGAAGGCTGTTCCAGTCTCTGGTTTGTCTGAGATTGTGAGGGAAGGAGGAAAAAAGACTTGATAAACTTCCCAACCCAAGCCTTGTGCTCTTGTCCCTTCCCCACGTAATTTTGACACCTCCCAGGCACGTCCACAGCTGGAATTAGCAGGGATCAGCTGGCTGGTGGGTGCCTGCCCTGGCCTCCTACTAAGACAAGACATAATAGCTGTGTCCTGCCAGCCTTGTCCCAGGAGGCTCATTATTTATCCCTTTGCTTATTTTCATGAAATATGTAGGAGTTTAAAGATCCTTAAATTCTACTTGCTCTTAAATTTGATGAAGTTGCCTGATGTTTCCAGGAGTTGTTAGAAAGGAAATGATTAATGGTCAGTATGGACATAGACAGTGTAACTGTGTAAAGCTAGGTTATTTAGGCAAAAAAATCAGAGTCCATCATCTTGAGAGATAGAAAGCATGAATTCCTACCTGCAGTTGCATAAAAGATCTTACACAGACTGAGCACCTTTTTTTTGAGCACTGACTCTAGAAGTTGGGGAGATGGTTTGTTTCTTTCCTATGAAAACAGTGGTTAATCTAGAACTAATTCCTGTGAACAAATGTTGTGTTTTTGCTGTTGTGTTTACACTCATCTGTCTTTCTTTTGCTGCAGATAAGGTTGAAGATTAGTTAAAGTTTAGGTCAATTTTTACCTGAGTCCTGAAGAAAATGATTCTGTTTTTCCTTTACTAACATTCTTCCATTATCTCCTGTACTCATTGATCAGAGCCAATGAGATTTTAATGGAGTTATTTATGGCCTCTGCCTCTTACTATAAAAGTGTATAATAAACTGAGCACATGAAACTGTTGGATGGTGCTGTTTGTGTTTATCTCTGTTAATTGTATGACCTCTTCTGTGATTCTTTCAGACCTCCTAAGCGAGGTAGGGTATGATGAGCTAACCAGCTAAAAAAGGCTGGGAAGGAATTTAGTAGATGTTACACATGCACTTTTCTGATGATTATAAAGAAATATTTTCTGTGCTCTTCTGAATTAGGGCCTTTTGTTGCCGTGAAAGGATTGCCCTGTGGTTCAGGTGCTGTGTGTATTTTCTAGTTCACGCCTTAACCTTCATGGTAGTATTGTTGTGCTTTAAGTTTTAGCTTAAAAGGAATAGTTGTGTTCCCAGATATGCATGAAATAAAATCTGTGCCCAGATTCCCCAAACTTGTGGAGAATTGGGGTAGAAGTGTGTAGGAAGGTACTTTAGCAATAAAAACAGTGTAAAGTTAGTTGTTGTCCTGGTCTGTAATACAGCAGTGTGCATGACGGGCCAAGTGGGTGGCACTATCTGTTAACATTTACCAAGATTACTTTCTGCTCTGAATTTCCTTCAGAACTTCCCTTGGAGTATTTTTGTTCCCTGCTCCTGGACTTGCTTTTTCAAAGCAATTTCACTATGATTGGAGGTCACTGACTGGTGTATAATTGAAGCACTCATTATAAATAACCTTGAAAGTGAAATAATAAATGGTGAAATATGTGAGATGCTATAAAATACACTCTAAAAGGCGTAATCGAGCCTTAGTCTCTTGTCTGCAGGCAGATTTTGAGGCTCAAGTCCTTCTGTAACCCATGACTTTTTAAAGAGTGGTTTGGGTAAATGGATGGTGCCTTTAGTGTGATGAGTTTCTTATTATTGTACCTAAATGTCCATTTGTGAGGGTTCTTTTCCTGAACTGGAGGGGTTTTGTGATATAACCTCATTGTTGGACCATTTATGCAATTTTGTGCCTGTTGACTTGAGCTGTTTCTGCATTAATGAGTTCTGCTTTAGTATTCAGTGCCATCATCCTTATTGCTCCTGTGTCTCACCAGTCAGGGCTGATCAAACTCAGGCTCTTTCATGTCTTGAATATTTTATTAAAATCAAATTGTCTGTCAATTCTGTATCATAAGAATTCAATCATATTTTTTTCTTTCAAGCTGCTTGAAAGTGCATATCAGGTGTGGAGGGATGTTTCTCATTTTTAGTTGCCTTTCTGAAGGAATTGTGCTACTTTTGTGCTAAACCCCTGAAGTTTAAGTTCTGTTACAGCCATTCAAGAATGTGCCTTTCCTCTGCTTTATCCTCCACGCCTGGCTCTCAGAATGTGCTGATCAGTGACCAGGGTGATCTCAGTTAACTATCAGCTTCAAGCTTTCCCCAAAGATGACCAGTTTGGTTGCTCCAGTAGCTGTTTGGGGCTAGATAGAAGCTGCATCTGAATTTTAGAGCAAAGAACAGTTTATTTTCTTCTTGATGGACTAGTTGGGTGCTTTGCCAGCTGTGTCATTCTTGTATGAGCTCACTTTCTTATCTTTTGCTTTCATGTGTGGCTGTAACTTGTTGAGCCTTCTGCTTTGAGAGAACTTGAGCTGTAGGCTTACTGCCATAGGGATATTAATTTCCATCAGGATCGTGACAGAGTTCCTGTGGGGAGTTCATTGGGCATTATCAGGCGACTGGACATTGAACAATGTCTCTTCACACCCCTGATGTCTGGGCAGATATGGCTTGGGCTGGAAGACAGTGATGGATGGAATCCAGCAAGATCCACTGTGGGCAGGGGGAAAATGAGACCATCTGAAAGGTGTGGAGAGGCTGTCCCTTTGCAGGTGCCCTTTTATTCACTGGTGACAGACCCTGCAGAAATACCAGGGATGTCCTATTGCAGCCTGTCCTCAACCAGCCTGGTGGCAGGGCAGAAAATTCCATTATTCCTTATAGTTTAACTGACATTTCAATGTCCCACAGATAGTAAATTTGCACACTCTGTATCTGAACTGCTGAGACTCTGGGATAATATCTGGTGATGTCTGAGATAATATTAACTCTAGAATTGTCTTAATACTTACAGTGCCTCTGGCTAAATGAATAATTGTGGGAAATTGTGAGCAGTGCTGCCAGGTATGTAATTTGGAACACATTTAAAGTGGGGATACTTGTCTGGTTGTATTGCTTGGTATCTTATCCGTTTTATCAAAGAAAGATGCTGTCTGTGAAACTTTCTCTCCTAAGTTTGAGTTTTGCCAGGCCTTGTGAAGAAAGGTAGTGTAAACATAGCCTGATGCTTTCTCTTTAAACTTGGTAACTTCTTGTATGTTAAAGAGATAAAATTGAGGCTCTTGTGATGCAGCAGACAGGAAGCCTTTTGCTTAACACAGCAGCTTTACTATTAGATGGATCCTGTGTGTCCAGAGCTCCTGCTGAGTGGAGATAAGTTAAATAACTGTCCTTTCTGTGTCTGTCAGCCCTGCTGAGTGGCACAGCGTGCTGCTGGTTTGTGTTTGAATGCATCCCAGGGAGCTGCAGGCCCACCAGGGCCAGCTGCTTGGCAGGGACGCAGCCCCGTGTTCATCCCCGGTGGAAGCCATGCCGCTCCAAAGGCACGTCTGCGCTTGAAGTCTCTGCTGCCTCTGAGACTTGTTTATCTTGCCTGCAAGGCGTAAAGATAATTAATGGAAAGTGTTTCACACTCTAAAACGGGGCTTGTCAGCCCTGTGGAGCCGAGTCTTGCTGGCATGGAGGACTGATTCCCACTGGAACACTGAGTGGGCCCTAACCACATGGGAGCAGCATGATCTTTAGTTCGTTCCAAGATCGGTTAGGTCGCGTTCAAACACCAGGCTGGCCAGCAGAGCTGCTGTCAGCGTTTGTGATACTGAGGGTCCCATGTTTGGTTCCTTTTCTGCTGTGCTAGGGCAGGAGCAGCTCGATATGTCAGCAGCTCTGTGCTGTCACTTGGCTGGGACTGAGCCCGGGGAGATAGCAAGGTGATTCTGCTGGGTTTTGCCATGTCTTACACCTTGTTTACACTGAGTACTTCAGAACAGGGGATGTTTGTACACATCTGTGAATGCAAAGCCAAATTGATGAGGCAGTAGAAATAATCCTCCTATTGTTTACAAAAACAAAAGCAAGCTGGAGCTTGTGCCTGTGCAAAGTCACTTTTCATTCCACAGCTGGATGTTACTGACTCCAGCTTTGGGAGGTTGTGTTGCCAGCGTGACTCTCTCATAGAATCATGAAATGGTTTGGGCAGGAAGGAACCTTAAAGAAGATCAGCCAGTTTCAACCAGGGACACCTTCCACTATCCCAGGTTTCTCCAAGCTGCATCCAGCCTGGCCTTGGACACCTCCAGGGACCCACAGGGAAGCCACAGCTTCTCTGGGCAGCAACATTCACTCCCATGCTTGCAAATAATCTGCAGAGTGTTTTAGATCTGTAATTCCCCTGCTATGATTGAGTATGCAGTGCCATCATCATTTGCAATGAAGAGCAGAATGCTGATTTTCATATTTTCAAGTTCTCTTTGAGTTGTTTTGTTTTAGCAGTTACGTTAAAAAAACCAGAGTACTGGATGTAAGGGAAGTACCAGGCAGATGGGAAGGTCTGAGTTATTAACACTATTTCTTTAAACCTTTTTCCTTTCATAGTGCTGACTGATGGACATAGTGTACAGAAGCATAATTATTCTTTTATTTCATCATTTGGGAAAAATGAGAGGATTTTGTGGCTGGATGTACCGCCCACCCAAGTCCTGCATTTGTTTTTTACTGTTAGGGTTGACTTTTGTCTTCCCTTCCAGCTTACGTGAAATCTTCCTTGGAAACAATCAAATCCCTGATGTCTGTCTGCAGTGAGACTTCTTCCTCATAGCTCTGTGTTCTGGAGATAACAGATCTCTTGACTCTTCAGATCCTGGTGCTCTCTGTACTCCCTGGAACAGAAGGCAGAACTGAAGCTTGTAGGAGTTTGGCTTTTCCTGGAGCTGTGTCCTGCTCTGCTCCCACCCTGGTTGTCACTCGTGTCTCAGCCCTGCAGTCAGTCCCATCACTATCACTTCTCTTCATGCTGCCACAAGTGGCCTTTGCAATAAACCTCTAATGATTTCCCTTTCCTGTTGCCATAATCCTCTTTTTATTTTTCTCAGAGTTTTATCCATCTCCCTTTATTTGCTAAATCTCCTTTGAGTCTTTGTTCTTTTCAGCCCAGTTTCACTCCTTTATAATCTAAGATCTGTAGAACAAGCTTTTTTTTATTCTTCTAGCACCTGAAGAAACTCTCTTGTGCCTAGACAAGGATTACTGTAGTTCTGTCTTGGAATTTTAATTCCAGACTACATGGACAAGCCCCGAGATGCTTCTCTTATCTGTTCCTCAAAGCTATGCATTAAACAAAACATGCATCTGATCAGTTTAACCTGTAATTAAACATTTTCCTTAAGCAACTGACATCGTGATAACTAATAATTATCATGTGTAGCACCTTTAAAACCTATTATGCATGTTTATGTAAGAACACTATTACCATAATAATAAGATATCATTACCACAAATGTGCATACTGAATGAGCATGTCTTAAAGTAATCATGGATTCCATTAATCATACTTGAAAAATTAAAGTATTTGCTGTCTAATCTCTCAAACACTACTCGAAAGATTTTGGAAACAGCAGGGCCTGTTTACTGCAGGTCTCTCATACATGAGATCTTGTTTCTGGTGTCTCATTTTTGTTTCCTGAATTGTTGCCTATCTTTCAGCTTGGAAAACCATCAGCTCCAAGACCCATGGTCTCCCATTGAAAGCATTTCCATGCTCTGATTTTTAGGCTGTTTGCCTGGCTTTTTGTCCAGGGAGTGCTGCCACCTTTTCTTAAGGTTGATGTGAAATGCACTCCTGAAACCTGGTTCTCTTCAAATTAGATAATTGCCTTAAAGGAGATGAACTGATGGTTAATTGTAATTCTCTTAGTCCCTTGCACAGGAGCAGGAAAGAAACAACCTTATTCTTGAAGTGTTCTTTGTTTGGTTGTTTTTTTTAATACAAGATTGCAAAGTTGGGGAGTGGAGTTTTTTGAGTTTATGTATAAAATTGTCAAGAGGTGACAGTTTTGAGTTTGTCTCATATTGCAAAGTTGAGCTCTGTAGATTCTGATTGAGACTGGATGAGCAGAGTGAAAGTTGGGAAGAAACATTTGACCCACAGAGAAAACAGAAATGAGACTTTTTTGTAGAGTCAGAATATTTAGGGTTGGAAGGGACCTTTAAAGGCCATCTAGTCCAACCCCCATGGCCAAGAGTTAAAAAAATCAACTTGCTGCTCTAGGGAGATTGTTCTTTTACCTGTCAGCAGGACCACGTTGAATTTAGTAGCATAATGTGTGTTGAGTCACGAGTTTATCACTGTGTATTTTCTTCCTTAACATTTGCCATTAGGTAACCTGGACACAGCAAAGTATTTATTAATGCCAAAAAGGCACATTATGTCTTAAACTCCTTAATACTTGATGCAGTTCTGTGATATGTTTCTGTATCTTAATATATAAACTGCATTATAAGGGAGTAGTGAAGGAGGTAGAGAGGATTTTAAGTACTGAGAGTCTGGAGTAGGGGAAATAGGCATGAAGAGGTAGAAAAAAATAGGCAAAAATAGGAAAAAGGAAAAAAAATACACATGGAACTGGGAAGCAAATTTACAGGGTCAATGGAAGTGTGGGGGGAAACAGGACTTTGAAAATTGCTTTTCTGTCTGTAATGGCAGCAGTAAAACAGGTGGGTGAGACAGGCAATGGGAGCTGGGGGGTTTCCCCAGAGGAAATTGTGCCAGAGGGTGTGAGGAGTTGCTCGTGGTGTCAGTGAAATTAAAGGGTACCACATAAAATGGGGACAAAACAGGGTTCTGTCACAGGGCACATCCAGCCTTGGAGCTCCTGTGGCTGTGGACAGTCAGGGAACAGGAGAGGAAAAGGAGTTGAATCTTCATGTTCTGAGCAGCTCTCACAGGGAAAGGGACACATGCACAGAGTTAACAGGAAGGAAAGAGGCTGTTTCAAAAGCAAAGCAAAATGCTTTCTGGAGGGGTTATAAACTCTTGTGACTCGGGGTATAAATCAGCTTCTCCCCAGAGTGCTCAGGAAGCAGATTTCCCTGCAGCCACTTGTTTTGTTCCCACCTACCTGCAAGGCTCCATGAACCTCTCAATGTATCACTTGGCTTCTTTTCCTTTCTCTTTACTGATGGAGCAGGGAGAATGCTCACTTTGTTCCAAATTAGGTTGGCAATTTCTCAAATCCCCCCTAACTTTTTGAGAAAAATGCAAGTCAGTGACAAAAAAATGGAAATAAGTTGCCAGAAAGAAAACATTAGAATAATGTCTCTTTAAAATTTGGTACCCTTCTTTATATTAGAGGCTGCTAGGATGATGTTGTAGTTAATTTTTAGCTTTAGATTTGAAAATTCTAGAAATATTCATTGTTTTCTGTTGCTTTACTTCTGGGAAAGTTATTTCTCAGTTTCCTAGGCTATGGGTTGAACTAAGGAAGTTTAGTGTGTTCTATGCCAAGTTTTTAAAGCATTTAAATGTTGCACTGTCTGTAAAATGTGTAAGGAGCTGCACTGAATTTCCCTTCCCCCACTTAAAAATACAATTCCTTTAGGAGCAAAAAAACCCCAAAACCTGGAAGCATCTACGTTATACTGAGTAATTATGCCCCCTGGGAAATAGAATATAAAGATCTTTAAAATCATTCAAGTGAGAGAGCAAGCACTTTAACTTCTGCCTCGCAGGAGCTGTGTATTACATCCCCAGCTCCCTGCTCCAGTGTCAGTGTGTCGTGCCTTGCAGGTTCACAGCTCTGGCAGAGGAAATGAAACCCAGTCAGTTACTGCAGGATTTATAGCAGACCTGCTGCTGCAGGAAGTGGTGAAAAGCTGATTGATAGTCTGAGGCAAAACTCCACAACAAGAAACAGGATGTATGTTTGGGTTTTCATGCCCATTTTCCCCTCTGCCCTCACCCCCCTCCATTTCAAGGCACTCTCTCACTTTTTAGTCTCTATTTATAAATCCATGGTGCCCTTTTCTGGTAAAGCACGTGCTGGCTTCCAACACTCGAGGAAATGGATAGGGCTGGACCCGAGATTTGAAGCCAATGTGGTGTGTCTGCTTTATTAGGGGCATTTATCTAAATGGTCCTGTTCCTCCTGCTGA